>NC_091986.1:90863084-91165068 GCF_044704955.1 Pristiophorus japonicus
GAGGAGGGAAGGAGAGGGAGAGAGAGGGGAGCCAGAGATGGCGGGGGGTGGGGTGGGGGCTGCACAACATCACCACAAATAAATGAAAGATAAATCAGCTACAGAAAATAGAGCAGTCCGACCTTGCCAACTACAGAAGCACCGGCTAGCCCTCCCGCCAGGGCTAGGAGCGACAGGCATGCATGACTGTAGGGGTGAGGGATTTTTACTTTTTACACTTGACCCTAAATGGAGGATGATTCAGTTTTGATACAAAATATCTTTTATTGTCAATTTTACAGTGCACTTCAAGGATACCAACAACAACAGCCATAACAGGAAAGAAAACCTGCACCCATCCCTCACCCACGTCTCGGGGAAAGTGCACTTTCTTATAGGGTCGGTGATGGTGGTGGCGGGGGGTTGGGGGCCCGACTTGGGTCTGACCGGTGGCTGGTGCGTGGAGTGAAGTGGGAGTGACATTTGACTCTCTGGCCTTTGTGCCCTTATTGCAGGAGCCAGCTTCCTCATGGCATCTGCCATCGTCTGAAATGCCCGCCCTGACTTCCCGTCTTAGTGCAGAGATTTCACCTGATAGTGTGGCAACCTCATCACGCACCCCAGTGACGGCCGCCACGAGTTATCTTGAGGGCATTGGTCTCCTCACCCAATGAAAAAACCTGATTAACTTCTGCTGAGGGCTGCCTCTCAGGAGAGACGGGTCGGCTTCTCCTTCCCCTCGCCGTGGGTCTACCAAATGGCACCCCTCCAGTGCAAGGCGCAGGCTAGGACGGTGGGGGACTGGGTGTCCCAAGATGCAATTCCCGACCGCTACTCGGACCCGCGACCTCAGAAGGTGTGAACCCAAGGAAGGTTGCCGAGGAGTTAATGGAGGGCTCTGGCTGTGTGATGCCCTGTGATATGTCCTGATCGATATCGTGGTCAGCATTCTCCTAAGCACACATTTCCATGGACCCCTCCTCCCCCCCCCCACCCGCCTTGGTCTGGAGCACACGCATCTGGATCCTCAGGATCTTGAGAAGTGTCGTCGTCTTCTGCAAAAGACAACACAACAGTCAAATGGTTAGCAGCACAGGAGTGGGCAGGATGGGTGGTATGAGTAGTCTCATGCGTAGCAGACCAGTCAGCAGGTTGATTTGAAGGGCCACTATGCATTTTAATGTCTCGCCCTCACCCTCACGTGTGGGTCCAGCTTGGCATCTGCCAGTGCGAGTCAGCAAAGCAGCAACCCTCTGTTCCAGGGGTGTCAGTTGGTGCAGATTTGGCGGACCTCCTCCAGTTCTAGTTCTCTTCCTCTTGTTGTGAGCCAATTTCTTCTGCAGAGATAAAAATATTAATTGTCAGACATGGTGCGCTTCTGATTGGTGGGTCACATACAGATGCTCACATTTTCCACTGCAATTACTACTTGACCAACGTCCTGCCATTTCTTCTTGCACTGGCTTCCAGATCTTGCGGTGTTGACCCCTGCGGAGAATTCTTCGGCAACGAGGTTCCACCTTTTCCTCATTTCCTTGGGGGAGACCTTTGACAGACCACTCTTACTGATATCCAGCTCCAGTCATTTCTCCTCAATAACCATCACTAATTTCTTCACTTCTCATGGAGGAAATTCTTGGTGGTTCTTGCGCCATTAGTCTATTGGACTCAAACGCAGTTAATGTTCAAAAGATCACACTTACACCTCTCTTATACCTATCCAGCACTCCTTTCCACTCCCTCAGCCACAAAAATAATCAATATTTAGACTTCACCTTTATATATGCTCCAAGGCCACTTATTCGGAGGACGCTCTCCCTTTAATTGGCCGATTGCCATGCTTCCTGTTACATTGCGCATGTGTACAGACTGAAACATAGAAACATAGAAAATAGGTGCAGGAGTAGGCCATTCAGCCCTTCTAGCCTGCACCGCCATTCAATGAGTTCATGGCTGAACATGAAACTTCAGTACCCCCTTCCTGCTTTCTCGCCATAACCCTTGATCCCCCGAGTAGTAAGGACTTCATCTAACTCCCTTTTGAATATATTTAGTGAATTGGCCTCAACTACTTTCTGTGGTAGAGAATTCCACAGGTTCACCACTCTCTGGGTGAAGAAGTTTCTCCTCATCTCGGTCCTAAATGGCTTACCCCTTATCCTCAGACTGTGACCCCTGGTTCTGGACTTCCCCAACATTGGGAACATTCTTTCTGCATCTAACCTGTCTAAACCCGTCAGAATTTTAAACGTTTCTATGAGATCCCCTCTCATTCTTCTGAACTCCAGTGAATACAAGCCCAGTTGATCCAATCTTTCTTGATAGGTCAGTCCCGCCATCCCGGGAATCAGTCTGGTGAACCTTCGCTGCACTCCCTCAATAGCAAGAATGTCCTTCCTCAAGTTAGGAGACCAAAACTGTACACAATACTCCAGGTGTGGCCTCACCAAGGCCCTGTACAACTGTAGCAACACCTCCCTGCCCCTGTATTCAAATCCCCTCGCTATGAAGGCCAACATGCCATTTGCTTTCTTAACCGCCTGCTGTACCTGCATGCCAACCTTCAATGACTGATGTACCATGACACCCAGGTCTCGTTGCACCTTCCCTTTTCCTAATCTGTCACCATTCAGATAATAGTCTGTCTCTCTGTTTTTACCACCAAAGTGGATAACCTCACATTTATCCACATTATACTTCATCTGCCATGCATTTGCCCACTCACCTAACCTATCCAAGTCACTCTGCAGCCTAATAGCATCCTCCTCGCAGCTCACACTGCCACCCAACTTAGTATCATCTGCAAATTTGGAGATACTGCATTTAATCCCCTCGTCTAGATCATTAATGTACAATGTAAACAGCTGGGGCCCCAGCACAGAACCTTGCGGCACTCCACTAGTCACTGCCTGCCATTCTGAAAAGTACCCGTTTACTCCTACTCTTTGCTTCCTGTCTGACAACCAGTTCTCAATCCACATCAGCACACTACCCCCAATCCCATGTGCTTTAACTTTGCACATTAATCTCTTGTGTGGGACCTTGTCGAAAGCCTTCTGAAAGTCCAAATATACCACATCAACTGGTTCTCCTTTGTCCACTTTACTGGAAACATCCTCAAAAAATTCCAGAAGATTTGTCAAGCATGATTTCCCTTTCACAAATCCATGCTGACTTGGACCTATCATGTCACCATTTTCCAGATGCACTGCTATGACATCCTTAATAATTGATTCCATCATTTTACCCACTACTGAGGTCAGGCTGACCGGTCTATAATTCCCTGTTTTCTCTCTCCCTCCTTTTTTAAAAAGTGGGGTTACATTGGCTACCCTCCACTCCATAGGAACTGATCCAGAGTCAATGGAATGTTGGAAAATGACTGTCAATGCATCCGCTATTTCCAAGGCCACCTCCTTAAGTACTCTAGGATGCAATCCATCAGGCCCTGGGGATTTATCGGCCTTCAATCCCATCAATTTCCCCAACACAATTTCCCGACTAATAAAGATTTCCCTCAGTTCCCCCTCCTTACTAGACCCTCTGACCCCTTTTATATCCGGAAGGTTGTTTGTATCCTCCTTAGTGAATACCGAACCAAAGTACTTGTTCAATTGGTCCGCCATTTCTTTGTTCCCCGTTATGACTTCCCCTGATTCTGACTGCAGTGGACCGACGTTTGTCTTCACCAACCTTTTTCTCTTTACATACCTATAGAAACTTTTGCAATCCGCCTTAATGTTCCCTGCAAGCTTCTTCTCGTACTCCATTTTCCCTGTCCTAATCAAACCCTTTGTCCTCCTCTGCTGAGTTCTAAATTTCTCCCAGTCCCCAGGTTCGCTGCTATTTCTGGCCAATTTGTATGCCACTTCCTTGGCTTTAATACTATCCCTGATTTCCCTTGATAGCCACGGTTGAGCCACCTTCCCCTTTTTATTTTTACGCCAGACAGGAATGTACAATTGTTGTACTTCATCCATGCGGTCTCTAAATGTCTGCCATTGCCCATCCACAGTCAACCCCCTAAGTATCATTCGCCAATCTATCCTAGCCAATTCACGCCTCATACCTTCAAAGTTACCCTTCTTTAAGTTCTGGACCATGGTCTCTGAAATTACTGTTTCATTCTCCATCCTAATTCAGAATTCCACCATATTATGGTCACTCTTCCCCAAGGGGCCTCGCACAATGAGATTGCTAATTAATCCTCTCTCATTACACAACACCCAGTCTAAGATGGCCTCCCCCCTAGTTGGTTCCTCAACATATTGGTCTAGAAAACCATCCCTTATGCACTCCAGGAAATCCTCCTCCACCGTATTGCTTCCAATTTGGCTAGCCCAATCTATGTGCATATTAAAGTCACCCATTATAACTGCTACACCTTTATTGCATGCACCCCTAATTTCCTGTTTGATGCCCTCCCCAACATCCCTATTACTGTTTGGAGGTCTGTACACAACTCCTACTAACGTTTTTTGCCCTTTGGTGTTCTGCAGCTCTACCCATATAGATTCCACATCATCCAAGCTAATGTCTTTCCTAACTATTGCATTAATCTCCTCTTTAACCAGCAATGCTACCCCACCTCCTTTTCCTTTTATTCTATCCTTCCTGAATGTTGAATACCCCTGAATGTTGAGTTCCCAGCCCTGATCATCCTGGAGCCACGTCTCCGTAATCCCAATCACATCATATTTGTTAACATCTATTTGCACAATTAATTCATCCACCTTATTGCGGATACTCCTTGCATTCAGACACAAAGCCTTCAGGCTTGTTTTATTAACACCCTTTGTCCTTTTAGAATTTTGCTGTACAGTGGCCCTTTTTGTTTTTTGCCTTGGGTTTCTCTGCCCTCCACCTTTCCTCATCTCCTTTCTGTCTTTTGCTTTTGTCTCCTTTTTGTTTCCCTCTGTCTCCCTGCATTGGTTCCCATCCCCCTGCCATATTAGTTTAAATCCTCCCCAACAGCACTAGCAAACACTCCCCCTAGGACATTGGTTCCAGTCCTGCCCAGGTGCAGACCGTCCGGTTTGTACTGGTCCCACCTCCCCCAGAACCGGTCCCAATGCCCCAGGAATTTGAATCCCTCCCTGCTGCACCACTGCTCAAGCCACGTATTCATCTGCGCTATCCTGCGATTCCTACTCTGACTATCACGTGGCACTGGTAGCAATCCCGAGATTACTACTATTGTGCATGCGCGCACACTCAAACAGGCATGCGTGCCCCTGCCAGCACTGCAAGGCCCACGCCCCGCCCCCTGCTGGTCATGCTGAGCAAGCGCGGCTGAAGCTCCACCCCCCCCCACCACACACTCTGCTGCGCGACGCCGAGGGAGCGGCCAAATTCCGAGGTAGATTTTTGGTGCTTTTTTTCCCTCCAGGAAGTTGGCGCACCACATAGAGATACGCCGCTCTAAGCGGCTGGGGAAATATTTTGTCCACACAGAAAAACCTTACCTAGAGTTAAGGAATCATGCAAGTAACTACATTTAAAGCACCACCAAGCACCAAACAAAGCACAAAAAGTAATAAGCAATCAATAAATAAAAAAAAATAGAAGGAACTCTGCACCTAAAGCACCAAAATCAATCAGCAAATAACAAATAAAAAATAGACGTCCTACCTTGGGGAACGCAGCAGGCTGCCGATGAGGGAGCCCATTCGGCCAGGGCTAGGGACGGCATGCTTCGGGCCCCTCCCACATAGTCTGCAGCGCGTACTCACAGATTTAGCCTGCCAGGAGCTATTGCACATATGCGCAGATTATAGCGTGCATGTGCAGAGGTCCCGGCACTGTTTTCAGCGCCGGGACCTGGTTCTACCCCCAATCCATTGGGCCATGCTGCACCACATATAAATTGGCCAGAAAAAGCAGCAAACCTGAGGACTGTGAGAAATTTAGAATTCAACGGAGGGGGCAAAGGGTTTAATCATGAGGGGGAAAATAGAGTATGAGAGGAAGCCTACAGGAAACGTAAAAACTGACTGCAAAAGCTTCTATAAATATGTGAAGAGAAAAAAAAATGAAGACAAATGCAGGTCCCTTCCAGTCAGAATCAGGTGAATTTATATGGGCAACAAAGACATGGCAGACCAATTGAACAAATACTTTGGTTCTGTCTTCACTAAGGAAGACCCAAAAAACCTTCTCGAAATACTAGGGGACCGAGGGTCTAGCGAGAAGGAGGAACTGAAGGAAATCCTTATTCGTCAGGAAATTGTGTTTTGGAAATTGATGGGACTGAAGGCCGATAAATCACCGGGGCCTGATAGTCTGCATCCCAGAGTACTTAAGGAAGTGGCCCTAGAAATAGTGGATGCATTGGTGGTCATTTTCCAACAATCTATAGACTCTGGATCAGTTCCTATGGACTGGAGGGTAGCTAATGTAACATCACTTTTTAAAAAAAGGGGGTAAGAGAGAAAACAGGGAATTATAGACCGGTTAGCCTGACATCAGTAGTGGGGAAAATGTTGGAATCAATTATTAAAGATGTAATAGCAGCGCATTTGGAAAGCAGTGACAGGATTGGTCCAAGTCAGCATGGATTTATGAAGAGGAAATCATGCTTGACAAATCTTCTAGAATTTTTTGAGGATGTAACTGCTGGAGTGGACAAGGGAGAACCAGTGGATATGGTGTATTTGGACTTTGAAAAGGCTTTTAACAAGGTCCCACACAAGAGATTAGTGTGCAAAATTAAAGCACGTGGTATTGGGGGTAATGTATTGACATGGATAGAGAACTGGTTGGCAGACAGGAAGTAGAGTAGAAATAAACGGGTCCTTTTCAGAATGGCAGGCAGTGACTAATGGGGTACCGCAAGGTTCAGTGCTGAGACCCCAGCTATTTACAATATACATTAATGATTTTGACAAAGGAATTGAATGTAATATCTCCAAGTTTGCAGATGACACTAAGCTAGGTGGCAGTGTGAGCTGTGAAGAGGATGCTAAGAGGCTGCAAAGTGACTTGGATAGGTTAGGTGAGTGGGCAAAGGCATGGCAGATGCAGTATAATGTCGATAAATGTGGGGTTATCCACTTTGGTGGCAAAAACAGGAAGGCAGAATATTATCTGAATGGTGACAGATTAGGAAAAGGGGCCTGGGTGTCATGGTACATCAGTCATTGAAGGTTGGCATGCAGGTACAACAGGCGGTGAAGAAGGCAAATGGTATGCTGGCCTTCATAGCAAGGGCATTTGAGTATAGGAGCAGGGAGGTCTTACTGCAGTTGTACAGGGCCTTAGTGAGGCCTCACCTGGAATATTGTGCTCAGTTTTGGTCTCCTAATCTGAGGAAGGACGTTCTTGCCATTGAGGGAGTACAGCGAAGGTTCACCAGACTGATTCATGGGATGGCTGGACTGTCCTATGAGGAGAGACTGGATCAACTGGACCTTTATTCACTGGAGTTTAGAAGGATGAGAGGGGATCTCATAGAAACGTATAAGATTCTGACGGGACTGGACAGGTTAGATGCAGGAAGAATGCTCCCGATGTTGGGGAGTCCAGAACCAGGGAACATAGTCATAGGATAAGGGGTAGGCCATTTAGGACTGAGATGAGGAGAAAGTTCTTCACTCAGAGAGTTGTTAATCTGTGGAATTCCCTGCCGCAGAGAGTTGTTGATGCCAGTTCATTGGATATATTCAAGAGGGAGTTAGATATGGCCCTTATGGCTAAGGGGATCAAGGGGTATGGAAAGAAAGCAGGAAAGGGGTTCTGAGCGAATGATCAGCCATGATCTTATTGAATGGCGGTGCAGGCTTGACGGGCCGAATGGCCTACTCCTGCACCTATTTTCTATGTTTCTATATTTCAGGTTAACAGGTCTATAATTCCCTGTTTTCTCTGTCCTTTTTTAAAAAGTGGGGTTACATTAGCTACCCTCCAATCCATAGGAACTGATCCAGAGTCTATAGAATGTTGGAAAATGACCCCCAATGAGTCCACTATTTCTAAGGCAATTTCCTTAAGTACTCTGGGGTGCAGACTATCAGGTCCTGGGGATTTATCGGCCTTGAATCCCATCAATTTCCCTAACACAATTTCCTGACTACTAAGAATTTCCTTCAGTTCCTCCTCCTCGCTAGACCCTTGGTCCCCTAGTATTTCCGGAAGGTTATTTGTGTCGTCCTTAGTGAAGACAGAACCAAAGTATTTGTTCAATTGGTCTGCCATTTCTTTGTTCCCCATTATTAATTCACCTGAGTCCGAATGCAAGGGACTTACGTTTGTCTTTACTAATCTTTTTCTCTTCACCTATCTATAGAAGCTTTTGCAGTCAGTTTTTATGTTCCCGGCAAGCTTCCTCTCGTATTCTATTTTCCCCCTCCTAATTAAATACTTTGTCCTCCTCTGCTGAATTCTAAATTTCTCCCAGTCCTCAGATTTGCTGCTTTTTCTGGCCAATTTATATGCCTCTTCCGTGGATTTAACACTATCCCTAATTTTCCTTGTTAGCCATGGTTGAGCCACCTTCCCTGTTTTATTTTTACGCCAGACAGAGATGTACAATTGTTGGAGTTCATCCATGTGATCTTTAAATGTCTGCCATTGCCTATCCACCGTCATCCCTTTAAGTATCATTCGCCAGAGTATCCTAGCCAATTCACATCTCATTCCATCGAAGTTACCTTTCTTTAAGTTCAGGACCCTAGTCTCTGAATTAACTGTGTCACTCTCCATCTTAATGAAGAATTCTCCCATGTTATGGTCACTCTTCCCCAAGGGGCCTCGCACAACAAGATTGCTAATTAATCCCCCCTCATTACTCAACACCCTATCTAGGATGGCCAGCTCTCTAGTTGGTTCCTTGACATATTGGTCTAGAAAACCATCCCTTATACACTCCAGGAAATCCTCCTCCACCATATTGCTACCAGTTTGGTTAGCCCAATCGATATGTAGATTAAAGTCACCCATGATAACTGCTGTACCTTTATTACACGCATCCCTAATTTCCTGTTTGATGCCATCCCCAACCTCACTACTGCTGTTTGGTGATCTGTACACAACTCCCACGAGTATTTTCTGCCCTTTGGTGTTCCGCTGCTCTACACATACAGATTCCACATCATCCAAGCTAATGTGCTTCCTTACTATTGCGTTAATCTCTTTAACCAGCAACGCTACCCCACCTCCTTTTCCTTTCTGTCTATCCTTCCTGAATATTGAATACCCCTGGATGTTGAGTTCCCACCCTTGGTCACCCTGGAGCCATGTCTCCATAATCCCAATTACATCATATCCGTGACTACTGCACAGTCCTTGTGAAGACGAAGTGCCAACTTCACACTGACTGCACCCGCCATCGTGTTGTGTGGCACTACCGTCGTGCTAAATGAGATAGACTCAGAATAGATCTAGAAGCTCAAAACTGGGCATCCATAAGGTGCTGTGAGCCATCAGCAGCAGTAGATTCCACTACAATCTGTAACCCCATGGCATGGCATATCCCTTACTCTACCATTACCATCACCATCAAGCCAGGGGACCAACCCTGGTACAATGACGAGTGTAGAAGAGCATGCCAGGAGCAGCACCAGGCATACCTAAAAATGAGCTCGTAGCACAGAACTATAGCGGAAGCAGCATGCTATAGACTACCAGTCAGATCAAAGCACTACAGTCCTACCATATCCAGTCGTGAATGGTGGTGGATACTTAAACAACTAACGTGAGGGAGAGGCTCCATGAACATCCCATTCTCAATGATGCTGGAGCCCTGCACATGAATGCAAAAGACAAGGCTTCTTCAGCCAGAAGTGCTGAGTGGATAATCAATCACAGCCTCCACCTGGGGTCCATATTATCAAGCCAATTCGATTCACTCCACGTGATATAAAGAAATAGGTGAGTGCACTTGATACAGCAAATGCTGTGGGCCCCGACAACATCCTGGCTGTAGTGCTGGAGACTTGTGCTCCAGAATTAGCTGCGCCTCTAGCCAAGGTGTTCTAGTACAGCTACTACACTGGAATCTACCCACCAAAGTGGAACATTGTCCACAAAAAGCAGGACAAATCCAATCCAATTCCAAGTGGAATACTCTCCACTTGCCTGGATGAGTGCAGCTCCAACAACACTCGAAGCTCTCAACCATCCAGGACAATGCTGCCTGCTTGATTGGCAACCCATCCACCACCTTAAGAATTTACTCCCTCCAGCACTGTGACTGCAGTGTGTACCATCTACAAGGTGCACTGAAGTAACTCACCAAGGATTCTTCGACAGAACCTCCAAAACCCACGACCTCTTCCACCTAGAAGGACAAAGGCAGTAGGCATATGGAAACACCACCACCTCCAAGTTCCCTTCCAAGTCACACACCATCCTGACTTGGAAATATATTGCCATTCTTTCATAGTCGCTGGGTCAAAATCCTGGAACTCCCTACCTAACCACACTGTGGGAGTACCTTCACCACACTGACTACAGCGGTTCAAGGAGGCGGCTCACTACTCACTACCACCTTCTCGAGGGCCATTAGGGATGGGCAATAAATGCTGGCCTTGCCAGCGACGGCCACATCCCATGAATGAATTTTTAAAAAATGTGTTCTTCCTATTTGAAGCACCAAACATTTGTCTGTATTAAATGTCATCTGTCATTTTTCTGCCCCCTTACATATTTTACCCAACTTATTCTGTAATTTTTGGGCTGCTACTTCTGATTTCACCACTCCTCTTCAGTTAATATTATCTGCAAATAAAACCAATTTGCATCGAGTCTCTGAATCCCAGTCATTGATGCAAATTAGAAGCAATAGTGGTCTCAACACTGATCCAATGTTACCCACTTTTCAGCCACTCTCCCCTGTCCTATCTCTCTTTTTAAAAAGTACTCATTGTTTTCTACCTTTCAGCCAATTGCCTTGAATTCCCCCAATTTAACTAATAATTTTTCAATTGGAATTTGTCAAATGCCTTTTGAAATCTAGGTTGTAACACATTGCATAGGAACAGGAGTGGGCTATTCAGCTAGATCATGGCTGATCTGTACGTTAACTATTTTAACCTGCCTTTTGTTCCATATCCCTTGGTACTCTTACGCAACAAAAATCTATCAATGTCAGTCTTGAAAATTTCAATTGACCCAGCATCCACAGCCTCTTGAGGGAGCGAGTTCCAGATTTCGACTACCCTTTGTGTGAAAAGTGCTTCCTGATTTCACTTCTAAATCGCCTACCTCTGATTTTAAGATTCTGTTCTCTTGTTCTGGATTTGCCACCGGAGGGCTGTATCTACCCTATCGAATCCCATAATAATTTTAAATACCTTGATTTGTATCGCACCTGAACCTTCTGAACTCAAGGGAATACAAGCTAATTTTTTGTAACCTGTCCTCATAATTTACCCCTTTGTCCCGGTATCATTCTGGTGAATCTGCACTACACCCCCCTCCAAGGCTAATATATCCTTCCAATGCGCGATGCCCAGAACTGAACTCAGTACTCCAGAGTTTTCTACAACTGTAGCATAAATTTCCTCCTTCGTATTCCAGCTCCCTCTCTATATACAACTCTCTTTTCCTTCATTCAAGTCATTAATATATGGGGCTGACAATTCCGACCTCACCGTGTCTATACGAAGTGCGCACGGACTTGGCGAGGCCTCGCAGAAGCCGGTTTTCAGGGCGCGATGCACATGAGCCGAAAACATGCTTTTCCGATCTGTCAAGATTTCTCCGTGCAGATCCTCTGCATCCCCGGGAGAAGGACATCCGCACAGGAGAGATTGGGCTATTTGCCCAACTTGTGCCTAGCGAATGTTCAAACTTTTACGGCTGGTAAAAGCAGGCGCATAGCTTACTTTTACCAGCTTTTAAAACATACGAAAATTAAATTTAAACACTCATTTGTATATTAAAAATCCTGTCCATTAAGGTAAGTTTATTTTTAACCCTATTAAAACACACACAAAAAATTCCAAAAAATTACATTTAATTTTAATTAATTTTAAATGTGAGGTGTTTTATTTATTTATTATGCTGTGTTTCTGTGTTTTAGAGGGTTATTCTCATTGATAGTAATGGGAACTCGTACAAATGGAGTTCCCATTATCAATGAGAATAATGCATAGCGATTGGTGGTCCAGGCCCATGTGACTCCAGCATGTATGTACGTACGTACCCCATGCGCTGCACAGCGAATCTAGGCCTCCGACCGGAATCCTACGTTCCTCCGGGACCACCAGGTACTTTCGCAGATTTTTTTTGGGTTGGAGGCGTTCGCACGAAGGAAACCTCCAACTGCAGTTTTCCCCCCAGGCTAGATTTTTGGGTTTCTCCTTTTTTGGGCAAAAATTTGAGCGATATGTGAAAATTACTGTTTTTGCTACGTTACCTATTTAAGGCCTAACTTTCGGCACTTGGTGTCTGTACTAGGGGGGAGGCGTTGCACAATTATTCGGGGCGCATCCTCGTCTACTTTAGTGCAGAGCCGGGAGCGCTGCGAAAGGTCTTGGGAGGAGGTGGGGGGGAAGGGGGAAAACATTCAAAAAACATTACCAAGACCCTTGCCTAACAAATTGTTGCAAAAAAATAAAAACTTTAACTTTCCTTTTTTTCAGGTTTTCCCAACTTACCGCTGCTGGCAGAGCTGCACCGTTGGGTTTTACCTGGTGGTCTTCTGGGTACGGCGTACAGGTCAGGTGAGTGCCGAAACTCGGATGAAGCGCAATCCAAGTCGTTACACGTCGCCGCAAACAAGGAACCAAGGATTGTGACCGGGTTTTCACTGCGGAGGGTCAAAACGTGGCGCAAACCACCCGAAAATCCAGCCACTTGTGTCCCATTAATTTTTCCATTATCAAATTTTCTTGTATTAAATTCACTAAGTTCCTTTTGATTTATTTTAGGTTTCTTATACCACTAGTATTTTGTCCTCTTCCATTGTGAACATATCGAGAAAGCAGGAAGGGGGTACTGAAGTTTCATGTTCAGCCATGAACTCATTGAATGGCGGTGCAGGCTAGAAGAGCTGAATGGCCTGCTCCTGCACCTATTTTCTATGTTTCTAACATAAGAACAAATGAATTAGAATCAGAAGTAGGCCATTCGGCCCCTCAAGCCTGCTCTGTCATTCAATAAGATCATGGCTGATCTTCTAGCTCCATCCCACTTTCCTGCACTATCCCCATATCCCTTGATTTGCTGAATATCAAAAAAATCTATCGATCTCTGTCTTGAATATATACAAAGACTGAGTCTCCACAGCCTTCTGGGGTAGAGAATTCCAAAGAATCACCACCCTTCAAGTGAAGATGTTTCTCCTCATCTCGGTCCTAAATGGCTGACCCCTTATTAAAAATTGATTCAAAATACTCATTTAAGAAGTCTACCATTTTCTTATTATCCATTATAATCTCGCCTGCATCTGTCTTTAATGGGGCCACATTCCCCTTTCTCTTAATTTATCTATAAAAACATTTGATAGCTTTGATATCCCTTAAGTTCTTTTTCATATTCCTTCATATTCATATTTTCTTTATATATCTTTGTTGCCTTCTATATCTTTCCCAGACCACTTGAGTTCCACTTTTCCTTGCATTTGTATAAGCTTTTTCTTTTAGGTCTCTGCTGTCTCTTGCCACATTTGTTGACCATGTAGGGCTTTCTGTAGTCCACTTGGATATCACTGTCTGAAATCAAGTTGATCAGGCTGGCTCTCCCCCTTTTTGAATCCATGTTGACTACTGTTTATTCTGTTGTTGTTGTACAAATAATCCCCTAGTTTTTTTTTAAAAAAAGAGTCCTCCTTGACTAATCTTGTTGTTCAGAACATGGAGTGTGTCTTAAAGAGAAAGATAACCCCCCACAAGATGAGACACATCCAGGGATTAAGTACGAAGTGTATCATTTTTGGGGGTAGTGCAGTGGGATGTTATTTTGAATGCCCCACCATTTGATCTTTTGGCTCAGTATTGATGTGTACAGTAAGTGGGGCAGTCACCTTTTATTTTAATTGTGTCAGCCGTGGCTCAGTTGGCAGTACCCTCACCTCTGATTCAGAGGGTTGTGAGTTCAAGTCCCACTCCAGAGCACAAAAATCTAGGCTGACACTCCCGTGCAGAGGGAGTGCTGCACTAATCAGAGGTGCTGTCTTTCAGATGAGATACTCTCTCAGGTGGCCATAAAAGATCCCATGGCACTATTTTGTAGAAAAGCAGGGGAGTTTTCCCTGGTATCTTGGCCAATATTTATCCTTCAATCAACATCACTAAAACATTATCTGGTCATTATCACATTGCTGTTTGTGGGAGCTTGCTGTGTGCAAATTGACTGCTGTGTTTCCTACATTACAACTGTGACAACACTTCAAAAGTACTTAATTGTCTGCAAAGTGCTTTGGGACATCCTGAGGTCATGAAAGGCGCTAATTAAATGCAAGTCTTTCTTCCCTCCTTTTTGTATTTACAATGATAGGGTTTCCCTGTATTTCCTTTATTAATTATTGGCATTAGTATGTCTGGTCTGTTTAAACTGCAGTTCATCACTTCATGAGCAGATTAGTAAAAACAGCACCTTTGACAAAGAGCAGTCATTTGTTTGAAGTTTAGATCGGCATGTTTTGTTGTTCCAAAATGAATGAAACTACTTGTGTGATAAATATTCATGATGCAGGTAATAATCTCATGAGTTAAACAACAGTTATCTGTAAACTTATAACTACCTTTAACATTATTAGTATACTAATCAAACCTAAAATCTCTGATCACACTTGCAAGATCAATGTTGCTCTATTTATTTTTCTCTGACAATTGAACTATAAGTTGTAATTCGTGTCCTCTTGCAGACTTTTGAGTGATTTTAATCAACATTATGGGAGTTCAGGGTCTGTGGAAACTGTTGGAGGGTACAGGACAAACCATCAATCCAGAAACTCTTGAAGGAAAAATACTTGCTGTTGGTATCCTTTATGTAGCTACTCTTGGACGTTCGAACTTTCTGTGTTCACAGCTCTGATCGAGGCCGATGAAAGCAAATTATATCTACAGGTGCATAGGCATTACAGTTTCAGTGTTGGTGCAAAGTATTTTTTGTCTTACCACATAACTTTAATGTTAGAGTGATGTCAGGTGTTAAGGCCTAATTTGACCAGAGGAAAGCAGAGTGAATACTCTTGCGCTGCATCGTTCCAACATCAGGTGAGCCGCTAAACCGAGGCCCCATGTGTCCCCTCAGGTAGATGTAAAAGATCCCATGGTACTATTCGAAGCAGAGCAGGGGAGTTCTCCCCAGTGTCCTGGCCAACATTTATCCCACAATCAACATCACTAAAACAGATTATAATTTATTTTATTGATGTTTGTGGGAGCTTGCTGTGTACAAATTGGTTGTTGCATTTCCTACATTACAACAAATACTTCATTGGCTGTGAGGTCGTGAAAGGGGCTATATAAATGCAAGTCTTTCTTTTAGAGAGACAAAAGTCAAAGAGAGGTACCTAGCTGATTGGAGTATTGTTGGCAAAGAGTTGGTTGTATGTCCGTCTTCTCACCCAGAATGTATTACTGGGGGCAGGATAGCAAAACGAAAGGAGATAAATTAATTCTGGTAGCTGGAATATGTGTCACTTGATGCACCAAATTTGATACCCATTTGGTGCAGGAGAATGGATAGACCATGGGTATGCTGTTAATGTTTGCCAGCACTTTTGCTATATTAGTATTTTTGATGTATTTATAACTGTTTCCCGTAGTCATGTATATCTGTTGTATAAGTGCTCACTTCCCTGGAGGCTGAACAGGCCTCTATAGCCAAGTGGTGTGCTCCAGCCAGTATTCTGCAATTTCTCAGCATTGATATTAACTGCAAGAGCAAAATAAGTCAGATTAGTGTAAATTTCCAAAGTTTTAAAAATAAATCATTAGTTTGAATCTTTGCCATTTAGAAATAAAACATATCGTATAACTATACAGCCAACAACCTACATGTTCTGAATTTTTTGTATCCCTTTCATCCAATGATGTATTGAATTAAAATGCCACATTTCCAATGACACAGCAGTTTTCTGACCTTCTTGGTCTAATTTAGTTGAAAATGCACCCACATTCTTGGTGAGATCTGCTAAATAACTCCACTAGGGAGACTAACTCGTGCTTGAAAGTAAAGTGCATTATGTTTAGCCTCACAGTTGTCAGTTTCACTATGACTTGTGCACTTTTTTTATTGGATCCCTGATTTCTTTGTGGTCTAAATTGATGTTTCATCAGTGAAGCTAAACAATAACTCATCATTTTAATTGTTATGTACTGTTTGCTAAAGATTTTTCTTAACCACTTTTAAAAGATATCAGCATTTGGTTAAACCAGGCAGTGAAGGGGGCACGAGATTGCCATGGTAATGCTGTGCCAAATGCTCACCTTCTGATTTTGCTCCGTCGACTTTGTAAACTCTTATTTTATCGAATACGACCAATAGTTGTTTTTGATGGAAAGGCACCTCTGCTGAAGAAACAAACTTTGGTAAGTACCATCTATTACAGTAGTTAGATACCAAAAGCCATACAATTTTTATGTCCAAAATCTATTTTTGTAAAACGTGCAGTTGTTTATATTAACTTTGTCATCCAAGTACAAGAAAATATTTTTAAAAAACATTGGACAACAAAATGACCATTTTATGCAGGTTTATAGAAGTTCCTCAGCAACTGTTGAACAATTTATTTTTAAGGTGTATATGTAGGTGGCATGATGGGTTCTAACATTGTCATTTCATCTCTTGGTTTGAATCCACTCCAGATGAATTGAACAAAAGTCTCCTTTCAATGCAGGGAGTTAAGATCCTAAGTGAAATGACTCCTGAGTTTAAGGATCTCAACCCAGTTCCTACTGGATATGGGGTCACAGCACAAAACAAACTATAACTTGATATAAATTGGCAATCTCATTGAGGCCATCATGGGAATGCAAAACAAAAACAACCTTTCAGTAAGATATCCTTTTTATGAAGAAGGGGTTGAGACATATTATTGAGGCAGTAACCTTGACATGCAGAGGATGAAAAATATATTGATTATACTGCTGGCAGGAATATGTTCTTCAAGTTTTCCAAATACTGTTAAGATTTACAGTCAAATTTTTGGTCCCAAAGAACATGTCTCAATATTTGGATGTTATATGCATTATCGTAAAAGAATAATAAGGTCCCACACGGCAGACTGGTCACGAACATAAAAGCCCATGGGAGCCAGGGCAAAGTGGCAAGTTGGATCCAAAATTGGCTCGGAGGTAGGCAGCAAAGGATAATGGTTGATTGTTTTTGTGACTGGAAGGCTGTTTCTAGTGGGGTTCCGCAGGGCTCAGTACTAGGTCCCTTGTTTTTTGTGATATATATCAATGATTTAGACTTGCATGTAGGAGGAATGATTAAGAAGTTTGCAGATTATGCAAAAATTGGCTGTGTGGTTGATGATGAAGTACAGCAGGAAGATATCGATGAACTGATTAGGTGGACAGAACAGTGACAAATGGAATTCAATCTGGAGAAATGTGAGGTAATGCATTTGGAGAGGGCTAACAAGGGAATACACATTAAATGGTAGGATACTGAGAAGTGTCGAGGAACAAAGGGACCTTGGAGTGCATGTCCACAGATCTCTGAAGGTGACAGCCAGGTAGATCAGGTGGTTAAGAAGGCATACGGAATACTTGCCTTTATTAGCCAAGGCATAGAATGCAAGAGCAGGGAGGTTATGCTTGAACTGTATAAAACATTAGGCCACAGCTAGAGTACTGCGTGCAGTTCTGGTCACCACATACAGGAAGGATGTGATTGCACTAGAGTGGGTATAGAGGAGATTTACGAGGATGTTGCTTGGACTGGAACATTTTAGCTATGAGGAAAGATTACGTTTGTTTTCTTTGGAATAGAGGAGGTTGAGGCGAGACCTTGTTGAGGTGTATAAAATTATGAGGAGCCTAGATAGAGTGGATAGGAAGGACCTTTTTCTCTTTAGCAGAGGGGTCAACAACCAAGGGGCATTGATTTTAAAGTAATCAGTAGGAGGTTTAGAGGGGATTTGAGAGAAAATGTCTTCACCCAGAGGGTGGTGAGGGTCTGGAACTCACTACCACATTTAAAGTGTACTTGGATGTGCACGTGAAGTGCCGTAACTTACAGAGCTACGAACCAAGAGCTGGAAAGTGGGATTAGGCTGGATAGCTTTTTGTTGGTCGGTGCGGACATGATGGGCCGAAATGGCCTCTTTCCGTGCTGTAAATTTCTATGATTCTATGAATAACATGTTGGTAAGGCCGAATTTACAAATGTAACTGTTTGCTCACGGGGAGCAAAGACCAGCTGTAATCTTCAGGTAAAGTTGGGTTACAGGAATAATTGGACCAGGATGCACCAGCATAATTCAGTCCCCATTTAAAAGTCACATTCTATCCTTCTATCATGTATTTGATCTTGTATATTATTTATTGTTTATGTGTAGTTTAGGAAGCAGAGAAGTAGCTTTGATTGGAACATAGTTGTTTTCCTGCAGTACAGGCTGAGAAGCTGGGTGATGCAAAATTGATGCAGCACCACCACTGGCAGAGGTAGGTAAGTTTACTTGGGCAGCTTCCATTATGAATGTGGACATAGGAATTTATAATAGGAAAGTTGGCATAGACCTGTGAAAAATATGACGACAAATTATGTATTCTTAATTGTGTTCATATCAAACATATACCTTTCCTCTCTCAGCTGTTTGATCTAATGGAGTTCCATCCCAGGTAAGGTTAATTTCACACTGTGTTTTCCTAGTGAAACTGGAGTTGGTCTTAACTGGACTTTATATATACCATGTTGTTGCATAATGGCACTTGTTCCTGGTTAATTTGAAGTCATCATCTATCATAGGCTAATAGGTGGCAGAGAAAGGAGCTGGCAATTAAAGACACACAGAAAACTACAGACAAGCTGTTGAGAACCATCTTGAAGCGACATGCCTTAAAACATGCTTTAGGAGGCAGAAGGTTAGTAAAGTATATAAAGTTTAAGATTATGTTGAGTTCAACAGAAACAAAAGTTTCAAAGATTTTGAATGTTTTAATAAAGTATTCTATCTCCTTTGACGTTGCACACACAGAGTGAGGCCAAGTATACTATTCAGTTTAATTGGACTGTGGGGAGGGGGATGGGAGGAGGCAGATGGAAAGAGAGAGAGAGAGAGAGAGAGAGAGAGAGAGAGAGAGAGAGAGACAGGAGGAGGACAGGGAAAGAAATATAGAAAGTAGTGGGAGGGGACAGAGAGGAGGGAGTAGGGACAGAAAATGTTATCAGTGGGACTGGAAGGGGGGCCAACTTAAGCAGCAAGTGGAAAACGACACTCAGTGAGGGGTGGGGGGAGGTTGTAAACTTATTTACTAGTGGGGGGCGGTGGGGGTTGGGGGAGAAGTTCAGGTAGGAGAACTATAAAGCATATTGGGGGTGTTTTATGGGAGAGCAACATCTCAACATTGGGGAGTTCAGAAGAGTAAATATTCTGCATCAATTAAAAGTGTGTTTGTGGGGGGGTGGGCTGTGGGGGAGGGAGGGGAAGAGATTGTACCTGGTGGTACAAGATAATGGGATGCAGCAACTGTGCCACTGATGTGTAAATCTGGTATTCAATTGTAATCTTTGAAACTATTATTCCAATTTCTCTCTTTTAAATTGTACCCGAGTAAATAATTGAAAGTCAATTAATGAAAGACCATCGTCCCTTAAGTAGCAAGTCATCAATACGTGTTTAGTTCATTTGAGGACAAGCAAATTGCTTGGGGTTGCTGTGGTTGGCACAGTTCCTTTTGTTTCATCTGACCATGCTAATGTAAAAGAAAAAAATGACCCTCTGAATGTTGTTTGCTGACGTCCCATTGTTACCATAGCCACATATGGTTGGATTTTCCTGTGAGCTGAACGTCTGAGTTTTGCAGTTGTTTTGCTGAGCAGTAATACAATCACAGAATCATAGAGATTTACAGCACAGGTAGAGGCTATTCAGCCCATCGTGTCCGTGCCAGCTGACAAAGAGCTATCGAGCCTGATCTCACTCTCCAGCTCTTGGTCCGTAGCGTTGTAGGTTACAGCGCTTCAAGTGCAGATCCAAGTACTTTTTAAATGTGATGAAAATGTCTCCCTCTACTATCCTTTCAGGCAATGAGTTCCAGACCCCCACCACCCTCTAGGTGAAAAAAATTCTCCTCAAAACCCCTCTCAACCTCCTTAATTACTTAAATCTATGCCCCCTGGTTATTGACCCCTCTACTAAGGGAAATAGGTCTTTCCTATCCATTCTATCTACGCCCCTCATAATTTTATACATCTCAATTAAGTCTCCCCTCAGCCTACTCTGTTCCAAAGAAAACAACCCCAGCCTATCCAATCTTTCCTCATAGCTAAAATTCTCCAGTGCAGGCAACATCCTCGTAAATCTCCTCTATACTCTCTCTGGTGCCATCACATCTTTCCTGTAATGTGGTGACCAGAACTGCACGCAGTACTCGAGCTGTGGCCTAACGAGTGTTTTATACAGTTCAAACATAACCTCCCTACTCTTGCATTCTATGCTTCGACTAATAAAGGCAAGTAACCACCTTATCCAACTGTCCTGCTACCTTCAGGTATCTGTGGACCCTCTGTTCCTCTGCACATCTCAGTGTCCTACCATTTATTGTATATTCCCTTACCTTGTTAGCCCTCCCCAAATGCAATAACTCTCACTTCTCCGGATTGAATTCCATTTGCCACTGTTCTGCCCACCTGACCAGTCCATTGGTATCTTCCTGCAGTCTACAGCTTTCTTCTTCATTATCAACCACACAGCCAATTTTTGTGTCATCTGCAAGCTTCTTAATCATACTCCCTACATTCAAGTCTGAATCATTCATACATACCACAAAAAGCAAGCGACCTAGTACTGAGCCCTGTGGAACCCCACTGGAAAAAGCCTTCCAGGCACAACACCCATCAACCATTACCCTTTACTTCCTGCCTCCTGAGCCAATTTTGGATCCAACTTGCCACTTTGCCTTGGATCCCATGGGCTTTTACTTTCATGACCAGTCTGTCATGTGTGACCTTATCAAAAGCCTTGCTAAAATCCATATACAATCCATCAAACGCACGCCCCTCATCAAACCTCCTTGTTACCTCCTCAAAAAATTTAATCAAATTAGTCGGAGACGACGTTCACTTAACAAACCCATGCTGCCTGTCCTTGATTAATCCGTGTCTTTCTAAATGAAGATTTATCCTCACCCTCAGAATTTTATCCTATTTTCCCACCACTGAGGTTAGGCTGACTGGCCTATAAATACTTGGTAGGCCATATGGCCAATTCCTGCTCCTTTTTCTTATGTTCTTATCCCTTTCTCCCTTTTTAAACAACAGTACCACGTTAGCAATCCTCCAATCCTTCGGCCTGTAGCCAGAGAGGATTGGAAAATGATAGTCAGAGACTCTGCTATTTCCTCTCTTGCTTCTCTTAACAGCCTGGAATACATTTCATCTGGGCATGGGGATTTATCCACTTTCAAAGATACTACACCCCTTAATACTTCCTCGCTCACTGTTTATTTCATCTAATATTTCACACTTCTCCCTGATTGCAATGTCTGCATCACCCCTCTCTTTCGTGAAAACAGAAGCAAAGTAGTTATTAAATACCATGTCTTCCGCCTCCACACACAGGTTGCCTTTATGGTCTCTAATAGGCCCTACTCTTTCTTTAGTTATCCTCTTGCTCTTAATATATTTATAAAACATCTTTGGGTTTTTCTTGATTTTATTTGCCAATATTTTTTCATACCCTCCTAATAGCGTTTGCAGGTTAAAATTATTTTGCAGTTGGTGCCCACATTAGTGGTAATACATGGCACTAACATGTATATGGGATATAATCAGCAGTGGTATAACTACTAAGCTGCACTTGTTTTGAACGTGGTGATCATTTTCAATATATTGATTTACCTTAATGTAATTTTGGGAAGAGACTGATATAATTGAATCAATACATACTTGAAATAATTAACTGGATCACACTGACCGATTTAAAAGCATTGCTAAAAACAGGGAATATGGAGCGGGAAGGTGGGAATGGAATGTAAAATTTTGTGCTGCTGTAAAATTCTAACATTTGAAACTTGTTAAAGTGGAGTGAATGTGAACAGGTTTATGTGTATCGACTTTTCCGCTTACATAAAAAGGAAGAGAGTAGCTAAAGTAAACATTGGTCCCTTAGAGGATGAGACTGGGGAATTAATAAAGGGAAACAGGGAAATGGCAGAGACTCTGGACAAATATTTTGTATCGGTCTTCACTGTAAAAGACACTATCAATTATTGGGATGCTTTTAATCAAGGAGCTACTGGGAGGGGTTGACTTAAAACAATCACTATCACCAGAGAAAAAGTAATATACAAACTAATGGGACAAAAGGTGGACAAGTTCCCCGGACATGACAGTCTCCATCCTAGGGTCTTAAAAGAAGTGGCTGCAAAAACACTGAATGCATTGGTTGTAATCTATCAACATTTCCTGAATTCTGGAGAGGTCCCAGCGGATTGGAAAACTGCAAATGTAACATCCCTATTTAAGAAAGGAGGGAGACAGAAAGCAGGAAACTATAGACCAGTTAGCCTAACATATGTCATTGGAAAAATGCTGGAGTACGTTATTAAGGAAGTAGTAGCAGGACATTTAGAAAATCATAATGCAGTCAAGCAGAGTCAGCTTGGTTTTATGAAAAGATGATCATGTTTTGAAACATTTGCTGGAGTTTTTTGAGGATGTAATGAGCAGGGTGGATAAAGGGGAACCAGTAGATGTCACGTATTTGGATATCTAGAAGGCATTTGATAAGGTGCCAAATATAAGGTTACTGCACAAGATAAAAGTTCACGTGGTTGGGGGTAATATATTAGCATGGATAGAGGATTGACTAGCTAACAGAAAACAGAGAGTCGGGATAAATGAGTCATTTTCAGGTTATCAAACTGTAACTAGTGGAGTGCCACAAGGATCAGTGCTGTGGCCTCAACTATTTACAATCTATATTAATGACTTGGATGAAGGGACCGAGTGTAATGTAGCCAAATTTGCTGATGATACAAAGATGGATGGGAAAGCAAACTGTGAGGAGGACACAAAGAATCTGCAAAGGGATATAGACAGGCTAAGTGAGTGGGCAAAAAGTTGACACATGGAGTATAATGTGGGAAAATGTGAAGTTATTCACTTTGGCAAGAAAAATAAGAGAGCAAATTATTATTTAAATTGGGAGAGATTACAAAATGCTGTGGTACAAAGGGATCTGGGGGTCCTTGTACATGAAACACAAAAAGTTAGCACGCCGGTACTGCAAGTAATTAGGAAGACAAATGGAATGTTGGCTTTTATTGCAAGGGGATGGAGTATAAAAGCAGGGAAGTCCTGCTACAACTGTGCAGGGTATTGGTGAGACTACACCTAGAAGTACTGCGTACAGTTTTGGTCTCCTTATTTAAGGAGGGATATACTTGCATTGGAAGCAGTTCAGAGAAGGTTCACGAGGTTGATTCCTGAGATGAAGGGGTTGTCTTATGAAGAAGGTTGGGCCTATACTCATTGGAGTTTAGAAGAATGAGAGGTGATCTTATTGAAACAGATAAGATTCTGAGGGGGCTTGACAAGGTAGATGCAGAGAGGATGTTTCCCCTCGTCGGGGTAAAAGACACTGATGATACAAAGATAGGTAGGAAAGCAAGCTGTGAGGAGGACACAAAGAATCTGCAAATCTGTCTATATAGGCTAAGTGAGTCGACAAATATTTGTCAGATGGAGTATAATGTGGGAAAATGTGAGGTTATCCACTTTGGTAGGAAAAATAGAACTCTGGGCATAGTTTCAGAATAAAGGGTCGCCATTTAAAACGGAAATGAGGAGGAATTTCTTCTCTGAGGGTCATGACTCTTTGGAATTCTCTACCCCAGAGAGCTGTAGAGGCTGGGTCATTGAATATATTTAAGATGGAGATAGAAACATTTTTGAATGATAAGGGAGTCCAGGGTTATGTGGAGCGGGCAGGGAAGTGGGGTTGAGGCCAAGATCAGATCAACCATGATCTTATTGAATGGCGGAGCAGGCTCAAGTGGCTACAGCTGCTCCTATTTCTTATGTTCTTATTAGCAACCAAATAAATATTTTTATTGGAGATTAAAGTTTCTAGAAAATTATTTTTCTTGTCAACAGTGATGAGGTCATTCCCAGCCTTTCTCGAGTGAGAAGAGGAGAAACTGAGGACATTTTTATTCTGCCTGCCTTGGTAAAGAAAGAGGAAAACAGGTTTGGTTTTTTTTAGCTCTAATCACACTTGTGTTGAAGTCCATATGAAATACTTTAGTGGATTTTTGTGTATGTAATATATTGGGATTAAAATAAAGTTCTATTAAATTCTGCTTGTATACTCAAGTGCTGGCACAAATAAGGTGAATTAATTAATGTTGCCACACTTCCATTGGCAGGCTGTACTGCTTGTAAGTGTACTTTGGTTTTCTCCAAAACAAAAAGAACCATTGCACAGTGCAAGATCATTGTCATGTCTACATAATAAATTAAATGTTTAGGTCCAACTTTCCTTATCCTTGCTCCCAGGGAATTCCCATTTGTCTGGTATATAGATTACTTTGAAGAAGTAATAAAGAGTGGACAAGGGTAATACAGAAAATATATTTAGATTTTCAAAAGGCCTTTGATAAAGTACCACATAGTAAACTCATGACTAAGGTCAGAGCCTGTGGAGTCAGGGGACAAGTATCAGAATGGATAGATCGCAAGCTGGAAATAAAACAGAGAATAAGGGTTTGGTAGCTACTCTGACTGACAAAAGATGGGAAGTGGTGTTCCACAGAGATAAGTACTAGGCCCACTGTTGTTCACAATTTACATTAACAATTTGGACTCTGGAATCGGAAGTACAATTTCAACATTTGCAGACGACACCAAATTGGGGGTTATAGTTAATATGGAGGAAGACTGCGACAAAATACAAGACATTAATAAACTTGCACAATGGGTGTGCAATCGTCAAAATTAATTTTAATATAGATAAGTGTGAGGTGGTGCATTTTAGTAAGAAGAATAAGGAGGCCACATACTGCTTGGATAATAAGAGTCTCAGGGCCCGAACTTGGTGGAAGTTAAGTTCTGCCCAAAGGACCGCTGAGAGACCTGACTGTACTTTGGGCAGGAGTTTTGTTAAGAAGTCCTGGAATGACCGCCCGGCGACACAAATACAACTTACGCCATGAATCTGGGTGGCAGCGGGTGGGGAGCTCCCAATCTTGGCAGCAAATACAATCCTCGGCAAAGTACCGCCAAGGACTGAGTCGGGCCCAAGAAGGGGGAGAACACACACAAATAAAAAGTTACATAAAAAAAAACACTGGAAAACCTTCAGGGGACCCCATCCACCTGAATCGCTGTAAAAAAAAATAATAAAGAAAAGTTTACTAACCTTATTTTTTACAGGTCTCCATACTTACTGTTGAGGTTAGTCCTGCCTCCATGCGGCGGTCCTTCCCCCTGCTGCTGCTGACTCCGGCCCAGAGAAAACTGGCAGCTCGGTGGGTGAGAGGACACTTATGCGCGTTGCGCGCTAGTGGACTACAGCGGGCGGTTCCCAGCGGTCTTCCCTCCCCTCCGGCGGGAGGCCTCCACGAAACTGGCACCAAGGGGAGACTGCGCCGAGTTTTCTGGGCGATCGGCAGCGGGTGGTGAGTCCACCAAGTTCGGGGCCTAAATGGGGTAGATGAGTAAAGGGACCTCTGGGTACAGTAACACAAATGACTAAAAGTAGCAGTGCAGGTTACTCAGGTCATAAAGAAAAAAGCAAATCAAACACTGGGGTTCGAAAAAGATCGTGCTAGAACTTTATAAATCACTGATTCTGTCTCAGTTGGACTATTGTGGACAATTCTGGGCACCACACTTTAGGAAATATGTGAAATCCTTTTAAAGGACACGGAAGAGGTTAACCAGGATGTTACCAGGGATGAGACTTCAGTTACGAGAAGAGGTTGGAACAGAGAAGGTTAAGAGGTGACCAAATAGAAGTTTTCAGGATGATTGGTTTTGATAGAATAGACAGAGAAAAATTATTCCCTCTGGCGATTGGGTCAAAATCAGATGTCATAGAGTTAAAATCATTAGCAAAAGTTGTAGAGTGGAGATGAGGAGAAATATTTTCTCAGAGATGTAGGGATCTTGAATGCTCTTATGAAAAGGTGGTGGAAGCTGATTCCACAAAGAATTTTAAAAGGGAGTTGGACAGATCCTTCAGGATGAGGAACTTGCAGGGTTACAGACAGAAATCAGGGATGTGGGACGAAGCACGACTGCTCTTTCAAAGAGCCAGCACAGGCATGACAGGCCAAATGGCCTACCTCTGTGCTGTAAGTTTCTATGGGCTCAATTTTCTGCAAGCCTGTTTTCTGGCGTATTGCCAGAGTTACGCCCGTTTTTCTAGGCCAGAAATGTGCCGGAAATAATTTGCCAAAGTTTCCCTGATGTATAATTCGAATTTGGCGCCGCGCAGCGTGTCCAGTCGCCTCGAGGGCGGGGGGGGGGAGGGAGGGGAGGGGGGGGAGGGAGGGGAGGGGGGGGAGGGGAGGGGTAGAGCCTGTTGTCTGCACCAAAAAACGAAGCGCCACCACCTGTGTATGCACGGGAAACAAAGTTATGTTTTTAACATCGTTCCAATGGACGCGCATGTTCCATACAGCTCGGATTTGACAGTCGGTCATTTTTAAAGAGCCAATTGTGTGTGAGAGAAGGAGTGCTGTGTGAGAGCAATGGAAAAATCACAGCTGGAGCAATACAAGATGTAACGCAGTGCAAGGACCAAGAATTTCTTACAGGAAGAAGTGGTGGCACTACTTACTGTGATTGAGAACAGATGACAGGAGCTGGACACCAGCAGAGATCACACAAAAGTTCCACCCAAATAAATCATCATCATTATAGGCAGTCCCTTGGAATCGAGGAAGAATTACTTCCACTCTTATAAGAACATAAGAATTAGGAACAGGAGTAGGCCATCTAGCCCCTCGAGCCTGCTCCGCCATTCAAAAAGATCATGGCTGATCTGGCCGTGGACTCAGCTCCACTTACCCGCCCACTCCCCATAACCCTTAATTCCCTTATTGGTTACAAATTTATCTATCTGTGATTTGAATACATTCAATGAGCTAGCCTCAACTGCTTCCCTGGGCAGAGAATTCCACAGATTCACAACCCTCTGGGAGAAGAAATTCCTTCTCAACTCAGTTTTAAATTGGCCCCCCCCGTATTTTGAGGCTGTGCCCCCTAGTTCTAGTCTCCTCGACTAGTGGAAACAACCTCTCTGCCTCTTTCATTATTTTAAATGTTTCTATAAGATCACCCCTCATCTTTCTAAACTCCAACGATTAAAGACCCAGTCTACTCAATCTATCATCATAAGGTAACCCCCTCATCTCCGGAATCAGCCTAGTGAATCGTCTCTGTACCCCCTCCAAAGCTAGTATATCCTTCCTTAAGTAAGGTGACCAAAACTGCACGCAGTACTCCAGGTGCGGCCTCACCAATACCCTGTACAATTGCAGCAGGACCTCCCTGCTTTTGTACTCCATCCCTCTCGCAATGAAGGCCAGCATTCCATTCGCCTTCCTGATTAACTGCTGCACCTGCAAACTAACTTTTTGGGTTTCGTGCACAAGGACCCCCAGATCCCTCTGCACTGCAGCATGTTGTAATTTCTCCCCATTCAAATAGTATTCCCTTTTCCTGCTTTTTTTTCCCAAAGTGGATAACCTCACATTTTCCTACATTAGCCCATTTGCTTAACCTATCTAAATCTCTTTGCAGCCTCTCTGTGTCCTCTACACAACCCACTTCCCCACTAATCTTTGTGTCATCTGCAAATTTTGTTACACTACACTCTGTCCCCTCTTCTAGGTCATCTATGTATATTGTAAACAGTTGTGGTCTCAGCACAGATCCCTGTGGCACACCACTAACCACC
Source organism: Pristiophorus japonicus (assembly GCF_044704955.1). Taxonomy (NCBI): domain Eukaryota; kingdom Metazoa; phylum Chordata; class Chondrichthyes; family Pristiophoridae; genus Pristiophorus; species Pristiophorus japonicus. Next base: position 90,891,094 of record NC_091986.1, read on the forward strand.
GATTTCCAACCCGAAAAGGACCTATTTATCCCGATTCTCTGCTTTCTGCCAGCCATTTCACTATCCATGCTAATACATTTCCGCTGACTCCGCGTACCTTTATCTTCTGCAATAACCTTTTTTGTGGCACCTTATCGAATGCTTTTTGGAAATCTAAATACACCACATCCATCGGTACACCTCTATCCACCATGCTCGTTATATCTTCAAAGAATTCCAGTAAATTAGCTAAACATGATTTCCCCTTCATGAATCCATGTTGCGTCTGCTTGATTGCACTATTCCTATCTAGATGTCTCGCTATTTCTTCCTTAGTGATAGCTTCAAGCATTTTCCCCACTACAGATGTTAAACTAACCGGCCTATAGTTACCTGCCTTTTGTCTGCCCCCTTTTTTAAACAGAGACATTACATTAGCTGCTTTCCAATCCACTGGTACCTCCCCAGAGTCCAGAGAATTTTGGTAGATTATAACCAATGTATCTGCTATAACTTCTGTCATCTCTTTTAATACCCTGGGATGCATTTCATCAGGACCAGGGAACTTGTCTACCTTGAGTCCCATTAGCCTGTCCAGCACTACCTCCCTAGTGATAGTGATTGTCTCAAGGTCCTCCCTTCCCACATTCCCGTGACCAGCAATTTTTGGCATGGTTTTTGTGTCTTCCACTGTGAAGACCGAAGCAAAATAATTGTTTAAGGTCTCAGCCATTTCCACATTTCCCATTACTAAATCCCCCTTCTCATCTTCTAAAGGACCAACATTTACTTAAGTCACTCTTTTCCTTTTTATATATCTGTAAAAGCTTTTACGATCTGTTTTTATGTTTTGCGCAAGTTTACTTTTGTTATCTATCTTTCCTTTCTTTATTGCTTTCTTAGTCATACTTTGCTGTCGTTTAAAATTTTCCCAATCTTCTAGTTTCTCACTAACCTTGGCCACCTTATACGCATTGGTTTTTAATTTGCTACTCTCCTTTATTTCCTTGGTTATCCACGGCTGGTTATCCCTTCTCTTACCGCCCTTCTTTTTCACTGGAATATATTTTTGTTGCGCACTATGAAAGAACTCCTTAAAAGTCCTCCACTGTTCCTCAATTGTGCCACCGTTTAGTCTATGTTCCCAGTCTACTTTAGCTAACTCTGCCCTCATCCCACTGTAGTCCCCTTTGTTTAAGCATAGTATGCTCGTTTGAGACACTACTTCCTCACCCTCAATCTGTATTACAAATTCAACCATACTGTCATCATTCATTCCGAGAGGATCTTTTACTAGGAGATCGTTTATTATTCCTGTCTCATTACACAGGACCAGATCTAAGATAGCTTGCTCCCTTGTAGGTTCTGTAACATACTGTTCTAAGAAACAATCCCATATGCATTCTATGAATTCCTCCTCAAGACTACCCCGTGCGATTTGATTTGACCAATCGATATGTAGGTTAAAATCCCCCATGATTACTGCCGTTCCTTTTTCACATGCCTCTATTATTCCCTTGATTATTGTCCGCCCCACGGTGAAGTTATTATTTTGGGGCCTATAAACTATGCCCACCAGTGACTTTTTCCCCTTACTATCTCTAATCTCCACCCACAATGATTCAACATTTTATTCATTAGAGCCAATATCATCTCACAACTGCCCTGATATCATCCTTTATTAACAGAGCTACCCCACCTCCTTTCCCTTCTTGTCTATCCTTCCGAATTGTCAGATACCCCTGTATGTTTAATTCCCAGTCTTGGCCACCTTGCAACCACGTTTCTGTAATGGCCACCAAATCATACCCATTTGTAATGATTTGTGCCGTCAACTCATTTACTTTATTTCGAATGCTGCGTGCGTTTAGGTAGAGTGTTTTAATACTAGCTTTTAAACCATGATTTTTAGTTTTGACCCCTCCTGCAGCCCCTTTATCTTCATACATATTGTCCCTTCCTATCACCTTGTGACTCTTAATATGAGTCCTTAGGTGGCTGAACAGTCCAATACGAGAACCACAGTTCGTGTCACAGGTAGGACAGAAAGTCGTTGAGGGTGGATGGGACAGGTTTGCCGCATGCTCTTTCTGCTGCCTGCGCTGGATTTCTGTATGCTCTCGGCGATGAGATTCGAGGTGCTCAGCGCCCTCCCGGATGCACTTCCTCCACTTAGGGTGGTTTTTGGTCAGGGACTCCCAAGGAATCAGTGGGGATGTTGCACACTTTCAGGGGGGCTTTGAGGGTGTCCCTGTAACGTTTCCTCTGCCTACCTTTGGCTCATTTGCCGTGAAGGAGTTCAAAGTAGAGCGCTTGCTTTGGAAGTCTCATGTCTGGCATGCGAACTATGTGGCCTGCCCAGTGGAGCTGATCAAGTGTGGTCAGTGCTTCAATGCTGGGGCTGTTGGCTTGGTCAAGGACGCTAATGTTTGTGCGTCTGTCCTCCCAGGGGATTTGTAGGATCTTGCGGAGACATCGTTGGTATTTCTCCAGCGACTTGAGGTGTCTACTGTATATGTATGGTCCATGTCTCTGAGCCATACAGGAGGGCGGGTATTACTACAGCCCTGTAGACCATGAGCTTGGTGGCAGTTTTGAGGGCCTGATCTTCAAACACTCTTTTCCTCAGACGGCCGAAGGCTGCACTGATGCACTGGAGACAGTGTTGAATCTCGTCGTCAATGTCTGCTCTTGTTGATAAGAGGCTCCCGAGATAGGGGAAGTGGTCTACGTTGTCCAGGGCCGCACCGTGGATCTTGATGACTGGGGGGCAGTGCTGTGCGGCGAGGACAGGCTGGTGGAGGACCTTTGTCTTACGGATGTTTAGCGTAAGGCCCATGCTTTCGTACGCCTCAGAAAATACGTCGACTATGTCCTGGAGTTCAACCTCTATGTGCGCAGAAGCAGACGTCGTCCGTGTACTGTAGTTCGACGACCGAGGTCTTGGACCTGACTTGGAGACAATGAAGGTTGAACAGGTTCCCACTGGTTCTGTAGTTTAGTTCCACTCCAGCTTGTTGACTGTGAGGTGGAGCATGGCAGCGAGGAAGATTGAGAAGAGGCTTGGGGCGATGACGCAGCCCTGTTTGACCCCAGTCCGGACGTGGATTGGGTCTGTAATGGATCCGTTGGTAAGGATCACAGCCTGTATGTCGTCGTGACAAACTTTTGGGGCATCCGAAACGGAGGAGGGTGCTCCATAGACCCTCACGGTTGACAATGTCAAAGGCCCTTGTAAGGTTGAAGAAGGCCATGTATAAGGGGCTGGTGCTGCTCCCTGCATTTTTCCTGCAGCTGTCACGCTGCAAAAATCATGTCTGTTGTGCCCGGTAGGGGACGAAATCCGCTCTGTGACTCCGGTAGGAGCTCCTCGGCCACAGGGAGAAGACGGTTGAGGAGGACTCTAGCAACAACTTTCCCAATGGCTGATAACCGGGAAATTCCTCTGCAGTTGCTGCAGTCGGATTTGTCCCCTTTTTTAAAGATGGTCACGATCACTGCATCTGAGATCTCCCGGCATGCTCTCCTCCCCCCAGATGAGAGAGATGAGGTCATGTATTCGTGCCAGCAGTGCCTCATCACCATACTTCAGTGCCTTAGCAGGCATTCCATTCTCTCCCGTAGCTTAGTTGTTCTTAAGCTGTCTTTTATTACTTTTTCTACCTCGTGCAATGTTGGGGTCTCACTGAGGTGGTGGCGTGTGGTATGCTGCGGGATGGAGTCGAGAACACTCGAGTCAAAGGCGGATTGTGGAGATCTTCGAAGTGCTCCTTCCACTGGTTCCTGACTGCTTCGGTGTCCTTGATGAGTGTTTCCCTGTTCTTGGCCAGCAGTCAGGTGGGGCCTTGGGTGTTCTTGGACCCCCTTGCCACTGGATCAAGACCATGCTCAGCTAAGCCGGTGTGCAACGACCACCCCACGTTAAAAGAACTCTCGCACAGGCATCTTCCATTCTTCTAACATGAAGTTCGGGACCTGGAATGTCAGGACCCTCATGGGCAACTCCAACAGCGACCGGCCGGAACGCCGCACCGCCATAATTGCCCGGGAACAAAGAAATGAAGAAACGCTGGAACCAAGTTGCAGAAGATTACCGCGTAATGGTGACCACCATGAGATCTGGAAGCCAGTGTAAAAAGAAGTGGCAGAACCTTGGTCAAGTAGTTAGTGTAAGTAATATTTTCATTTATTCAATGGAATTGCAATTGTAAACGTGACCAGCTGTATATGTCCCACTCAGCAGAAAGACACCCTCTCTAAAAAGTTGCATTTTCATCTTTGCAGAGGAAGGTGGCACATAATAAAAGGGAAAGAACTCGAACAGGAGGAGGCCCGGCAAATCTGCACCCACTGACACCCTTAGAAGGGAGGTTCGCTGCTTTGATGGGTCTTGCCTGGAGAAAAGCAATCAGTACTGGACAAGCTGGGCCCACACTCAAAGGAGAGGGTAAGTCCTGCAAATTCATCATGGTCCTTCAAATCAGCCTGCTGCCAGGCCTGCAATTTGTGAGCCTACTCATGCCACCCACCCTGCTTCCTCCTACTGCTAACCATTTCACTGTTCTGTTATCTTTTGCAGAACTTGAGGCCAACCCTGACAATGCAGAAGAAGATTCAGACAAGGATGAGCTGGAAGAGGAGAACATCTTCCAATCCAACCCTCCAGACCAAGAACATAGGGGTGAGGGGAGGGGGAGGGGATGGAGCTGGATGAAGCTCCCACTGTTGTACTGACTTTGGAGGAGGTGCCGCTCATGGAGGTACCAGCCCTTTCCGTGACTCGTGGTTTGTGTGTTGGTGAGACATTCCATGGTTTCACACCTTCCGAGGTTACGGGTCCCAGTGGTGGGGTGCAGCAAGGCACACCCTGGACCCCACTGTCCCAGGCTGTGGGTCCCAGTGTTGGGGTGTGAGCCACACCCGTGGGGAGGAGGGGAAGGAGAGCTCAACCGCGCTCTCCCGAGATGCAGGATCCAACAGATGTGGTTCAGTTGACGTCATTGAGTACAGCGAGCATTAATCTTACCTGATCACCCCTGGATGAGTGATGAGGTAGCAGGACTGTCGGGAGAAGTAACAGCAATGACACGAGAAATGGGAACGATATCCGGGACCATCAGTGTGGGAATAGTGGCCATGAGGCTGGGAATGTCAGAGGTAGTGCAAACCATGTCACTGACCATGAGGGAGGGAATGTTGCAGGTTGTTGAGACACTGTCAGGGTGCATGATGGACGGCATGTTGGAGTTAGCTGCTGCAATAAGGGAACACGCCTAGACCCCGGGCCCATTGACACAATCAACTGCCACTCCCGCTGCAATCCCCACACCAACCCTTGAAGAGCCCAAAGCTGGGCCCTCCAACCTGACGCCGATGCCCCCCACCCTCAAGAGCTGCGCAGTACCCGAGATGTTAGAAAGAATAAGCTCGGTACCAAGCCCAGAAATACTGTGCCACTGCCTGCGGGCAGAGGTGGTGGCGTGTCCAAGACCAAGCGCAGCGGGCGGTCTTAGAATAAGGGGAATGAGAGATGGGTGCAGCCTTTCTTTGCTGCTGCTGTTGTTATTACTGTTACTATTGTAATTGTTCTCAAATTAAAAGTTTTTTGTAAGTTATGTAAATTTACAAGTTTATAAATGATCTTAAAGTAAAGTTTGATACAAGAATAATTTAATTTAAGTTAAGTACATTGTAAACGTTTGAATAAAAGAAATTTTACATTAAAACTGAATCATGTTCCATTAACACAACACTACATTACAGAACAGCTTCAAACAGTAAACATGTCCATGTGTAATAGTTGTCACTGAGCCCTCAGGCATCAGTAAAGCGTTCACGGATGAGCTGTTTGCGCAAGGCTCGAGCAATCGTTAAAGGGGCACGATGGCCCGCCCTCCTCCGCCATCGTGCTAGGGACTCAGGCACTTGCACGGCTTCCTCATCCTCATCCTCCTCGTCCCCCTCCTCCTGCTCATCACCTGCATCTTCCACACTATTATCATCAACCACTCTCACCGCAGGTGGGTCTTCCACTACCAGGTGCTGCTGGCTCATGATGGCAAAGTTATGCAGCATGCAGCACACAACAGTGAACTGACTGACAATCTCAGGAGAGTACAGAAAGTAGCCTCCTTAATGGTCCAGGTATCGGAAATGCTGTTTCAATATGCCAATGGTCCTCGCAATGATGCTGCGCATCGCAATGTGCGACATGTTGTATTGACGGTCAGCTTCCGTCCGGGTTACGCATAGGGGCGTCTTGAGCCAGGTAGCGAAGCCGTACCTTTTGTCTCCCAGTAGCCAGTTCTGCTCTTCTGGCTGCTGCTTCTGAAACATGGCAGATATAACACTGTCACGTAGGATGAACACATCGTGGGTGCTGCCAGGATATCTTGCATCGATTGACATCATACGATGCATGTCGTCACACACGAGCTGCACATTAATGGAGTGGAAGCCTTTTCTGCTCCTGTACATCTCGGAATCCTCCAAAGGTGCTCGCAAGGCGATGTGGGTACAATCAATGCAGCCCTATGCCTTTGGGAAGCCAGTAATCCTGGAGAAGCCCACAGCCCTTGGGTGGTCATGGGGAACTTGATGAAGTCATTCCTACGCGCATACAGTGCAGCTGTGACCTGGCGAATGGAGACATGTGTTGCATGTTGAGAGATGGTGCGCACATCCCCAGTTGTAGCTGGAAACAATCCGGAGGTATAGAATGAAAGTGCAGCTGTAACTTCACTTCAATTGACAAAGCAGTCTTCCTCATGCTTCTCGGTTGCAGGTCTGCTTTGACCAACTCACAGATCTCACTTACAAATTCTTTGTGGAAACGCAGCCTTCTGACACAGTCTGCATCACACAGGTGGAGGTACGAATGCCTGTCTCGATATAACCGAGGTGGGTAAGGCCTCCTGCCCCAGTATCTTTTTGGCTCTGATGTTCCTGATGCGATGAAGTCAAATCTATTGTCTCCTACGTAGCACCATGATGCAGAAGGCTCGCACAAGGTATGGCATTGTGTCAGTATTGCCTCTATACTTAAATTTAACCTTTGACTTATCCTCTCTTTTCCTCCTGCCCCCCTTAACTAATTGCAGTCTTGTGACTTCTCTCTCCTCCCTCCCTTTACTAATTGGAATCTTGTGACACCTCTCTCTCTCTCTCTCTCTCTCTCTCTTTCTCTTTCCCCCCCCCCCCCACTCATTGCAGTCTTCAATGCAGAAGGCACCTGCAGAAGCCTTACGATCGGTACCTCACTCTCTTTTCTCCCCGCCCCCCCCACTCCACAGCTTGTTTTGTAGCCAAACCCCGAGCTGCTGTGTCCGGGCGGGGGGCTGATTTCTGCCGGCCAAAGCTACGACCCTCCAGCCCTGCTTCAAGATGTTCGCTGGTGGTGTGTGAGTGAGTTTAAAAAAAATAGGAGAACTTCCTGAAATCCAACAAATTTACACTTCTACATTGACCGGTTTTTTAAAAAAAAGTTGAACTTTATTAATGATTTTGACAGTGTTCTTCACTCCCTCTAAAATCTTCAATTTTAAAAACAATGGCGTCTTTCAACATTGATTTGTGAATGTGTGCTGGTTTTCTTAACTCACCAGAAGGTTTTTCGGGAGTGGCCCGATACGCCGACCTAAGAGAAAAAAATGTTGGCCAAACTGCGAACAATTGAAAAAATCAGCGCAGACATGAGGGGACCATGACGTAAAAAAAAAACTGGGCTCGAAAAATTGTAACTAAGTCAGTTACGTCGGTGCAGATCGCAGGCGGAAACTTTGGGGGAAAAAAAAATACTGCAAAAAAAATGGCACGCGTAAAAAAAAAAAAAGGTGCAAATGAACAGGGAAAATTGAGCCCCAAAATTCTATGACTTCCAGAGGGATATAATTGTAAAGCAGAGAAGTTATGTTAAACTTGTATAGAGCCTTGGTTGGATCACATTTGGAGGACTGCACAATTCTGATCTCTATATTATAAAAAGGATATAGAGACACTGGAGACTGTGCAAAAAGATTCACCAGGATAATACCCGGAAAGGCTAAACAGACTGAGGCTCTTTTCTTTCCGAGAAGGCTGAAAGGTGACCTAATAGAGGTCTTTAAGATAATGAAATAGTTTGATAGGGTAGACATAGAGAAAATGTTTCCAATTGTGGGAGAGTCCAAAACTAGAGGTGATAATTATTGGCCGAAAATTCCATCTTTGCCAAGTCCGTACGAAGTGCGCACGGACCCAGCAAGGCCTCAAATAAGCTGTTTTTTGGAGCACGATGCACATGCACTGGCTTTTCCGATCAGATCCTCCGCATCCTCGGAAGTAGGATATCTGCACGGGAGAGATTGGGTTATTTGCACAACTCATGCTCAGCGAATGTCCTTCAAACTTTTACGCCTGGTAAAAGCAGACACATAACTTACCTTTACCACCGTAAGAGTTTTAAAACATATAAAAATAAAATTTAAACACTCATTTTTATATTAAAAACCCTATCCATTAAGGTAAGTTTATTTTTAACACTATTAAAACATATTAATGGGCCTAAAATTGAGGTTGGAGGATTTCGATGGCGAATGATACTTAAAGGGTTGACGGTGGATAGGCAATGGCAAACATTTAAAGATCACATGGGTGAACTTCAACACTTGTACATCCCTGTCTGGAGTAAAAATAAGGTGGCTCAACCGTGGCTGACAAGGGAAATTAGGGATAGTGTTAATGCCAAAGAAGAGGCATATAAATTGGCCAGAAAAAGCAGCAAACCTGAGAACTGGGAGAAATTTAGAATTCAGCAGAGGAGGACAAAGGGTTTAATTAGGAGGGGGGAAATAGAGTATGAGCGGAAGCGAGCTGGCAACATAAAAACTGACTGCAAAAGCTTCTATAGATATGTGAAGAGAAAAAGATTAGTGAAGACAAACGTAGGTCCTTTGCAATCAGAATCAGGTGAATTTATAATGGGGAACAAAGAAATGGCAGACCAATTGAACAAATACTTTGGTTCTGTCTTCACTAAGGAAGACACAAATAACCTTCCGGAAATACTAGGGGACCGAGGGTCTAGCGAGAAGGAGGAACTGAAGGAAATCCTTATTAGTCAGCAAATTGTGTTGGGGAAATTGATGGGATTGAAGGCCGATAAATCCCCAGTTCCTGATAGTCTGCATCCCAGAGTACTTAAGGAAGTGGCCCGAGAAATAGTGGATGCATTGGTGATCATTTTCCAACATTCTATCGACTCTGGATCAGTTCCTATGGACTGGAGGGTAGCTAATGTAACACCACTTTTTAAGAAAGGACGGAGAGAGAAAATGGGGAATTATAGACTGGTTAGCCTGACATCAGTAGTGGGGAAAATATTGGAATCTATTATTAAAGATGAAATAGCGCATTTGGAAAGCAGTGACAGATTCGGTCCAAGTCAGCATGGATTTATGAAAGGGAAACCATGCTTGATAAATCTTCTAGAATTTTTTGAGGATGTAACTAGTAGAGTGGACAAGGTAGAGCCAGTGGATGTGGTGTACTTGGACTTTCAAAAGGCTTTTGAAAAGGTCCCACATAAGAGATTGGTGTGCAGAATTAAAGCACATGGTATTGGGGGTAATGTATTGACGTGGATAGAGAACTGGTTGGCAGACAGGAAGCAGTGAGTCTGGATAAACGGGTCCTTTTCGGAATGGGAGGCAGTGACTAGTTGGAGTACCGCAGTGCTCAGTGCTGGGACCCCAGCTATTTACAATGTACGTCAATGATTTAGATGAAGGAATTGAGTGTAATATCTCCAAGTTTGCAGGTGACATTAAGTTGGGTGACAGTGTGAGCTGTGAGGAGGATGCTAAGAGCCTGCAGGGTGTCTTGGTCAGGTTAGGTGAGTGGGCAAATGCATGGCAGATGCAGTATAATGTGGATAAATGCGAGGTTATCCACTTTGGTGGCAAAAACATGAAGGCAGAATATTATCTGAATGGCGACAGATTAGGAAAAGGGGAGGTACAATGAGACCTGAGTGTCATGGTACATCAATCATTGAAGATTGGCATGCAGGTACAGCAGGCGGTGAAGAAGGCAAATGCATGTTGGCCTTCATAGCTAGAGGATTTGAGTATAGGAGCAGGGAGGTCTTAATGCAGTTGTACAGGGCCTTGGTGAGGCCTCACCTGGAATATTGTGTTCAGTTTTGGTCTCCTAATCTGAGGAGGGACGTTCTTGCTATTGAGGGAGTGCAGCGAAGGTTCACCAGACTGATTCCCAGGGTTCGGCAAGACTGACATGAGGAGAGACTGGATTCACTGGAGTTTAGAAGGATAAGAGGGAATCTCATAGAAACATATAATATTCTGACAGGACTGGACAGGTTAGATGCAGGAAGAATGTTCCCGATGTTGGGGAAGTCCAGAACCAGGGGTCACAGTCTAAGGATAAAGGCTAAGCCATTTAGGACCGAGATGAGGAGAAACTTCTTCACTCAGAGAGCTGTTAACCTGCGGAATTCTCTACCGCAGAGAGTTGTTGATGCTAGTTCTTTAGATATATTCAAGAGGGATTTAGATATGGCCCTGATGGCTAAAGGGATCAAGGGATATGGAGAGAAAGCAGGAAAGGGGTACTGAGGTGAATGATCAGCCATGATCTTATTGAATGGTGATGCAGGCTCGAAGGGCCGCATGGCCTACTCCTGCACCTATTTTCTTGTTTCTATTTTTCCTTCATACAAACGCCTCTGACCCGGAAAAAAAATCTACGAATCTATCCGTTGGTCCCGGAGAAACGTCGGATCTCGGTCGGAGGTCTAGATTCGCTGCACATCGCATGGGAACCTGTCTTCGAGGTATGTAGGTCCAAACTGGATTAACCAATCACGAAGCAGTATTCTCCTTAATAATAATGGTAACTCCGTTTGTGCGCGTTCCCATTCCGATCAATGAGAAAAAACCCTAAAACACCCAAATACAACATAATAAATAAAACATTTAAAATTAATTGAAATTAAATGTTTTAGAAAAAAAATATATTTTGGAATTTTTTTTAACGTGTTTTAATATGGTTTAAAATAAACTTACCTCAATGTACAAGGTTTTTAACAATGTTTTTAAATGTAATTTTTATGTTTTAAAACTCTTATGCTGGTAAAAGTTGGCTATGCACCTGCTTTCAGCAGTGTAAAAGTTTAATGGACATTCACTGGGCATGAGTTGGGCAAAAAGCCCAATCTTGGCCATGCGAATGTCCTTCCTGCAGGGATGTGTTCGATCTGTCAAATCTTGACAGATTGGAAAAGCCGGTTTTCAGGTCATGCGCATTGCACCCTGAAAACCGACTTTTGTGACGCCTCACCGGGTCCATGCGCACTCCGCGGTCAGAATTTTAGCCCCTTTTTTTTTAAATTCCAAAAAATATTAATTTTTTTCTAAAACATTTAATTACATTTAATTTCAATTAATTTTAAATATGTGACATGTTTTATTTATAATGCTGTGTTTCGGTGTTTTAGGGGGTTTTCTCATTGATAAAAATGGGAGTCTGTACAAACAGAGCTCCCATTTTTATCAATGAGAATACTGCATAGTGATTGGTGGTCCAGACCCACGTGACTCCAGCTTGTATGTATGTACCTGAAAGGCATCTTCCCATACGCTGCACAATGAATCTAGGCCTCTGACCGGAATCTCTCTGTTCCTCCGGGACCACCAGGTACTTTTGCAGATTTTTTTCGGAGGCCTTACAGACGAAAGAAGCCTCTGATCACAATTTTCCCCAATAAAGATAGTCACTAATAAATCCAGTAAGGAATTCGGAAGAAATGTCTTTACCTAAAGTGTGGTAAGAATGTGGAACCTGCTACCACAAGGAGTGGTTGAGGTGATTAGTATAGATGCATTTAAGGGAAAGCTAGATAGTACATGAGAAAGGGTTCGATAAAAAGGCTTGGGAGGAGGCTTGTGTGGAGCATTAACACCTACATAAACCAGTTGGGCTGAATGGCTTGTTTAGGTGCTGTAACTCTTGTAGCTTCATGAAGGGCAGAGACCGTTTTGCCACATCTAGGTAAGGAGGGGGCATTCCTGACTCTCACCTCCTTTTCCTGTGTCATTCCTGGCTGGGCTCCCTAGCACAGGGCCTTTCAATGAAACATGGTGCTGAGGCCTGCCCAGCACTCCTGCCAACTGGAGGGTCTGTAAGTGTCCTCTGGGAAGGACCCCACTCTCCCGACTCCCGCTCCTGCCGGCTATCTTCAGGTAATCTCCAACAGCCAGATAGCCCCAATCTGAAAGGCCCAGCATGCAGTGACAAGACTGAGGTGTATGTGCAGCACTTGTCTTTCTTGCTCCCTTTGCTAGCATTAGCCCCAGCCAAGAGGTGGCCAGCTCTGGGAGAGTTCCTCGGCCATGTTATTAACCCAGGAAACAAAATCCCAGAAATAGAGCAACACATGTGTCAGGTGTGCTGTTTCTATCCAGCACCAGGGCAGGGATGGTAAGAAAATCTGCCCTTTTTTTGTTTTACATTCATTATATTTTATCTTTTTAAATGTTAAATTGATGAGATTTACTATTGGGAGAATATTTGAATCTTTATATTATTGATGTACTCATCACATGAGTAATCTTGTACTATTTTTTAGTTCTGACGAAGAGGCAGAAAAGGAATGGAAAGAGCGGATGAGCAATGAAAAACTATTCCAGGTGAAGGAGCCTCAATGCTTGAGAGTGTGTCTTGACATTGGCCATCGTGAGTCTAGGGATACATTGCTTTGCAACATAGCCCCACCAAGCTCCAACAGCAATCTTCCCACCCATTCAACAGAAGAGCAGCATGGGGACTATTTATCAAAAACACTATCCTGCAAAATTCCCAATAGCTGAACTGTCAGTGGGGATTGAAACAAACACCTGCCTCCGAGATCCACGATATCACGTCCATTTAATATCTTTGTGCTGGAACATCTTGCCTTTACTTCACTGCCATCAGTAACACTTGTAGACTGAGGGTGAAGTGGGGACAAGCACTTGGTCAGAGATTTGCATGTGTGTTGTGGGGCCAGGCCTCTGGTTGAGGTCTGGTGGGGCTGTGGGCTTGGCAGTTTAATTGGATAGAGTACCTATGGTGTGTTGGCTGTCACGTGTAAAATAAGTTACTGAACATGAAGTTGGATCCATATGGGACACTGGTTCTGGTTACTTTGACTAATTTTATTCAGTGTATTTTATTTTTGTGGATTGCGCAATGTACAATTGAGTCATATTCATTTTCTGGTTTTGTTTACAAAGTAAATGTGGACAGTATCACCAAATGATCATATAGACAGCATATTTTTAACAGTTACCTGGATTGATATACTAATTTATGAACAGGTATATGCGACTCATCTTAAAAAAATAAAATAAACAATTTAAAATTTTCTAAGGAAATGAATCCTTTTTCTGAAAAAATTGCATATATTCATTAAAGCAACAACTTAAAATTTTACAAAAGCAAAATACTACAAATGCTGGCAACACTCAGCAGGTCAGGCAACATCTGTGGAGAGAGAAAGAGAGCAAATATTTTAGATTGGTCGATAGTCTTTCAGCAGAACTGGTAGATATTAGAGATGAACAGCTTTTGAGCAAGTGCAGAGCAAAGGAAAAATGGGCGGAAGCAAAAGAACAAAAGGGAGAGGTGTGTGCTAGGGTGGAGAGCAGGAGTGATTAAACGACAAAAGTGATAGCATTGCTAAAAAAGCTGATAATGAAACAAGCATAAAGCCAAAGATGGGTCCAGAGGAGGTGTAAATGGTCACGGAAAAATAGAGAGGGGAGGGAAGCGTAGACAATGTTGTGGAATGTGGTGGAAAAAATGGAGTGATTACGCCGCATTTTTGTCTCTCTCTGCGCATGTTTGCCCATTTAGTACTGCGCATGTGCACACGGACCGCTCACACATGCACAGTACCCAACGGAACGGTGCTGCAGCCTGCAACACCACGCTTTCCTTGGCTTTGAGAAAGTCTGGTGATTGGGTGGTGGTGGGAGAGGAGATCGAAGAGGGGGTGGGAGAGAGGAGGTCAGGAACCCGATGTGGTGGGGGGGGGGCGGTGGAAGATGGTCAGGAATGTGTTTGGGATGGGTGAGGGGAGAAAGTCAAGAACTCGTGGGGAGGGGAGCGGGGAAGAAGGTCAGGAACTTGGAGGAGGGGGTGGTTGGGGAGAGAAAGGTCAGGAACATGTTGGGGGGGTGGGGGTGGCAACATGCAAGGGGAGCCAGAGACAAGAGGCTCCCCCTGAACAGCTGCTCAGTGTACATCCCTCTCTTGCTGTTCGTTACAGCACAGTCCCCTGATCCCTTGACTAATGCATACATTCTCGGGGATAATTGAGCTTCCACTGCATCTTATTTTTACTTAATGAAAAGCAACAAATAATACTTTTTATTTACATTTTTCAATTGCATTTAGAATGAATTTATTGCGAATCCTCATTCTGTAGACATTGAATCAGAGGACTTTGCTAGTTTACCTCCAGAGGTAAGGCATGAAATCCTGACGGGCCTCAAAGAGTTCACCAAGCGTCGAAGAAGTCTATTACAGTCTATGCCTCAGGTATGTTCATTGTTTCATAGTGGAGGAAATGTGTTCCAGAGATTAGTTTATATTTTTATGCTATATCCTGTCTTAAAGCATGACAACTTAAATTATTATATAAATTAGTCACATAATTTTCAAAAAACTTAAAGTATAAGTTCCACTACCCTGACAGCAGACAAATAATATAATGGGGGACTAGCTGATAGCAAGAGAGGGAATCACAACAAAATTGTGCTTTTCTTAAAAACAATGAACAACTCTGTGAATTATATTACATCAGCTGTTGACTAAGGGGAAAATAATCTTTGCCAAGATGTATTTTATGTCTAAACACAAATTTGTTTTTATAAGCCTTGGTACTTTTTTTTTTCCAAAGGAGTCAACTGATTTTTCCCAGTACCAGCTGTCTGGTCTGCTTAAACGCAACAGACTTAACCAACACATTGAAGGCATTCAGAAAGAGATGAACAAACAATACTGTGGGCAAATTCAAGTGGAGTACAATAATGAGGGGGGATTTATAAAGGACGTGGAAACCAGACGGCTTGCATCAGAAGATACTTCACACTATATTCTGATAAAAGGTGCAGTGAATATTATTATGCATCCAAGTGATGTCACTAATAGGTTTTAACATTATTATTGAAAATATTGGGCTCAATTTTCCCCAAAGCATTTTTTTGGCATACTTGAAGAATTACTCCCGATTTTTTGGGACCTAAGTACAACAACAAAAAAATTCTAAGTTTCCCCGTTGG
This sequence comes from Pristiophorus japonicus, assembly GCF_044704955.1. Taxonomy (NCBI): domain Eukaryota; kingdom Metazoa; phylum Chordata; class Chondrichthyes; family Pristiophoridae; genus Pristiophorus; species Pristiophorus japonicus. Next base: position 90,906,396 of record NC_091986.1, read on the forward strand.
ATTTCCTCATTTTGGCGTGGCGTAACCTAACCTTTAGTTTTGAGGGTAGAGACTTGATCTGCGCCAGAAAGATCGGGCTGCCATGGTAACCAGCAACACAATGTGAGCTGAGGCTGCAAAGTGAAGCATGCAGCCAGCTCCCAACACATTAAAAGAATTGAAAAACACATTGCAGCAACTTAGGTCCCATTCTCGGTCCCCATTCTCCCGGTCCTGTCTCTCTGTGTCTGTCTGCGAACCGGGGACCAAGAATGGGACGACCGGGAGAAGGGACCGGACCGGCAAGCTCTTCGGATGGGGTTGGGGGTAAGTTGCTGCTATGTATTTTTCAATTCTTTTAGTGTGTTCGGGCATCTGCTGCGCTGATTTCCATACCTGCGCCAATTTCTTTAACTCTTTGGAAGGTTTTTCTGGAGAAGCCACATACACTGGCCTAAGCAGAACTGGAGTAACTCTCAGCTGGCCAAACTTCCCTAAATGGCCAGAATTGGCGTAGGTGGTTGGTTACACCCACTTTGGCTGAAAAAAAAACTGACCTAAAAAAATCGTAACTAACTGAGTTGCACTGGTGCAAATTGATTGGGGAAACTGTGGTTTTTCAACTTAGGCCAAAAAGAACAGCCTGCTCCAAAAAAAACACCACAAATCACGGGAAAATTTGAGCCCATTGTATTTACATGGCTGCTCCATGGAGCCTTGTATGTTGTCCATTTCATTCAAAGCTCTCACCAAGTAAAAATTATTTTTCTGCTTCTGTAGTACAGCAAAAAGATATGATGAGGAAAATTTCAGACTTGCTTCGTGTCATTAGTAAAGGCATTTAAACATGATTCGGAAACAGCACCTTTTTATTTCTCCCATGGGTGGCTCAGCTGCACAGGGAGGAGGAAGAAGAGTAGAAGAGCAATAGTGGTAGGGGATCTGATAGTTCGGGAAGCAGACAGGCGTTTCTGCGACCGCAGACATGACTCCAGAATAGTATGTTGCCTCCCTGGTGCCAGGATCAAGGATGTCACCGAGCGACTGCAGGGTGTTCTGGGGGGAGAGGTCGTGGTTCATATTGGTACCAATGACATAGGTAGAAAGAGGGCTGAGGTCCTGCAGGCAGATTTTAGGGAGCTAGGAGAGAGATTAAAAAGCAGGACCTCAAAGGTAGTAATCTCCGGATTGCTCCCAGTGCCACGTGCTAGTGAGTACAGAAATAGGAGGATAGAGTAAATACATGGCTGGAAGGATGGTGCAGGAGGGAGGGAGGGCTTTCGCTTCTTGAGGCATTGGGACCATTTCTGGGGGAGGTGGGATCTGTACAAGCTGGGCGGGTTGCACCTCAACAGAGCCAGGACCAATATCCTCGCGGGGGGTTTGCTAGTGCTGTTGGAGATGTTTTAAACTAGCTTGGCAGGGGGATGGTAACCTGAGAATAGATTCAATCGGGAGAGAACCAAAGCTGGAATTGGAAAGTAAAAAGTAGAAAGTGAATTTGGAAGACGGAGGAAACAAGGGCTAGAAAATAGACAACAAGGATGTTTGGCAGTGCTAAATGGTATATACTTCAATGCAAGGAGTATAGGGAATAAGGTAGATGAGCTGAGAGTAAAAATAGACACTTGGGAGTATGTTACAGCTATTACTGAGATGTGGCTGAAAGGAGGGCAGGTATGGCAGCTTTTCGTGAAAGCGGCTGTCGAGGAGGCTTATAAAAGACCCGGGAGTTCGGGAGCAGTGGGAGTTCGAGGAGGTGGCAGTCGAGGAGGCCTATAAAAGGCCCGGGAGTTCGGGGGCAGTGGGAGTTCGAGGAGGTGGCAGTCGAGGAGGTCTATAAAAGGCCTGGGAGTTCGGGAGCAGCGGGAGTTCGAGGAGGTGGCAGTTGAGGAGGCCTATAAAAGGCCCGGGAGTTCGGGAGCAGCGGGAGTTCAAGGAGGCGGCAGTCGAGGAGGCCTATAAAAGGCCCGAGAGTTCGGGAGCAGCGGGAGTTCGAGGAGGCGGCAGTCAAGGAGGCCTATAAAAGGCGCGGGAGTTCGAGGAGGCGGCAGTCGAGTAGGCCTATAAAAGGCCCGGGAGTTCGGGAGCAGCGAGAGTTTGAGGAGGCGGCAGGCGAGGAGGCCTATAAAAGGTTCGGGAGCAGCGGGAGTTCGAGGAGGCGGCAGTCGAGGAGGCCTATAAAATGTTCGGGAGCAGCGGGAGTTCGAGGAGGCCTAGAAAAGGCCCGGGAGTTCGGGAGCAGCAGGAGTTTAAGGAGGCGGCAGTCGAAGAGGTGCAGGGGCAGAAGGTAAACAAAGAAGTAGAAAGAAATCAAAGGGTGACGTCACAGCCAAGTGGGTAAGTGATTGGCTGGTGGATTGGTGAGTATCTAATCTTTTTTTTTCTTTTTATTTCCTTATCAATAGGTAACCTTTGACATTGTTGCCAAATTAAGTTAATTTAAGGGTTAAGTCATGGCAGAAGAGCCCAGACCCATGTCATGCTCCTCCTGTGCTATGTGGGAAGCCAGGGACGCTTCCAGTGTCCCTGACGACTACATGTGCAGGAAGTGCATCCTGCTGCAGCTCCCGACAGACTGCATTGCGGCACTGGAGCTGCGCACGGATTCACTCTGGAGCATCCGCGATGCTGAGGATGTTGTGAATAGCACGTTTAGTGAGTTGGTCACACCGCAGGCAAAGGTTACTCAGGCAGATAAGGAATGGGTGACCATCAGGCAGAGCAGTGGAAGGAAGCGAGTGCAGGGGTCCTCTGCAGTCATCCGTCTCCAAAACAGATCGTTTTGGGTACTCTTGGGGGGGATGACTTATCAGGGGAAGGCAGCAGCAGCCATGTTCATGGCACCATGGGTGGCTCTGCTGCACAGGAGGGCAGGAAGAAGAGTGGGAGAGCTATAGTGGTAGGGGATTCTATTGTAAGAGGAATAGATAGGCGTTTCTGTGGCCGCAATCGAGACCCCAGGATGGTATGTTGCCTCCCTGGTGCAAGGGTCAAGGATGTCTCGGAGCGGCTGCAGGCCATTTTAGAGGGGGAGGGTGAACAGCCAGTTGTTGTGGTGCATATAGGTACTAACGATATAGGTAAAAAACGGGATGAGGTCTTACAAGCTGAATTTAGGGAGCTAGTAGTTAAAATAAAAAACAGGACTTCAAAGGTAGTAATCTCAGGATTGCTACCAGTGCCACATGCTAGTCAGAGTAGGAATTGCAGGATAGCTAAGATGAATACGTGGCTTGAGGAGTGGTGCAGGAGGGAGGGATTCAAATTCCTGGGACATTGGAACCGGTTCTGGGGGAGGTGGCACCAGTACAAACCGGACGGTCTGTACCTGGGCAGGACTGGAACCAATGTCCTTGGGGGAGTGTTTGCTAGTGCTGTTGTGGAGGGGTTAAACTAATATAGCAGGGGGATGAGAACCTATGCAGGGAGACAAAGGGAAGTAGAATGGGGGCAGAAGGAAAAGATAGAAAGAAGAAAAGTAAAAGTGGAGGGCAGAGAAACCCAAGGCAAAAATCAAAAAGGGCCACATTACAGCAAAGGTCTAAAGGGACAAAGTGTGTTTAAAAAGACAAGCCTGAAGGCTCTGTGTCTCAATGCGAGGAGTATTCGTAATAAGTTGGACGAATTAATTGCGCAGGCAGCTATTCAATAATATGATATAATTGGGATTACGGAGACATGGCTCCAGGGTGACCAAGGCTGGGAGATCAACATCCAGAGGTATTCAACATTCAGGAAGGATATTCAGAAAGGAAAAGGAGGTGGGGTAGCGTTGCTGGTTAAAGAGGAAATTAACGCAAAAGTAAGGAAGGACATTAGCTTGGATGATGTGGAATCTATATGGGTAGAACTGCGGAATATCAAAGGGCAGAAAATGCTAGTGGGAGTTGTGTACAGACCACCAAACAGTAGTAGTGAGGTTGGGGACAGCATCAAACAAGAAATTAGGGATGTGTGCAATAAAGGTACAGCAGTTATCATGGGCGACTTTAATCTACATATTGATTGGGCTAACCAAACTGGTAGCAACACGGTGGAGGAGGATTTCCTGGAGTGTATTAGGGATGGTTTTCTGGACCAATATGTCGAGGAACCAACCAGAGAGCTGGCCATCCTAGACTGGATGAAGTGTAATGAGAAAGGACTAATTAGCAATCTTGTTGTGCGAGGCCCCTTGGGGAAGAGTGACCATAATATGGTAGAATTCTTTATTAAGATGGAGAGTGTCACAGTTAATTCAGAGATTAGGGTCCTGAACTTAAGGAAAGGTAACTTCAATGGTATGAGACGAGAATTGGCGAGAATAGACTGGCAAATGAGACTTAAAGGGTTGACGGTGGATAGGCAATGGCAAACATTTAAAGATCACACGGATGAACTTCAACAATTGTACATCCCTGTCTGGAGCAAAAATAAAACGGGGAAGGTGGCTCAACCGTGGCTAGCAAGGGAAATTAGGGATAATGTTAAATCCAAAGAAGAGGCATATAAATTGGCCAGAAAAAGCAGCAAACCTGAGGACTGGGAGAAATTTACAATTCAGCAGAGGAGGACAAAGGGTTTAATTAGGAGGGGGAAAATACAGTATGAGAGGAAGCTTGCTGGGAACATAAAAACTGACTGCAAAACTTCTATAGAGTAGAAGAGCAATAGTGGTAGGGGATCAACTCAGAGTTGTTAACCTGTGGAATTCTCTTCCGCAGACTGTTGTTGATGCCAGTTCATTAGATATATTCAAGAGGGAGTTGGATATGGCCCTTACGGCTAAAGGGATCAAGGGGTATGGAGAGAAAGCAGGAAAGGGTACTGAGGTGAATGATCAGCCATGATCTTATTGAATGGTGGTGCAGGCTCAAAGGGCTGAATGGCCGACTCATGCATCTATTTTCTATGTTGGTCCCCTAGAGGATGAGACTGGGGATTAATAATGGAGAACAGGGAAATGTCAGAGATGTTGAACAAATAGTTTGTATCGGTCTTCAATGTAAAAGACACTAAGAACATTCCAATAGTGGATACTCAAGGGGCTATAGGGAGGGAGGAACTTAATACAATCACTGTCACTAATGAAGTAGTACTTGGTAAAATAAGGAGACTAAAATTGGACAAGTCCCCTGGACCTGATGGCTTGAGAGAGGTGGCTGCAGAGATAGTGGATGCATTAGTTGTAATCTACCAAAATTCTCTAGATTCTGGGGCGGTCCCAGCGGATTGCAAAATCGCAAATATAACGCTCCTATTTAAAAAAGGGGGCAGACAAAAAGCAGGAAACTAAAGACCAGTTAGCCTAACATCTGTTGTTGGGAAAATGCTGGAGACCATTATTCAGGAAGTAATAGCGGGACATTTGGAAAAGCATAATTCAATCAAACAGAGTCAGCATAGTTTTATGAAAGGGAAATCATGTTTGACAAATTTGCTGAAGTTCTTTGAGGATATATCGAGCAGGGTGGATAAGGGGGAACCAGTGGATTTGGTGTATTTGGATTTCCAGAAGGCATTCGATAAGGTGCCACATAAAAGATTACTGCACAAGATAAAAGTTCATGTGGTTGGGGATAATATATTAGCATGGATAGAGGATTGGCTGACTAACAGAAAACAGAGAGTCGGGATAAATGGGTCATTTTCTGGTTGGCAAACAGTGACTAGTGGGCTGTCGCAAGGATCGGTGCTAGGTCCTCAACTATTTACAATCTATATTAATGACTTGGATGAAGGGACCGAGTGTAATGTAGCCAAGTTTGCTGATGATACAAAGCTGGGTGAAAAAACAAATTGTGAGGAGGACACATAAAATCTGCAAAGGGATATAGACAGGCTAAGTGAGTGGGGAAAAAATGTGGCAGATGGAGTATAATGTGGGAAAATGTGAGGTTATCCACTTGGCAGAAAAATTAGAAAAGCAGATTGTAATTTCAATGGAGAAAAATTGCAACATGCTGCAGTACAGAGGGACCTGGGTGTCCTTGTGCATGAAACACAAAAAGTTAGTATGCAGGTACAGCAGGTGATCAGGAAGGCAAATGGAATGTTGGCCCTTATTACAAGGGGGATAGAGTATAAAAGCAGAGAAGTCCTGCTACAACTGTACATGGTATTGGTGAGGCCACATCTAGAATACTGCGTACAGTTTTGATCTCTGTATTTAAGGAAGGATATACCGTTCAGAAAAGGTTCACTAGGTTGATTCTGGAGATGAGGGGATAGACTTATGAAGATAGGTTAGAAACATAGAAATCTACAGTGCAGAAGGAGGCCATTTCGGCCCATCTTGTCCACACCAGCTGACAAAGAGCCACATGGCCCACAGTCAGCAGCCCTGAAGGTTACATATAAACCCATGAACAATGGCGGAAAGGTAAAGAGCACCCAGCCTAACCATTCTGCCCCACACAACTGCGACACCCCTTACACTGAAACATTCTACACTCCACCCCAACCGGAGCCATGTGATCTCCCAGGAGAGGCAAAAACCAGATTAAAAACCCAGGCCAATTGAGGGGGGGGGGAAAAATCTGGTAAAATTCCTCTCCGACTCATCCAGGCGATCAAAACAAGTGCAGGAGATCACCCTGGCCGTATTTTTTCCCTGCAGTACTTACCATCGTATCTGCGCCAGCCAACAAGAGGTTATCCAGTCTAATCCCACTTGCCAGCTCTAGATCCGTAACCCTGCAGGTTACGGCATTTTAAGTGCTCATCCAAGCACCTTTGAAATGTGGTGAGGGTTTCAGGCTGTGAGTTCCATACCCCCACAATCATCTGCGTGAAGAAGCCTCCCCTCAAATCCCCTCTGAACCTTCCACCAACCACCTTAAAACTATGACCCCTTGTAATTGAGCCCTCCACCAAGGAAAATAGGCCCTTGCTATCCACTATACCCAGGCCCCTCAAAATTTTGTACACCTCAATGAGGTCTCCTCTCAACCTCCTCTGTTCCAATGAGAACAAACCCAGCGAATCCAATCTGACCTCATAGCTAAGATTCTCCATTCCAGGCAGCATCCTAGTAAATCTCCTTTGCACCCTCTCTAGTGCAATCACGTCCTTCCTATAATAAGGCGACCAGAACTGCACGCAGTACTCCAGCTGTGGCCTAACCAGAGAATTATACAATTTAAGCATAACCTCCCTGCTCTTACATTCTATGCCTCGGCCAATAAAGGCAAGCATTCCATATGCCTTCTTAACCACCTTATCCACCTGGCCTGCTATTTTCAGGGATCTGTGGACAAGCACTCCAAGGTCCCTTTGTTCATCTACACTTTTAAGTGGCCTACCGCTTAATGTGTAAACCCTTTCCTTATTAGCCCTCCCAAAATGCATTACCTCACACTTCACCGAATTAAATTCCATTTGCCACTGCTCTGCCCTCCTCACCAATAGATTGATATCCTCCTGCAGTCCATGACTTTCCTCTTCATTATCAACCACACAGCCAATTTTAGTGTCATCTGCAAACTTCTTAATCATACTCCCTATATTGAAATCTAGATCATTGATGTATACCACAAAAAGCAAAGGACCCAGTACTGAGCCCTGCGGAACCTCACTGGAAAAAGCCTTCCAGTCACAAAAACATCCATCAACCACATTTGCTTCCTACTTCTAAGCCAATTTTGCATCCAACTAACACTTTGCCTTGGATCCCATGGGCTTTAACCTTCGTGACCAGTCTACCATGTGGGACCTCATCAAAAGCTTTGCTAAAGTCCAAATACATTACATCATCGTACACACTACCCTCATTGCCCCTCCTGATTACTTCCTCAAAAAATTCAATCAGGTTAGTCAAACATGATCTTCCCTTAACAAATCCGTGCTGACTTTCCCTAATTAATCCTTGCCTTTCCAAATATAGATTTATCCTGTCTTTCAGGATTTTTTCCAATAATTTTTCCACCACTGAGGGTAGGCTGACAGGCCTATAATTATTCGGCCTATCCCTTTCTTCCTCTTAAACAAGGGTACCACATTAGCAGTCCTCCGGCACCATGCCTAAATCCAAAGAGGACTGGAAAACTGCTAAACCCCTTAATACCTCCTCTCTCTCTATATTTATTTATCCAGAATTTCACACTCCTCCTTGATAGCAATATCTGCATTGCCCCTTTCCTTTGTGAAAACAGACGCAAAGTATTCATTAAGAACCTTCCCAACATCTTCCGCCTCCACACAAAGATTACCCTCATGGTCGCCAATAGGCCCTACCCTTTCTTTAGTTATCCTCTTGCCCTTAATATATTTATAAAACATCTTTGAGTTTTCCTTAATTTTTCATGCTCTCTCTTAGCATTCCTAATATCCTTTTTAATTTTACCTCTTAACTTTCTATATTCCTCCAAAGATTCTACAGTATTTATCCGTCGGTATATGACATAAGCTTCCCTTTTTTTCTTTATCCTCCCCTGTAAGTCCTTGGACATCCAGGGGGCTCTAGAATTGTTAATCCCACCCTTTTTCTTTAAGGACACATGTTTGGCCTGAGCCTTCCGGATATCTTCCTTGAATGCCTCCCACTGTTCTGACACCGATTTACCCACAAGTAGATGTTTCTAGTCCACTGTGGCAAAATTACTCCTCAACTTAGCAAAGTTAGCGCTTCCCCAATTTGGGACTTTTATTCCTGGTCTATCCTTGTCCTTATCCATAACTAACTTGAATCTGACTGAATTATGGTCACTGGCACCCAAGTGCTCTCCCACTAATACCCCTTCCACCTGCCCAGTTTCATTCCCCAAAACTAATTCCAAAACCACCCCTTCTCGTGTTGGGCTTGTTACATACTGACTAAAAAATTTCTCTTGAATGCATTTTAAGAATTCCGCACCCTCTATACTCTTCACACTATAATTGTCCCAATCAATATTAGGATAGTTAAAATCCCTTACTATTGCTGCCCTATGGTTTTTAGACTTGGTTTAGTAGGTTGGGCCTATACACATTGGAGTTCAGAAGAATGAGAGGTGATCTTATCGAAACATAAGATAATGAGGGGGCTTGACAAGGTGGATGCAGAGAGGATATTTCCACTCATAGGGGAAACTAAAACTAGGGGAAATAGTCTCAGAATAAGGGGCCGCCCATTTAAAACTGAGATGGGGAGGAATTTCTTCTGAGGGTTGTAAATCTATGGAATTCTCTGCTCCAGAGAGCTGTGGAGGCTGGGTCATTGAATATATTTAAGGTGGAAATGGACAAACTTTTGAGCGATAAGGGAATAAAGGGTTATGCGGAGCGGGCAGGGAAGTGGAGTTGAGTCCATGATCAGATCAGCCATGATCTTATTAAATAGCAGAGAAGGCTTGAGGGGCCAGGTGGCCTACTTCTGCTCCTATTTCCTATGTTATGTTAAAAAGGGAGAAAGAGATAGACCGAGTAATTGCAGGCCAGTCAGCCTAACCTCGGTACTAGGAAAATTATTGGAAAAAATTCAGAGGGACAGGATAAATCTTCTTTTATAAAAACACTCATTAATCGAGGACAGTCACCATGGATTTGTCTGACTAACTGGATTGAATGTTTTGAGGAGGTAACACGGAGGGTCGATGAGGCTGGTGCGTTTGATGTAGTGTATATGGATTTTAGCAAAGCTTTTGATAAGGTCCTACATGGCAGATTGGTCACAAAAGTAAAAGCCCATGGCAAAGTGGCAAGTTGGATCCAAAATTGGCTGAGGCAGGATGCAACGGGTCGATGGGTGTTTCTGTGACTGGAACGATGTTTCCAGTGGGGTTCCGCAGGGCTCAGTACTAGGTCCCTTGCTTTTTGTGGTTATGTATCAATGATTTAGACTTGAATGTAGGGGGTATGATTAAGAAGTTTGCAGATGATACTAAAATCGGCTATGTGGTTGATCATGAAGAAGAAAGCTGTAGACTGCAGGAAGATATCAATGTATCAATGAACTGGTCAGGTGGGCAGAACAGTGGCAAATGGAATTCAAACTGGAGAAGCGTGAGGTAATGGCTTTGGGGAGGGCTAACAAGGCAAGGGAATACACATTAAATGGTAGGACACAACTCTCTCTCCTGCAACAGTTGGAACTGGTGCTCTCCACACTCTCCTGCGACAGTTTTGAACTAGTGCTCTCCACTCTCCTGCGACAGTTTTGAACTGGTGCTCTCCACTCTCCCGTCCTGCGACAGTTGGAACTAGTGCTCTCCACTCTCCCGTCCTGTGACAGTTGGAACTGGTGCTCTCCACTCTCCTGTTGGTGTGGAGGGAGGGCTTTAGTTTCCTGAACAATTGGGACCGCTTCTGGGGTAGGTGGGACCTGTACAAGTCGGACAGTTTACACCTCAACAGAGACGGGACCAAAGTTCTCGCGGGTGGTTTTGATAGTACAGTTGGGAGGGCTTTAAACTAGCTTGGCAGGGGGATGGGAACCCAGGAGAGGGCTCTGAGCTAGTTAGGGTGGGTGAGAGCTCAGATGAACAGAACGCCAAGAAAGAATGCAAAAGGCAAGAGGCAATAGAGCAGAGTAGCACTGGGATAAGTGTAAACCACAAGGTGATAGGAAGGGACAATATATATGAATATAAAGGGGCTGCAGGAGGGGTCAAAACTAAAAATCATGGTTTAAAAACTAGTATTAAAACACTTTACCTAAATGCACGCAGCATTCGAAACAAAGTAAATGAGTTGACGGCACAAATCATTACAAATGGGTATGATTTGGTGGTCATTATTGAAATGTGGTTGCAGGGTGGCCAAGACAGGGGTATCTGACAATTTGGAAAGATAGACAAGAGGGGAAGGGAGGTGGGGTAGCGCTGTTAATGAAGGATGATATCAGGGTAGTTGTGAGAGATGATATTGGCTCGAATGAACAAAATGTTGAATCATTGTGGGTGGAGATTAGAGCTAGTAAGGGGAAAAAGTCACTGGTGGGCATAGTTTATAGGCCCCGAAATAATAACTTCACCGTGGGGCGGACAATAATCAAGGGAATAATAGAGGCATGTGAAAAAGGAATGGCAGTAATCATGGGGGATTTTAACCTACATATCGATTGGTCAAATCAAATTGCACGGAGTAGCCTTGAGGAGGAATTCATAGAATGCACACGGGATTGTTTCTTAGAACAGTATGTTACAGAACCTACAAGGGAGCAAGTATCTTAGATCTGGTCCTGTGTAATGAGACAGGAATAATAAACGATCTCCTAGTAAAAGATCCTCTCGGAATGAGTGATCACAGTATGGTTGAATTTGTAATGCAGATTGAGGGTGAGGAAGTAGTGTCTCAAACGAGCGTACTATGCTTAAACAAAGGGGACTACAGTGGGATGAGGGCAGAATTGGCTAAAGTAGACTGGGAACACAGATTAAACGGTGGCACAATTGAGGAACAGTGGAGGACTTTTAAGGAGCTCTTTCATAGTGCTCAACAAAAATATATTCCAGTGAAAAAGAAGGACGGCAAGAGAAGGGATAACCAGCTGTGGATAACCAAGGAAATAAAGGAGTGTATCAAATTAAAAACCAATGCATATAAGGTGGCCAAGGTTAGTGGGAATCTAGAAGATTGGAAACATTTTAAACGACAGCAAAGAATGACTAAGAAAGCAATAAAGAAAGTAAACTTGCGTAAAACATAAAAACAGATAGTAAAAGCTTTTACCGATTATATAAAACGGAAAAGAGTGATTAAAGTAAATGTTGGTCCTTTTAGAAGATGAGAAGGGCGATATAATAATGGGAAATGTGGAAATGGCTGAGACCTTAAACAATTATTTTGCTTCGGTCTTCACAGTGGAAGACACAAAAACCATGCCAAAAATTGCTGGTCGCGGGAATGTGGGAAGGGAGGACCTTGAGACAATCACTATCACTAGGGAGGTAGTGCTGGACAGGCTAATGGGACTCAAGGTAGACAAGTCCCCTGGTCCTGATGAAATGCATCCCAGGGTATTAAAAGAGATGGCGGAAGTTATAGCAGATGCATTCGTTATAATCTACCAAAATTCTCTTGACTCTGGGGGAGGTACCATCGGATTGGAAAGCAGCTAATGTAACGCCTCTGTTTAAAAAAAGGGGGCAGACAAAAGACAGGTAATTATAGGCCGGTTAGTTTAACATCTGTAGTGGGGAAAATGCTTGAAGCTATCATCAAGGAAGAAATAGCGGGACATCTAGATAGGAATAGTGCAATCAAGCAGACGCAACATGGATTCATGAAAGGGAAATCATGTGTAACTAATTTACTGAAATTCTTTGAGGATATAACGAGCATGGTGGATAGAGGATGTGGTGTATTTAGATTTCCAAAAGGCATTCGATAAGGTGCCACACAAAAGGTTACGGCAGAAGTTAAAGGTACACGGAGTCAGCGGAAATGTATTAGCATGGATAGAGAATTGACTGGCAGAAAGCAGAGAGTCGGGATAAATGGGTCCTTTTCGGGTTGGAAATCGGTGGTTAGTGGTGTGCCACAGTGAAAATGTACTCCAAACTAAAGTAGAATGGAGCCAGTGAAGATTTTTGTAGAACTGAAAAAACCTGTTCTACACATTAAAAAATCAGGCGCAGGTTACAAATTAGGCGTCCAGAACGAGGTGGGGGGGGGAGGGGAGGGGAAGGGAACTCATTAAATTCGACAATAAATCCTTATTTATACTTCTACAAATATTATACAAATAAATCCAACCTGAATAAACATTTATAAGCCAAGAAAAGATTAAATAAACCATCTTCCTACCTGTGTGAAAGTGCTTCAGCCAGGGAGAATTCTGCAGCCGTTCGTGCCGCTGAACGGGAGGGGGAGAGAGAGAGAGAGAGAGAGAGAGAGAGAGAGAGGGGGGGGAGGGAGGGAGGGAGGGAGGGAGGGAGAGAGAGAGAGGGGGGGGAGAGAGAGAGAGAGAGAGGGGGGGAGGAGGGAGAGAGAGAGAGAGAGAGAGAGAGGGGGGGGAAGGGAGAGAGAGGGGGGGAGGGAGAGAGAGAGAGAGAGAGAGAGAGGGGGGAGGGAGAGAGAGAGAGAGAGAGAGAGAGAGAGGGGGGGAGGGAGAGAGAGGGGGGGAGGGAGAGAGAGGGGGGGAGGGAGAGAGAGAGAGAGGGGGGGAGGGAGAGAGAGAGAGGGGGGGAGGGAGAGAGAGAGAGGGGGGGAGGGAGAGAGAGAGAGGGGGGGAGGGAGAGAGAGAGAGGGGGGGAGGGAGAGAGAGAGAGGGGGGGAGGGAGAGAGAGAGAGGGGGGGAGGGAGAGAGAGAGAGGGGGGGAGGGAGAGAGAGAGAGGGGGGGAGGGAGAGAGAGAGAGGGGGGGAGGGAGAGAGAGAGAGGGGGGGGAGGAAGAGAGAGAGGGGGGGGGAGGGAGAGAGAGGGGGGGGGAGGGAGAGAGAGAGGGGGGGAGGGAGAGAGAGAGGGGGGGAGGGAGAGAGGGGGGGAGGGAGGGAGAGAGAGAGAGAGGGGGGGGGAGGGAGAGAGAAGGGGGGGGAGGGAGAGAGAGGGGGGAGGGAGGGGGAGAGAGAGGGGGGGGAGGGAGAGAGAGGGGGGGGGAGGGGGAGAGAGGAGGAGGGGGGGGGAGAGAGGAGGGGGAGAGAGGGAGAGAGAGGGAGAGAGAGGGGGGGGAGGGGGAGAGAGAGAGGGGGGGAGGGGGAGAGAGAGAGGGGGGGGAGAGAGAGAGAGGGAGATGGAGGGAGGGAGAGAGAGGGAGATGGAGGGAGAGAGAGGGAGATAGAGGGAGGGGGAGGGAGAGATTGAGAGGGGGGGAGAGAGAGAGGGGGGGAGCGAGAGGGGGGGGGGTCGGGTCAGTCGGGGGGGGGCGGGTCTCTGGTCGGGGCGGGGGGGGTCGGGGTGGGGGAGAGCGGGTGGCGGGTCGGGCCGGGGGGGGAGCGGGTGTCGGGTCTCGCGGGGGGGAGGGGGAGCGGGTCTCGGGTCGGGGGGGGCGGGCGGGTCTCGGGTCGGGGGGGGCGGGCGGATTTCGGGTCGGGGGGAGCGGGTGTCTAGTCGGTGGGGGGGGAGCGGGTCTCGGGTCGGGGAGGGGGGGAGCGAGTGTCGGGTCTGGTCGGGCGGGGAGCAGGAGCTGGCCGTGGGAGGAGCCTCATTCACGCAGCCCCAGTGAGGCCATTGGGCCAGGGCTAGGGGCTGCGTGCTTCGGGCCCCTCCCACACAGTTCGGTGCCTGGAGCTACTGCACTTGCCTGCCGACTGTAGCGCGCATGTGCAGAGGTCCCGGCACTGTTTTCAGCGCAGGGACCTGGCTACGCCCCCCCACAGCTCGTGCTGGCTGCGCCGAGGGCCACAGGACCTGTAAGTAGGTGGAGAATACCGAGGATTTTTTTAGGGGCCGTTTTCGGCGCGAAAAATGGGCGCCCAGCTCAGAGGGGCACCCGTTTTTTTTCTTGTGGAAACTTGGGCCCATTGAAACATAGAAAATAGGTGCAGGAGTATGCCATGCAGCCCCTCGAGCCTGCACCACCATTCAATAAGATCATGGCTGATCATTCACCTCAGTACCCCTTTCCTGCTTTCTCTCCATACCCCTTGATCCCTTTCGCCATAAGGGTCATATCCAACTCCCTCTTGAATATATCTAACGAACTGGCATCAACAACTCTCTATGGAAGAGAATTCAACAGGTTCACAACTCTCTGAGTGAAGAAGTTTCTCTTCATCTCGGTCCTAAATGGCTTACCCCTTATCCTTAGACTGTGACCCCTGGTTCTGGACTCCCCCAACATCGGAAACATTCTTCCTGCATCTAACCTGTCCAGTCCCGTCAGTATTTTATATGTTTCTATGAGATCCCCTCTCATTCTTCTAATCTCCAGTGAATACAGGCCCATTCGATCCAGTTTCTCCTCATATGTCAGGCCTGCCATCCCGGGAATCAGTCTGGTGAAATTTTGCTGCACTCCCTCAATAGCAAGAACGTCCTTCCTCAGATTAGGAGACCAAAATTGAACACAATATTCCAGGTGAGGCCTCATCAAGGCCCTGTACAGCTGCAGAATGACCTCCCTGCTCCTATATTCAAATCCCCTAGCTATGAAGGCCAATATGCCATTTGCCTTCTTCACCGCCTGCTGCACCTGCATGCCAATCTTCCATGACACCCAGGTCTCGTTGCACCTCCCCTTTTTCTAATCTGCCGCCATTCAGATAATCTGCCTTTGTGTTTTTGCCACCAAAGTGGATAACCTCACATTTATCCACATTATACTGCATCTGCCATGCATTTGCCCACTCACCTCACCTGTCCAAGTCACCCTGTGGCCCCTTGTGCATGAATCCCAAAACGTTAGTTTGCAGGTGCAGCAGGTAATCAGGAAGGCAAATGGAATGTTGGCCTTCATTGGCGAGAGGGATGGAGTACAAAAGCAAGGTGGTCCTGCTGCAGCTGTGCAGGGTATTGGTGAGGCCGAACCTGGAGTACTGCGTGCAGTTTTGGTCACCTTACTTAAGGAAGGATATACTAGCTTTGGAGGGGGTACAGAGACGATTCACTAGGCTGATTCCGGAGATGAAGGGGTTACCTTATGATGATAGATTGAGTAGACTGGGTCTTTACTCGTTGGAGTTCAGAAGGATGAGGGATGATCTTATAGAAACATTTAAAATAATGAAAGGGATGGACAGGATAGAGGCAGAGAGGTGGTTTCCACTGGTCGGGGAGGCTAGAACTAGGGGTCTCAGCCTCAAAATATGGGGAGCCAATTTAAAACCGAGTTGAGAAGGAATCTGTGGAATTCTCTGCCCAAGGAAGCAGTTGAGGCTAGCTCATTGAATATATTCAAATCAACAGATAGGTAGATTTTTAACCAATAAGGGAATTAAGGGTTATGGGGAGCGGGTGGGTAAGTGGAGTTGAGTCCACGGTTAGATCAGCCATGATCTTGTTGAATGGCAGAGCAGGCTCGAGGGGCTAGATGGCCTATTCCTGTTCCTAATTCTTATGTTCTTGTAAGTGTAGAGGAAGGAAGGGACCTTTGGAATGCATATACACAGATCCCTGAAGGTAGCAGGCCAGGTAGATAAGGTGGTTAAGAAGGCATACGGAATATTTGCCTTTATTAGCCAAGGCATAAAATACAAGAGCAAGGAGGTTATGCTTGAACTGTAGGCCACAGCTAGAGTACTACGTGCAGTTCTGGTCACCACATTACAGGAAAGATGTGATTGCACTAGAGAGAGTACAGAGAAGATTTACGAGGATGTTGCCTGGACTACAGAATATTAGCAATGAGGAAAGATTGGATAGGCTGTGTTTGTTATCTTTGGAACAAAGGAGGTTGAAGGGAGACCTTATTGAGGTGTATAAAATTATGAGGGGCCTAGATGGAGTGGATAGGACTTATCTATTTCCCTTAGCACAGGGGTCAACAACCAGGTGGCATAGATTTAAAGTAATTGGTAGGTGGTTCAGAGTAAATTTGAGGGGACATTTCTTCACCCAGAGGATGGTGGGGGTCTGGAACTCACTGCCTGAAAGGGTGGTAGAGGCAGAAACTCTCCCCACATTTTAAAAAGTACTTGGATGTGCATTTGAAGTGCCGTAACCCACAGGGCTACAGACTAAGAGCTGGAAAATGGGATTAGGCTGGATAGCTCTTTGTTGGCCGGCGCGGACACGATATGCCAAAATGGCCTCCTTCTGTGATGTAAATTTCTCTGATTCTACGATTTATTTGCTACCTTATTTTTTCATTTAGCACCATTCATTACACATATTTGGCAATGTTCTATTTTTATGCATAAAAATTTATACTAAAAGTACATCATACTAAGATTTACAGTATGTTAAGTTTGCATTGATACAAATGATCAGGAGAATACGAATTGCTTCCTTTTGGCAGATATTTTTTCCAAATCTTATCTTTTACTATAGTGTCAGCCTGTGGTTCAGTTGGTAGCACTGCACCGAGTCCCTGGCCAAAGATTGCCCCAAGTGGAGGAAGTGCATCCTTCAGTCTCACCCCCAACAACATGCAGAAATCAAACCAGTCCCACCCACGCTTTCCCTCAACGACTATCTGTCTCACCTGTGACAGGGACTGTGGTTCTCGTATTGGACTGTTCAGCCATCTAAGGACTCATTTTTAGAGTTGAAGCAAGTCTTCCTCGATTCCGAGGGACTGCCTATGATGATGATGAAGGTAGCACTCTCAACTCTGAGTCAGAAAGTTGTGGGTTCAAGCCCCACTCCAGAGAAAATCACTCCAGTGCAGTAACAAGTGCTGCACTGTCAGAGGTAGCATCTTTCGGATGAGGTGTTAAACCAAGGCCCCCGTCTGCTCTCTCAAGTGAACGATAAAAATCCCATGGCACTATTTTGACGAAAAGCAGGGGAGTTCTCCCCGGTGTCCTGGACAATATTCTTCCCTCAATCACTAAAACAGATTATCTAGTCATTATCACATTGCTGTTTGTGGGAGCTTGCTGTGTGCAAATTGGCTGCCGCCTTTCCTACATTACAACAGTGATTACACTTCAAAAAGTACTTCATTGGCTGAAAAGTGCATTGGGACGTCCACTGGTCATGAAAGACACTCTATAAATGCAAGTCTTTTGATGTTGAAATTATCCCTTTTTTTGGAAGAAAATATATTTAGTCCCTACTTTGCTGCAAGTTTTGAGTTCACTCGTGAAATTTGACCCCAGCATTTTCCAAGTGGAAAGGCTTTTCTGATAAATACTTGTTTACTTATAACCTGAATTTTATTCATCAGGGACCTAGTTTATTTGAGGAGAAAGGTGGGCGTGGTTAACATATTAGAGCTTTTTAATTCCAACACCCAGAGAAAATCAAAGTTGTTCAATTCATCAGCTCCTTCCCATTGAGTACCATCTATCAGGACTAATGTAAATACTGCACATTGATTGAGAACTGCCTTTTTCACTGATGTCAATCAACAACTAAAACCAGATATGGCAATGAGCAGCAGAAAATCAAAACTAACAACTTTTTGCTTGGTTTAACAGTTTTTTAGGAGTTTTATCTTCAATAACCCCAAGCTATGGCAGAGCTAACCATCTGATTGAGATTGGTCGAAGCTCCATAAAGGCTTCGAAGGCTTTCGACAAGGTCCCACACAAGAGATTAATGTGCAAAGTTAAAGCACATGGGATTGGGGGTAGTGAGCTGACGTGGATTGAGAACTGGTTGGCAGACAGGAAGCAAAGAGTAGGAGTAAATGGGGACTTTTCAGAATGGCAGGCAGTGACTAGTGGGGTACCGCAAGGTTCTGTGCTGGGGCCCCAGCTGTATACATTGTACATTAATGATTTAGACGAGGGGATTAAATGTAGTATCTCCAAATTTGTGGCTGACACTAAGTTGGGTGGCAGTGTGAGCTGCGAGGAGGATGCTATGAGGCTGCAGAGTGACTTGGATAGGATAGGTGAGTGGGCAAATGCATGGCAGATGAAGTATAATGTGGATAAATGTGAGGTTATCCACTTTGGTTGTAAAAACAGAGAGACTATTATCTGAATGGTGACAGATTAGGAAAAGGGGAGGTGCAACGAGACCTGGGTGTCATGGTACATCAGTCATTGAAGATTAGCATGCAGGTACAGCAGGCGGTTAAGAAAGCAAATGGCATGTTGGCCTTCATAGCGAGGGGATTTGAGTACAGGGGCAGGGAGGTGTTGCTACAGTTGTACAGGACCTTGGTGAGGCCACACCTGGAGTATTGTGTACAGTTTTGGTCTCCTAACTTGAGGAAGGACATTCTTGCTATTGAGGGAGTGCAGCGAAGGTTCACCAGACTGATTCCCGGGATGGCGGGACTGACAAATCAAGAAAGACTGGATCAACTGGGCTTGTATTCACTGGAGTTCAGAAGAATGAGAGGGGATCTCATAGAAACGTTTAAAATTCTGACGGGTTTAGACAGGTTAGATGCAGGAAGAATGTTCCCAATGTTGGGAAACCAGGGGTCACGGTCTAAGGATAAGGGGTAAGCCATTTAGGAACGAGTTGAGGAGAAACTTCTTCACCCAGAGAGTGGTGAACCTGTGAAATTCTCTACCACAGAAAGTTGTTGAGGCCAATTTACTAAATATATTCAAAAATGAGTTAGATGTAGTCCTTACTACTAGGGGGATCAAGGGGTATGGCGAGAAAGCAGAAATGGGGTACTGAAGTTGCATGTTCAGCCATGAACTCATTGAATGGCGGTGCAGGCTTGAAGGGCCGAATGGCCTACTCCTGCACCTATTTTCTATGTCTATGTTTCTAAATACAATAAATATCCTTCATTATAATGACAGACATTGTATAAACAATAATGTGCATGAATGATTACTTGAACTGAATAATTCTTCCAATTTCAACAAATCTGTATGCCAGAAGAATTTCCATAAATTACAATATTCATTTAACTTTCAGGGATGCAATCAAAAAACAGTGAAGATACAGAGAAGAATCGACAAAATACTACACCAGAGAAAATGACTAATTCGACTGCCTCAAACACTGGTTGGGAGCCCTTTAAAGATACAAGTCCACCATCTCCTCCGACAGCAAGAGCAGCCAGAGCTGAGAATGATGGTGCTGCTACTGCTGCCCCTCCTTCCCCACGGACTATGATTGCCATACAGGTAGCCATGTTAGAAAGTAGCTCCGATGAGGAAAAGGAATCTGGAGAAGATAAATTGTTTTCTCTTGAGCATGGCAGCACTCTGTATTCAGCTAATATTGCTACCAGAAGTTTAAATTTGTCACCAAGGACTGATCAAGCCATTCAGCAAGCTTTAAAAGATAATGAAATGACAGATGATGTTAAAGGGGATAGTGAGAATGAATCTAATAATAGTAGAAAACAAATGGTTAGGAGCTGCAGCTCAAATGATGAGCATGAAGGTCAAGAAGTGTTTGACAGTGAAAACCAGCTTCTCAAAATATCTTTCAATCCAAAGACTACCCAAAAGAAACTGATAATATCCAGAACTGTTCAAAGTTGCGATATGCAAGAGAAATTTCCTGCATCAGATGAAAGTTCCTTCATCCTTTCAGTCAATGCAGCAGAACAAAATATCAACGTTGCTACAGCAGATATAGCCGAAGTAATTAATAACAAACAGAAAATTGAACAGTTATATTTTCAAACTTCTGAAACTCTGAAGGAACATGAAGATCATGTCAAAATGCATTCAGAAGATGATGGAGGAATAATCCTTAACAGCAGGAAATATATTCATCCACTTGAAACAGTTACATTTGCAGAAAATAGCAATACAAACAATGGAGCCATTCCAAACATGGAACTACCTTCATTTTCTGGTGTTGCTGTGGGCATCCAGCCTGTTGATGGTGTAAAACTGCTCCCACACACAAAGATGAAAGGAGAGGTAGATCTGAAGAGTTTAAATTTTTCAAAAGAAAAGCAAGGTTCAGTCGAAGAAACTGTTGGTCATCAGAAAATGTGTGCCAAGGATGAAAGTGGAAGTGATTCTGAGGGTAATGATTTTTTTTAAATTGAGAAATCTAAATAAAAGGCCAAAGGCTATTGTGTAGGACAGCAGGGCCAAAAATAAGATGATTTGTTATGTCAATAAGAAATTATTATAAGCTCTCAGCATTTTCATTGAAATTTTAATTTGATACGCTCTTCCATGGAGCTGAGTGATAATTTACGCCAGTGATGGGTCAGTGCCCACCTTGAGTATTGCAGTGATGGTGGGGCATTTCCATTGTATTTTTTAAAAATTACTTTTATACATTGGGTATTTATAGTGGATAGGTGGTAAATAATTTAACCAACCTACCAGGAACCCTTATTTCCAGCTTTTGCTATTCCAGAGGTGCCTCATTGCAGTGAAACAAATTACACTGTGTTCAACTTCCAAAAAGTACTTTAATACAGTGAGCCCAAGTTTCCACATGATTTGTGCCTGATTTTTAGGAGCAACTGGTGGAGAACGGACTATTTTAGAAATCGTAATTCTCCACATTTTTTTTTCTGCAGTTCTAGTCAGGTAGAACAGTTCTAGTTTAGAACAGAATTTTTTCTTCAAAAGGGGGCGTGTCCGGCCACTGACGCCTGATTTGAAAGTTTCCACAGTGAAAATGTACTCCAAACTAAAGTAGAATGGAGCCAGTGAAGATTTTTGTAGAACTGAAAAAACCTGTTCTACACATTAAAAAATCAGGCGCAGGTTACAAATTAGGCGTCCAGAACGAGGTGGGGGGGAAGGGAATTCATTAAATTCGACAATAAATCCTTATTTCTACTTCTACAAATATTATACAAATAAATCCAACCTGAATAAACATTTATAAGCCAAGAAAAGATTAAATAAACCATCTTCCTACCTGTGTGAAAGTGCTTCAGCCAGGGAGAATTCTGCAGCCGTTCGTGCCGCTGAGCGGGAAGAGAAGAGAAGAGAAGAGAAGAGAAGAGAAGAGAAGAGAAGAGAAGAGAAGAGAAGAGAAGAGAAGAGAAGAGAAGAGAAGAGAAGAGAAGAGAACGGGGGGGGTGGGGGGAGAGAGAGAGGTGGGGGGGGGGGTGGGGAAGGGAAAGGTCGGATCGGATCTAGTCCGGGGGTCGGGTCGGGGAACAGGAGCGCGGGTCGGGTCAGTTGGGGGGGGAGGAGCGGTTGTCGGGTCGGGGTGGGGGAGGGGAGCGGGTGTCGGGTCGGGTCTGGTCGGCAGGTGGGTGGGGGGAGCGGGTGTCGGGTCGGGTCTGGTCGGCAGGTGGGTGGGGGGAGCGGGTGTCGGGTCGGGTCTGGTCGGCGGGGGGGGGAGCGGGTGTCGGGTCGGGTCTGGTCGGCGTGGGGGAGCGGGTGTCGGGTCTTGTCAGGGCGAGGAGCAGGAGCTGGCCGTGGGAGGAGCCTCATTCACGCAGCCCCAGTGAGGCCATTGGGCCAGGGCTAGGGGCTGCGTGCTTCGGGCCCCTCCCACACAGTTCGGCGCCTGGAGCTACTGCACTTGCGTGCCGACTGTAGCGCGCATATGCAGAGGTCCCGGCACTGCTTTCAGCGCCGGGACCTGGCTCCGCTCCCCCCACAGCTCGTGCTGGCTGCGCCGAGGGCCAGAGGACCTACAGGTAGGTGGAGAATACCGAGGATTTTTCTAGGCGCGAAAAACGGGCACCCAGCTCGGAGGGGCGCACGTTTTTTTTCTTGTGGAAACTTGGGCCCAGTATGTGAACTCTATTGGGCTCGATTAATATGATTTTTTTTTCAATTTCTCCCTCTATATGTCTAAATCGATATCTTTGTTTTGATGTTCAGGTAGCTTCATTGAAGTTATTATTGACCCCAATAAGGTGGACCTACACAATGACTTCTTTCCTCCTGATATCTTCACACACTTGACACCTGCAACTGAATCCACACCAACGCCTAGTGGTAATGTGCAAGTTTTTTCAGAAACTATACAGAGAGTTGCCGAAAAACAATCACAGACTTTTATCCATGATCAAATGGAAGAAGTTAAGAAAGCTGATCAACAGAGAATGGAAGTGGAGGCGGATCAGCACAAACAG
Source organism: Pristiophorus japonicus (assembly GCF_044704955.1). Taxonomy (NCBI): domain Eukaryota; kingdom Metazoa; phylum Chordata; class Chondrichthyes; family Pristiophoridae; genus Pristiophorus; species Pristiophorus japonicus. Next base: position 90,928,809 of record NC_091986.1, read on the forward strand.
ACAAATGTGGGAGGAGCCACAACAGATGAGTGGAGTGATCTAGATCTGGTAAAGCTGAACTAACCTTCATGTTTTTATTTTGTTCAAAAACTGACTGTGGTCATTAAACTGAGGTCCCTCAGGTGGACACACAAGATCCCACAGCACTATTCGAAGAAGAGCAAGAGAGTTGTCTTAGCCAATAGTTATCCCTCAACCAACATCATTAAAACAGTTTAATTGGTCATTGCTGTGTGCAAATTATCTGCCGCATTTCCCTACATTACAACAGTGACTACACTTCGAATGTATTTAATTGGCTTTAAAGTGCCCTGGGATGTCCTGAGGTTGGGCAAGGTGCTATATAAATGCAAGTTCTTTCGTCTCTCTCCCCCTCCTCCTCCCCCCCCTCTCTCTCGCGATCTCTTTTTTTTTCTCTTTCTTTCTCTTTCTCTTCCCCCACCCCCAATTCTCAGATGCCTCTTGATTGGGAGCAAGGATCCATGAAGCAACTTGCTGCAGGTAGCTTGTAGCTTAGATACGGTGCTGTAGTACCAAGTGTCTAACTGTTGTCTTGGGTGGAGAAAGTAGGTAATACAGGGAAATGTAAGAGGCAAATTGGAGAGAAAGTACATGTATTTATACACCCCTCAAAAATAATTCCATATAATATAAATAATTTTGTGTATAATTGAGAAGATTAGTGTACTATTCATAATGAATTGTTTCTGGAAGGGTTTTATCAAACATGAACAAAACATTACAAACCATTCTGTTTATCAAGGAGTCCATGTGAGTGGCCAATGCAATAGAGAGGACATTATATTGGCATGTTATCATAGGCTGATAGGCCAATAGAATGGCCTCAAATGTTTTGTGCAGCTTTTTGAGTATTCAGCCACTTGCTGCAGCAATAGAGTAGTTAGCATCATTGTCAAGGCTGAGAAACATGGTCCTGGACCAGGGCAACAACAGTGGCTCATAAGGGTCGCAATTGGCTGGAGGACCATATAAGTATGCTGACATGAAGTAACAAAAGACATGTAATGGTAAGATGTAGACCCTGTCCCAAACTGGTCTGTGTTTCTGATTTCAGCTGTATTACTCCTAGAAGGTAGCAAGCAGAGGTCAGCTGTCTCCCTTCAATGGTCAGACAAAATCAGAGACATGGTCATCTCTCGGCCACTCTCATGCAACTCTCTCTTGCCAATTAGTTTCAGAGGCCAGAGGCTTGAGTGCAGGTTAACTGCCTGCCCACGGCCATCATCGGTGTGTACCTCAAAGAAGCTGGAGGGAGAGAGGATCAAGGGGATGGGGATGGGGGGTGGGGAGGAGGAGGGAGAGAAGATCGGGAAGAAGGGGTGGGTGGGGGGGGGGATGAGGGAGAGAAGATCGGGGGTGGGGGGAAGAAAGAGAATTGGTGGGGGGGGAGGGAGAGAGAATCGGATGGGATGGGGGGGGAGAGAGGATCGAAAGAGGGGGAGGGGAGGAGTTCAGGAACTTTGGGTGGGGGGAGCACAGAGTGAACACTGGGGATGGGGGAAAGAATCTGTTTCAGGTCTAAAGGAGGGGGTAGGGAAGAATGAGAGCAAGAACGTGATGAAGATGAACCCCCCCCCCCCCCTATGTTAGATGTAGATCACATTTTTCCAATCTCACCCCCTTTACACCTGCATCACATTCTCCCTCTCCTTTCTCTAGACCTGTTTGATTTCTCTGAAAGCCCTGCGCACGTGCGGCAAGTGACATTATTGGACTGGACGAAATCCGGAAGTCATGACACTGTCGCTATTCACTTCATACCCAATAAACTTGTTAACATTCCGGACCCGCGCAAGGCCCCAGAGGGCGTCAGGAACTTGGGCAGAGGGAGGAGGTCAGGAACTCGGTGGGGGGGGGGGTGCAAGATCAGCACCTTGTTAGGGGTGGAGAAGGTCAGGAATCTGGTTTTGGGGGGTGGGGGGGGGGCAGAAGGTCAGGAACTTGGGGGGGGTGGGGGGGTCCTAACCCACGAGGGTCTGCCCTGTCTGTTCTCTGAAAGCAGTTCTGAGCGTTCTATCTGGAGCCTGGCAGTCAGAATGAATGGATCAAATTACACTTTGCAAAGTACTTGATTACTTAGGCAGGCTGGATCTAATTACACATTCTAGACAAGCTGCTGGGTATGTCTTATCCTCCAAGGGGACCAATCAGAAATCTGGTCTTGTCATCCAAGGGGACTAATCGGAACTCTGATATTGAAAATACACACTATTATTTCTATTGATTCCATACTTTTTTTTAATGTTTCTTGTATATTACAGGGTGAAATAGAGGATCTAGAGGATAACTTGTTTGTCGAGCAGTCTGGACTACAATCTCGGAAGCAACAGCAGGAGCGTATTGCTGCCACTGTCACAGGACAGATGTACTCGGACAGTCAGGTAAAACAATAGCCTTATGATGCACTAGTGATGAATCTAATTCATAAATTGAATAATAGATGTTGCTTTCATAATGTTAAATAGATATTTGAGCTCAAATAGACTTGCTTTCTTTGTTAGACTAATAGAACCAACCAAAATAGAATTCTACATTCTGTGCTGCTTCTCTGCTGTTTACTTGAAGTCCCTCCTCGGCTTCTCCATCTCCTGAACACAATGGCACGGATTTTGTTGTGAGCGGCGAAGGAACGTCTTTCACCATTCATATCATATGCAGTTGCCCACAGACTTTTAGTGGGCTTGTCAGCGGAGATATCCACTCCTCGGGCGCATGTTTGAATTCAGCGCCCTTTACAGGGGATCTGTGGTGTCGGTGAGTAGGTTAAGAAGCAGGGAGGCTGGTCAGTCAATCAGATTGAAGAATTTTCACTGAGACACACACAGAGAAGTAAGTACATAAGAACATAAGAAATAGGAGCAGGTGTAGGCCATTGGCCTGTCGAGCCTGCTCCGCCATTCAATAGGATCATGGCTGTTCTGATCTTGGGCTCAGCTCCACTTCCCTGCCCACTCCCCAGAACCCTTCACTCCTTATCACTCAAAAATCTGTCGATCTCCACCTTAAATATATTCAATGGCCCAGCTTCCACAGCTCTCTGGGGCAGAGAATTCCACAGATTTACGACCCTCTGAGAAGAAATTTCTCCTCATCTCAGTTCTAAATGGGTGACCCCTTATTCGTAAACTATGCCCCCTAGTTCTAGATTCCCTCACGAGTAGAAACATCCTCTCTGCACCTACCTTGTCGAGCCTCCTCAGTATCTTGTATGCTTCAATAAGATCAGCTCTCATTCTTCTAAATGCCAATGAGTATAGGCCCAACCTGCTCAACCTTTCTTCATGTCAACTCTTTCATCTCAGGAATCAGCCTAGTGAACCTTCTCTGAACTGCCTCCAATGCAAGTATATCCCTCCTTAAATAAGGAGACCAAGACTGTACGTAGGTGTGGTCTCACCAATACCCTGTACAGTTGTAGCAGGACTTCCCTGCTTTTATACTCCATCCCCCTTGCAATAAAGGCCAACATTCCATTTGCCTTCCTGTTTACTTACTGTACCTGCATACTAACTTTTTGTGTTTCATGCACAAGGACCCCCAGGTCCCTCTGTACTGCAGCATTTTGTAATCTCTCTCTATTTAAGTAATAATTAGTTTTTTTATTTTTCCTGCCAAAGTGGATAACCTCACATTTTTCCCATATTATGCTCCATCTGCCAAATGTTTGCCCACTCACTTAGCCTGTCAATATCCCTTTGCAGATTTTTTGTGTCCTCCTCACAACTTGCTTTCCCACTCATCTTTGTATCATCAGCAAACTTGGCTACATTATACTCGGTTCCTTCATCCAAGTCATTAATATAGATTGTAAATAGTTGAGGCCCCAGCACTGATCCCTGTGGCACCTCACCAGTTACAGTTTGCCAACTTTTTCAGTAAAAATAAGAATGAAGTAAAATAAAAATACCTTTTTAAATTATTGAATAGGAAGTGAAATAAAGATTAGGCCATACACATGGGATTCATAGAGAAACATTTAAATATAAAAACAGAAAAACTTAAAAACAAAATTATTATCAGGGTTGTTCAGTATATATCAATTGTTACGCTGTTTAAAAACACGTGTAACTCCTGATTCTACAAGCTCTAACTTTTTTTATCTGAGCAAGAATAGTGAGCAGTTAGCCCAAGCTCACGCCATAACAATGATTTCTGTGCAGATTACATCGGCAAACACTGCAACAACGCAGTCTGTGGAGGAGCAGGGTATCATTGACATTCCTCATTTAACTGTACATATGTGGGCGCCAGAAGTTGCTACCAGTTTTACCCTGTAATGATGGCGAGTACTAATAGCCTCGCTGTTATTGGTACAGTAAAATACGGGCCTTTGCATTTCTGCTGTATGTCGCTTGTATTTACAACCAGGCAACCGCCAGTACTAACTCAACCTAATTCAAGACTAACTGGATTCAAATGCCCTTTCACTTTAGTGGATTATTAATTTAAAATCCGTGTGTCTTCATTTAAAAAAAACTCTTCACCTTAATTTTTTTTTCAAATGTATTTTTACACACAAAATAAAATGAAGAAAAAGGTATTAAACTATGTACTGGTAGAAAATGCTTTTTCTTGAATTTTGCAAATGTTAAATTTAATCCAGATTTCTACCCAGAAAGTGTAATCTTCCTTCCCCACTCTGAATTTACCTGCTTCTAATCTTTTTAATTGAAAAAAATATAGGAAATTTAAAGCGAAAACAACAGTAATTATTTTCAGTAATTATTGATGTTGTTTTTTAAAACACCTTCACACTTCAGAGTGGGTTTTCTGGTTTTCAGAGTATGAAGTGATGATAATGGCCCGGAATTTTCAGTCAGCGGCAAAGTGACAGCAGTTGCTGCTGACCATGAAGAAAGCTGTCCACAAACTGTTAGCAGGTTTCACCTTTCCAATATTAATTTCATTCTGGCACCAACTCTTGGGGATCTCTGGCATCCAGCAACAGTGATGTCATCAAGCAGGCTAAGTAGCAAATCACTTTGAGGAATTCTCACAGACAGCAAACCAGGAAGTAACAATTTATTATTCACTTTTTATAATTTTACAGAAAGCAAAATAAAGATTAGGACATACAGATGGGATTAATATAGAAGCTGAAATATAAACTTTAAAAAAAATAATTTTTATTATTTTAAACTCTATGGAGTTTTTAATCATGGAATGGAGAAAATTATATTCCACAAATATAAAATTAGTTTTTCAGGGCCAGAAAGAGGTTGTTCAGCAGTAATTATGACTTGATATGCCATTTAAAAACTGATTTACACCTCATTCAACAAGGCTTAACTTTTTCAAGGGTTTTTACAGCGAGAATAGAGCATAAAAAGTGAAAGTTCACGTCAATTCGGTGATTTCTAATTGCTTTCCATCGGCAAGGACTTCAACAGCGCATCCTGTGGAGGAGCAGGGAATCACTGACAGCAACTTCAAGATTTCCATGTTTGACTGCTCATGTGCAGACTCCAGAAGTTGCTGTCAGTTTCATAGAGTAATGATGGCGAATGCTGACAGTTTCGTCGTCATTACAACCAACAAAATCTAGGCAAGTATCACTGAAATTTGCTGCACCAAAATGCTTAGAAATTGCAAATGCCAGTTATGACCTATATTTTACAGTGACGTGAAGTTGAACGTTTTATGCCAGAAACTTCCTACAGTGGCAGTGTGGGCTTTTATGATGGCTGTTTTCAACCTTTCAGCTATTGTAAAGCTTTAATTAGTGCTTACGGCAAAGTTGGCTGTGTCCTGTTTTACAGGAGTTGTTGCGACTTTTTGGTATTCCTTATATTGTTGCTCCCATGGAGGCAGAAGCACAATGTGCTTACCTGGATCTGACCGATCAGACCAGTGGGACTATCACTGACGACAGTGACATTTGGCTGTTTGGAGCACGTCACGTGTATAAGAATTTCTTCAATCAAAACAAGTATGCGGAATATTATCAGTACATCCACATTCATAACCAATTGGGTAAGCAAGATTTTTGTAAATTATTCAGTGTAAAATGAAGCTCCGGGTTTCAATTGCTTGAGTGGGTCTGAGAGGAATTTTCCTGAATCTTTTTCTCTCTTTGCCTGTGTTTCCTGCCCCTGCCCCAGATGTTTTGCCTCCATTATATGGGGGTGGGGATGTGGGGGTAAACATAGAAACATAGAAAATAGGTGCAGGAGTAGGCCATTCGGCCCTTCGAGTCTGCACTGCCATTCAATATGATCATGACTGATCATGCACTTCAGTACCCCATTCCTGCTTTCTCTCCATGCCCCTTGATCCTTTTAGCCATTAGGGCCACATCTAACTCCCTTTTGAATATATCTTAACGAACTGGCCTCAACAACTTTCTGTGGTAAAGAATTCCACAGGTTAACAACTCTCTCTGAGTGAAGAGGTTTCTCCTCATCTCGGTCCTAAATGGCTTACCCCTTATCCTTAGACCCCTGGTTCTGGACTTCCCCACCATCGGGAACATTCTTCCTGCCTCTAACCTGTTCAATCATGTCAGAATTTTATATGTTTCTATGAAATCCCCTCTCATTCTTCTCAATTCCATTGAATATAAGCCTAGTCAATCCAGTCTTTCTTCATATGTCAGTCCTGCCATCCCTGGAATCAGTCTGGTGAACCTTCGCTGCACTCCCTCAATAGCAAGAATGTCCTTCCTCAGATTAGGAGACCAAAATTGCACACAATACTCCAGGTGTGGCCTCACCAAGGCCCTGTACAACTGTTGGAAGACCTCCCTGCTCCTATACTCAAATCCTCTCGCTATGAAGGCCAACATGCCATTTGCCGTCTTCACCGCCTGCTGTATCTGTATGCGAAACTTTCAATGACTGATGTACCATGACACCCAGGTCTTGTTGTACCTCCCCTTTTACTAATCTGTCAGATAATATTCTGCCTTCCTGTTTTTACCACCAAAGTGGACAACCTCACATTTATCTACATTATACCGCAAAAGCCATGAATTTGCCCACTCATCAAACCTGTCCAAGTCACCCAGCAGCCTGTTAGCATCCTCCACACAGCTCACACTGCCACCCAGCTTAGTGTCATCTGCAAACCTGGAGATATTACATTCAATTCCTTCGTCTAAATCATTAATGTATATTGTAAATGGCTGGAGTCCCAGCACTGAACCTTGCGGTACCCCACCAGTCACTGCCTGCCATTCTGAAAAGGACCCGTTTATTCCTACTCTTTGCTTCCTGTCTGCCAACCAGTTCTCTATCCACGTCAGTACATTGCCCCTAATACCATGTGCTTTCATTTTGTACACTAATCTCTTGTGTGGGACCTTGTCAAAAGCTTTTTGAAAGTCTAAATATACCACATCCACTGGCTCCCCCTTGTCCACTCTACTAGGTAAATCCTCAAAAAATTGTAGAAGATTTGTCAAGCAGGATTTCCCTTTCATAAATCCATGCTGACTTGGACCGATCCTGTCACTGCTTTCCAAATGCGCTGCTATTACATCTTTAATAATTGATTCCAACATTTTCCCCACCACTGATGTCAGGTCTATAATTCCCTGTTTTCTCTTTCCCTCCTTTTTTTAAAAATGGTGTTACATTAGCTACCCTCCAGTCCATAGGAACTGATCCAGAGTCGATAAGACTGTTGGAAAATGATCACCAATGCATCCACTATTTCTTGGGCCACTTCCTTAAGTACTCTGGGATGCAGACTATCAGACCCTGGGGATTTATTGGCCTTCAATCCCATCAATTTCCCTAACACAATTTGCTGACTAATAAGGATTTCCTTTAATTCCTCCTCCTCGATAGACCCTCGGTTCCCTAGTATTTCCGGAAGGTTATTTGTGTCTTCCTTAGTGAAGACAGAACCCAAGTATTTGTTCAATTGGTCTGCCATTTCTTTGTTCCCCATTATAAATTTACCTGATTCTGACTGTAGGCGACCTACATTTGTCTTCACTAATCTTTTTCTCTTCACGTGTCTGTAGAAGCTTTTGCAGTCAGTTTTTATGTTCCCTGCAAGCTTACTCTCATATTCTATTTTCCACCTCCTAATTAAAACCTTTGTCCTCCTCTGCTGAGTTCTAAATTTCTCCCAGTCCTCAGGTTTGCTGCTTTTTCTGGCCAATTTATATGCCTCTTCCTTGGATTTAACACTGTCCCTAATTTCACTTGGAAGGCATGGTTGAGCCACCTTCCCCGTTTTATTTTTACGCCAGATAGGGATGTACAGTTGTCGAAGTTCATCCATGTGATCTTTAAATGTCTGCCATTGTCTATCCACTGTCAACCCTTTAAGTATCATTCGCCAGTCTATCCTAGCCAAATCACGTCTCATACCGTCGACGTTACCTTTCTTTAAGTTCAGGACTCTAGTCTCTGAATTAACTGTGTCACTCTCCATTTTAATGAAGAATTCTACCATATTATGGTCACTCTTCCCCAAGGGGCCTCGCACAACAAGATTGCTAATTAGTCCTCTCTCATTACACAACACCCAGTCTAGGATGGCCAGCTCTCTAGTTGGTTCCTTGACATATTGGTCTAGAAAACCATCCCTTATACACGCCAGGAAATCCTCCTCCACCGTATTGCTACCAGTTTGTTTAGCCCAATTTATATGTAGATTAAAGTCACCCATGATAACTGCGGTACCTTTATTGCACACATCCCTAATTTCCTGTTTGTTGCCATTCCCAATCTCACTATGACTGTTTGGTGGTCTGTACACAACTCCCACTAGCATTTTCTGCCCTTTGGTGTTCCGCAGCTCTACCCATACAGATTCCACCTCTTCCACGCTAATGTCCTTCCTTACTATTGCGTTAATCTCCTCTTTAACCAGCCACGCTACCCCACCTCCTTTTCCTGTCAGTCTATCTTTCCTGAATATTGAATACCCCTGGATGTTGAATTCCCAGCCTTGGTCACCCTGGAGCCATGTCTCCGTAATCCCAATTACATCATATCCGTTAACAGCTATCTGCACAGTTAATTCATCTACCTTATTATGAATGCTCCTCGCATTGAGACACAGCCTTCAGGCTTGTTTTTTTAACACTCTTTGTCCTGTTAGAATAATGTTGTAACGTGACCCTTTTTGATTTTTACCTTTTGGTTTTCTGTCGTCCACTTTTACTTTACTTTTCTCCTTTGTACCTTTTGCTTCTGATGCCATTTTACTTCCCTCTGTCTCCCTGCATAGGTTCCTATCTCCCTGCCCTATTAATTTAAATCCTCCCCAACAGCACTAGCAAACACTCCACCTAGGACATTGATTGCAGTCCTGCCCAGGTGCTGACCGTCCGGTTTGTACTGGTCCCACCACCCCCAGAACCGGTTCCAATGTCCCAGGAATTTGAATCCCTCCCTCTTGCACTATTCATCAAGCCACGCATTCATTTTAACTATCCTGCTATTTCTACTCTGACTAGCACGTGACACTGGTAGCAATCCTGAGATTACTACCTTTTAACTCCTAGCTCCCTAAATTCAGCTTGTAGGACCTCATTTTTACCTATATCGTTGGTACGTTTATGCACCACAACAACTGGCTGTTCACCTTCCCCCTCCAGAATGCCCTGCAGCCGCTAGGACGCATCCTTGACCCTTGCAGCAGGGAGGCAACATACCATCCTGGAGTCTCGTTTGCCGTCACAGAAATCTATCTATTCCCCTTACAATAGAATCCCCTACCACTATAGCTCTCCCACTATTTTTCCTGCCCTCCTGCGCAGCAGAGCCGCCCATGGTGCCATGAACTTGGCTGCTGCTGTCTTCCCCTGATTGGCCATCTCCCCCAGCAGTACCCAAAGGTGGTATATCTGTTTTGGAGGTAGATGACCGCAGGGGACCCCTGCACTACCTTCCTTCAACTGCTTTGCCTGATGGTCACCCATTCCCTATTTGCCTGTGTAAACTTTACCTGCGGTGTGATCAACTCACTAAATGTGCTATTCACGACATCCTCAGCATCGCGGATGCTCCAGAGTGAATCCATGCGCAGCTCCAATGCCGCAATGCAGTCTGTCAGGAGCTGCAGCTGGATACACTTCCCGTGCACATAGTAGTCAGGGATACTGGTTAAAGAGGAAATTAATGCAATAGTAAGGAAGGACATTAGCATGGATGATGTGGAATCGGTATGGGTAAAGCTACAGAATATCAAAGGGCAGAAAACGCTAGTGGGAGTTGTGTACAGACCACCAAACAGTAGTAATAAGTATGGGGACAGTATCAAACAAGAAATTAGGAATACGTCCAATAAAAGTACAGCAGTTATCTTGAGCGACTTTAATCTACATATTGACTGGGCTAACCAAACTGGCTGCAGTGCGGTGGAGGAGGATTTCCTGGAGTGTATTAGGGATGGTTTTCTAGACCAATATGTCGAGGAACCAACTAGGGGGCTAGCCATCCTAGACTGGGTGATGTGTAACGAGAAAGGGCTAATTATCAATCTTATTGTGCGAGGCCCCTTGGGGAAGAGTGACCATAATATGGTAGAATTCTTTATTAAGGTGGAGAGTGACACAGTTAATTCAGAGACTAGGGTCCTGAACTTGGGGAACGGTAACTTCGATGGTATGAGACGTGAATTGGCTAGAATAGACTGGCGAGTGATACTTAAAGGGTTGACGGTGGATAGGCAATGGCAAACATTTAAAGATCACATGGATGAACTTCAGCAATTGTACATCCCTGTCTGGAGTAAAAATAAAACGGAGAAGGTGGCTCAACCGTGGCTAACATGGGAAATTAAGGATAGTGTTAAATCCAAGGAAGAGGCATATAAATTGGCCAGAAAAAGCAGCAAACCCGAGGACTGGGAAAATTTTGTAATACAGCAGAGGAGGACAAAGGGTTTACTTAGGAGGGGAAAAATAGAGTATGAGAGGAAGCTTGCTGGGAACATAAAAACTGACTGCAAAAGCTTCTATAGATATGTGACGAGAAAAAGATTAGTGAAGACAAACTTAGGTCCCTTGCAGTCAGATTCAGGTGAATTTATAATGGGGAACAAAGAAATGACGGAACAGTTAAACAAATACTTTGGTTCTGTTTTCACGAAGGAAGACACAAATAACCTTTCGGAAATACTAGGGGACCGAGGGCCTTGTGAGAAGGAGGAACTGAAGGATATCCTTATAAAGCGGGAAATTGTGTTACGGAAATTGATTGGATTGAAGGCCGATAAATCCCTGGGACCTGATAGTCTGCATTCCAGAGTACTTAAGGAAGTGGCCTTAGAAATAGTGGATGCATTGGGGGTCATTTTCCAACAGTCGATCGACTCTGGATCAGTTCCTATTGACTGGAGGGTAGCTAATGTAACACCACTTTTTAAAAAAGGAGGGAGAGGAAACGGGTAATTATAGACCGGGTTAGCTGACATCAGTAGTGGGGAAAATGTTGGAATCAATTATTAAAGACGAAATAGCAGCGCATTTGGAAAGCAGTGACAGGATCGGTCCAAGTCAGCATGGATTTATGAAAGGGAAATCATGCTCGACAAATCTTCTGGAATTTTTTGAGGTTGTAACTAGTAGAGCGGACAAGGGAGAACCAGTGGGTGTGGTGTATTTGGACTTTCAAAAGGCTTTTAGCAAGGTCCCACACAAGAGATTGGTGTGCAAAATCAAAGCACATGGTATTGGGGGTAATGTTCTGATGTGGATAGAGAACTGGTTGGTAGACAGGAAGCAGAGAGTCGGGATAAACGGGTCCTTTTCAGAATGGCAGGCAGTGACTAGTGGAATGCTGAGACCCCAGCTCTTTACAATATACATTAATGATTTAGATGAAGGAATTGAGTGTAATATCTCCAAGTTTACAGATGACACTAAACTGGGTGGTGGTGTGAGCTGTGTGGAGGACGCTCAAAGGCTGCAGGGTGACTTGGACAGGTTAGGTGAGTGGGCAAATGCATGGCAGATGCAGTATAATGTGGATAAATGTGAGGTTATCCACTTTGGTGGCAAAAACACGAAGGCAGACTATTATCTGAATGGTGGCAGATTACGGCTAAAGGGATCAAAGGGTATGGAGAGAAAGGGGGAGGTGCAACGAGACCTGGGTGTCATGGTTCATCAGTCATTGAAAGTTGGCATGCAGTTACAGCAGGCGGTGAAGAAGGCAAATGGTATGTTGGCCTTCATAGCTAGGGGATTTGAGTATAGGAGCAGGGAGGTCTTACTGCAATTGTACAGGACCTTGGTGAGGCCTGACCTGGAATATTGTGTTCAGTTTTGGTCTCCTAATCTGAGGAAGGACATTCTTGCTATTGAGGGAGTGCAGTGAAGGTTCACCAGACTGATTCCTGGGATGGCGGGACTGACATATGAGGAGAGACTGGATCAACTGGGCTCTTACACACTGGAGTTTCGAAGGATGAGAGGGGATCTCATAGAAACTTACAAGATTCTGGCGGGAATGGACAGGCTAGATGCGGGAAGAATGTTCCCGATGATGGGGAAGTCCAGAACCAGGGGACACAGTCTTAGGATAAAGTGTAGACCATTTAGGACTGAGATGAGGAGAAATTTCTTCACTCAGAGAGTTGTTAACCTGTGGAATTCCCTACCACAGAGAGTTGTTGATGCCAGTTTATTGGATATATTCAAAAGGGAATTGGATATGGCCCTTACGGCTAAAGGGATCAAGGGGTATGGAGAGAAAGCAGGAAAGGGGTACTGAGGGAATGATCAGCCATGGTCTTATTGAATGGTGGTGCAGGCTCGAAGGGCCGAATGGCCAACTCCGGCACCTATTTTCTATGTTTCTATGTCCCTATGTTTCTATGTCCCTGATTGCCCACATAGCACAGGAGGAGCATGGCACGGGTCTGGGCTCTCCTGCCATGACTTAACCCTTAAATTACTTAATTTGGCAACAGTGACAAGGTTTCTTACTGCTAAGAAAAAGAAAAAAGATAAGGAAAAAGAAGGCCCGGGTTTGTTTCCTGTGACTCCGAGGGCCCAGGTTTGTTCCCTGTGATTCCCAGAGGGCCCGGGTTTCTGTCCTGTGATTCCCACAGGGCCCAGAGGGTAGGCGGTAGGAAGTGTTTAGTTGTGATGCTCCAGTTGATCTTGTGGAGCAGGCATGATGCACCAGCTGATCTTTTCTTGCCTATCATTTTTGTATGTTCATAATTAAAACAGAACTACTTTATTTGTTGCTTTCAGTCTTATGTTTGTACAAGATAGATATCTGGTAAGATTAATAAAGGATTCAGTTACAAAATCATGTAAAAGGGGTACATAATGCTGCAGCAGTTATTTTATTTGCATTGCAAATTTACAATGGGTTGAAATCACACTAGGCAGTATTAGTAACTGTTGATGCATTTGTATAAAATTCTTTTGTCCAGTATTTTAACAAGACATTAACCTGGTCAAAACTAATAGGTTAATACCTTTGTTAAAATAGCAGTTAAAAGGATTTCCATGCAAACATTGATGTATATAATAAACTCCAGGCTCCCTAAAATTTTGAAATGGTCAGTCACATTTCCACTGAGAATTTTGGGGAAATGGGGTTACATTGAAGGATTGTGTTCAAAGTATATTCACAGCAGTTTAAAAAAGGCACCGACATAAAAGGTGATTAAATGATCCTGAGCAATGCTTGGATGTTGTTTCTCCAAAGACTTTAAACACCAAGGTGCCGAAATTGGTCAAACACATGGTCTGCTCGTTTTTCGGCGGTCCGCGGATGGTGCATCATTTTTTACCGCCCGGTATCACTGGGGCTGAGTGGGCGGGAATTTCATCGAATTTTTCTCGGCGGTAAGCCAAGCGGTGTGCGGCAGAGAGGCCTTTTGACTCAGGAATCTTTGGCTCCGGAGTTGTGCGCATGCGCATGCTGCTGTAAAGCTCCGCCCGACGAGAAGCCAGAGACTGCCGGCCTGAGAGCCCCAGGGGGGGGAGAGCGCTGGGGGGGTGGGAGAGATAGCTGTGGGACGGCCTGAGATCATTGTAGGGGAGCGAGGCGATCACTGTGGGACGGCCTGAGATCGCTGTGGGGGGTGGGGAAATCACTGTGGGAGGGGGAATAGATTGCTGCCGGGGATGGGGGGAAAAATCGCTGTGGAGGAGAGAGAGACTGGGGTGTGGGAGAGAGAGACTGGAGGGGTGAGAGACATGAAACATTTTTATTATAGTTAATTACTAAAGGAGCAAATAAGGCTTTATTATAACATTTATATTATTGCATAACACTAGAAAATACTACAATCCATTTAAAAATACATGAAACTGTGGAGAAATATAAATATAAAACAAACCTGTCAGCTCTGGGTACATACCACCCACTTAAGATCGACTTAAAAGCACCTTCTCCAGGACGGAATGCATTTCCGGTGGTGTGTTGGTGGTATGTCACGAATTTTGCACTTTTGGGCGGTATGTCGGCGGTCTGCAAGGGTGGCCGGTGTGCATACCACCCGGCGGTATGTCACTGATGAATTTTTCGCCACGTGATATGTAGGTGTTTTTTGACCAATTTTGCACCTTTGGGCGGTACGCGGGCAGTAGTGGACGGTATGTCCACCAATTTCGGGCCCCAAGTAATTCATTAGTCTAACTCAGCAAATGATGAACACCTTTCATTCATTATGCTGGGAGATCCCTGATCTCGAGCACTCACCATTGGTTTATCTGGCACAGGCCCTCATGGTACAGCATTGTTGGTGTAATTCTACTATTAAGATACATATAACCAACATTACATTACACTGACAATAACGAGAATTACAAATTAGGATTCAGCTAATTATTAAACTAATGCCCCAACCACTTGATACCAGCTAACTTTGAAATATTTTTAAAGCCATTCAGCAATTTTTTGGGAGAGTTGCATAAGGTTAGTAGTTCTAACAACTCGATTGTAAGGGGAATAGATAGGCATTTCTGCGGCTGCAACCGAGACTCCAGGATGGTATGTTGCCTCCCTGGTGCAAGGGTCAAGGATGTCTCGGAGCGGGTGCAAGACGTTCTGAAAAGGGAGGGTGAACAGCCAGTTGTCGTGGTGTATATTGGTACCAACGACATAGATAAAAAATGGGATGAGGTCCTACAAGATGAATTTAGGGAGCTAGGAGTTAAATTAAAAAGTAGGACCTCAAAAGTAGTAATCTCAGGATTGCTACCAGTGCCAAGTGCTAGTCAGAGTAGGAATCGCAGGATAGCTCAGATGAATACGTGGCTTGAGCAGTGGTGCAGCAGGGAGGGATTCAAATTCCTGGGGCATTGGAACCGGTTCTGGGGGAGGTGGCAGTCTCTGGCTTCTCGTCGGGCGGAGCTTCACAGCAGCATGCGCATGCGCACAACTCCGGAGCCAAAGATTCCTGACGGTCTGCACCTGGGCAGGACCGGAACCAATGTCCGAGTGGGAGTGTTTGCTAGTGCTGTTGGGGAGGAGTTAAACTAATATGGCAGGGGGGTGGGAACCAATGCAGGGAGTCACAGGGAAACAAAATGGAGACAGAAACAAAAGACAGAAAGGAGAAGAGTAAAAGTGGAGGGCAGAGAAACCCAAGGCAAAAAACAAAAAGGGCCATTTTACAGCAAATTTTAAAGGTTCAAAGTGTGTTAAAAAGGCAAGCCTGAAGGCTCTGTGCCTCAGTGCGAGGAGTATGCGGAATAAGGTGGACAAATTAACTGTGCAGATAGCAGTTAATGGATATGATGTGGTTGGCATCACAGAGACATGGCTCCAGGGTGACCAAGGCTGGGAACTCAACATCCAGGGGTATTCAACATTTAGGAAAGATAGACAAAAAGGAAAAGGAGGTGGGGTGGCGTTGATGGTTAAAGAGGAAATTAATGTAATTGTAAGGAAAGACATTAGCTTGGATGATGTGGAATCGGTATGGGTGGAGCTACGGAAAACCAAAGGGCAGAAAACGCTAATGGGAGTTGTGTACAGACCTCCAAACAGTAGTAGTGATGTTGGGGAGGGCATCAAACAAGAAATTAGGCGTGCATGCAATAAAGGTGCAGCAGTTATCATGGGTGACTTTAATATGCATATAGATTGGGCTAACCAAACTGGAAACAATACGGTGGAGGAGGATTTCCTGGAGTGCATAAAGGATAGTTTTCTAGACCAATATGTCGAGGAACCAACTTGGGGGGAGGCCATCTTAGACTGGGTGTTGTGTAATGAGAGAGGATTCATTAGCAATCACGTTGTGCGAGGCCCCTTGGGGAAGAGTGACCATAATATGGTGGAATTCTACATTAGGATGGAGAATGAAACAGTAAATTCAGAGACCATGGTCCAGAACTTAAAGAAGGGTAACTTTGAAGGTATGAGGCGTGAATTGGCTAGGATAGATTGGC
The DNA here is from genome assembly GCF_044704955.1 of Pristiophorus japonicus. Taxonomy (NCBI): domain Eukaryota; kingdom Metazoa; phylum Chordata; class Chondrichthyes; family Pristiophoridae; genus Pristiophorus; species Pristiophorus japonicus. The sequence continues at coordinate 90,945,154 of NC_091986.1, forward strand.
GAATGATACTTAAGGGGTTGACAGTGGATGGGCAGTGGCAGACATTTAGAGACTGCATGGATGAACTACAAGAATTGTACATCCCTGTCTGGCGTAAAAATAAAGAAGGGAAGGTGGCTCAACCATGGCTAACAAGGGAAATAAGGGATGGTATTAAAGCCAAGGAAGTGGCATACAAATTGGCCAGAAATAGCAGCGAACCTGGGGACTGGGAGAAATTTAGAACTCAGCAGAGGAGGACAAAGGGTTTGATTAAGGCAGGGAAAATAGAGTACGAGAGGAAGCTTGCAGGGAACATTAAAACTGACTGCAAAAGCTTCTATAGATATGTAAAGAGAAAAAGATTAGTAAAGGCAAACACAGGACCCCTGCAGTCAGAATCAGGGGAAGTCATAACGGGGAACAAAGAAATGGTAGACCAATTGAACAAGTACTTTGGTTCGGTATTCACTAAGGAGGACACAAACAACCTTCCGGATATAAAAGAGGTCAAAGGGTCTAGTAAGAAGGAGGAACTGAGGGAAATCCTTATTAGTCGGGAAATTCTGTTGGGGAAATTAATGAGATTGAAGGCCGATAAATCCCCAGGGCCTGATTGTCTGCATCCCAGAGTACTTAAGGAGGTGGCCTTGGAAATAGCGGATGCATTGACAGTCATTTTCCAACATTCCATAGACTCTGGATCAGTTCCTATGGCGTGGAGGGTAGCCAATCTAACCCCACTTTTTAAAAAAGGAGGGAGAGAGGAAACGGAATTATAGACCGATCAGCCTGACATCGGTAGTGGGTAAAATGATGGAATCAATTATTAAGGATGTCATAGCAGCGCATTTGGAAAGAGGTGACATGATAGGTCCAAGTCAGCATGGATTTGTGAAAGGGAAATCACGCTTGACAAATCTTCTGGAATTATTTGAGGATGTTTCCAGTAGAGTGGACAAGGGCGAACCAGTTGATGTGGTGTATTTGGACTTTCAGAAGGCTTTTGACAAGGTCCCACACAAGAGATTAATGTGCAAAGTTAAAGCACATGGGATTGGGGGTAGTGTGCTGACGTGGATTGAGAACTGGTTGGCAGACAGGAAGCAAAGAATAAGAGTAAATGGGTACTTTTCAGAATGGCAGGCAGTGACTAGTGGGGTACCGCAAGGTTCTGTGCTGGGGCCCCAGCTGTTTACATTTTACATTAATGATTTAGACGAGGGGATTAAATGTAGTATCTCCAAATTTGCGGATTACACTAAGTTGGGTGGCAGTGTGAGCTGCGAGGAGGATGCTATGAGGCTGCAGAGTGACTTGGATAGGTTAGGTGAGTGGGCAAACGCATGGCAGATGAAGTTTAATGTAGATAAATGTGAGGTTATCCACTTTGTGGTAAAAACAGAGAGACAGACTATTATCTGAATGGTGACAGATTAGGAAAAGGGGAGGTGCAACAAGACCTGGGTGTCAGTGCATCAGTCATTGAAGGCTGGCATGCAGGTACAGCAGGCGGTTAAGAAAGCAAATGGCATGTTGGCCTTCATAGCGAGGGGATTTGAGTACAGGGGCAGGGAGGTGTTACTACAGTTGTACAGGGCCTTGGTGAGGCCACACCTGGAGTATTGTGTACAGTTTTGGTCTCTTAACTTGAGGAAGGACATTTTTTCTATTGAGGGAGTGCAGCGAAGGTTCACCAGACTGATTCCCGGGATGGAGGGACTGACATATCAAGAAAGACTGGATCAACTGGGCTTGTATTCACTGGAGTTCAGAAGAATGAGAGGGGATCTCATAGAAACGTTTAAAATTCTGACGGGTTTAGACAGGTTAGATGCAGGAAGAATGTTCCCAATGTTGGGGAAGTCCAGAACCAGGGGTCACAGTCTAAGGATAAGGGGTAAGCCATTTAGGACCGAGATGAGGAGAAACTTCTTCACCCAGAGATTGGTGAACCTGTGGAATTCTCTACCACAGAAAGTTGTTGAGGCCAATTCACTAAATATGTTCAAAAAGGAGTTAGATGTAGTCCTTATTACTAGGGGGAATCAAGGGGTATGGCGAGAAAGCAGGAATGGGGTACTGAAGTTTCATGTTCAGCCATGAACTCATTGAATGGCGGTGCAGGCTCGAAGGGCCGAATGGCCTACTCCTGCACCTATTTTCTATGTTTCAATGTAACCTGCATTTATATAGCATCTTTAAAGTAGTAAAATGTTCCAAGGCGCATCACAGAAGTATTATCAATCAAAATTTGATACTGAGCCACAAAAGAAGATAATAGGACAGATGACCAAAAGCTTGGTCAAAGAGGTAAGTTTAAGGAGGAGAGAGAGCGAGAGAGGTTTAGGGAATTCCAGAGCTTGGGGCCTAGGCAGCTGAAAGCACAGCCGCCAATGGTGGAGCGATTTAAATTAAGAAATGTGCAAGAGGCCAGAATTTGAGGAGCACACAAATCTCGGAGGATTGTGGGGCTGGAGGAGGTTGCAGAGATGGGGAAGGGGAAAGCCATGGAGGGATTTGAAAACGAGGATAAGAATTTTAAAATTGAGAGATTGCTGGACTGGGAGCCAGTGTATGTCATCGACCACAGGGATGATGGGTGAATGGGACTTGGTGCGAGTTAGGATACAGGCAGTAGAATTTTGAATGAGCTCAAGTTTATGGAGGGTGGAAGATGGGAGGCCAACCAGGAGTCCAGAGGTAACAAAGGCATGGATGAGGGTTTCAGCAGCAGTTGAGCTGAGGCAGGGGCGGAGTCAGGCGATGTTACAGAGCTGGAATAGACATTCTTGGTGATGACACAGAAATGTGGTCGGAAGCTCATCTCAGGGTCAAGAAGAACACCAAGGTTACGAACAGTCTGGTTCAGCCTCTGACAATTGCCAGGGAGATGGATGTTTCTTTGTTCTTAATACAGTATTTCAGGCAACAGTGCAAACAATTTTGACAAATGTCTGTGTTTCAGGCCTTGATAGAACAAAGCTGATAAATCTTGCCTATTTGCTGGGCAGTGACTACACTGAGGGGATCCCTGGTGTGGGTTACGTAACAGCAATGGAACTGCTGAATGAATTCCTTGGACCTGGACTGGAGCCTCTTCTTCACATTCGGTAGGATATAATGTGCTTATGATTCATCACAATTCCTATTCTGGTGACTTTTTCTGGTCAACAATAAGAACCTGGAATGTGAATTTGATAAGGCCATTTGGTCCTTTCAGTTCATTCTTTCCATTATCCAAATAACATTTACCTTGCCACGGACTTTATTCAATAATTTTAATCTCATGAGGAAAGTGAGTAATAAATTCCAAAAAAGTAAGCTCTGTGAAATATTTTCTTGAGCTGTCTAAACTTAGCTTACAAAATTCCAGTTTATTAGGTTAGCAGCCTACTTTATTCAACCCAGACCAGTTGCAATCTGCAGACATCATTCCCGTAGTTACAGCAGGATTGGCATAGTTATGCTCAATTATATATTTGATAAATATAGATGCAGATGATCATTGTAACCCACAATTTTTAGCATGTACTAAATGGAACAGTGTAGAGCCAGCTGAACAGCTATTTTTATCATGCGCTAGATATAAATAACATTCTGATCTTGATTTGTCTGAAGTATACGTGTGAGTTTTTAAGAAATATTAATCTTATAAACTAGTGGCTATGGAAAATGCTACTACATTGTTCATTTCCTTCAGCCCTTATGACAAATGGCATTCTTTAGCTACCTTCTGTCAACTGTAATAGTTGGGACTGTTTTCATGAAATCCAATTTATTTCAGCAGTGAAGCTCAAAGATAATATGAATTTTTAGCTTTACTCTGTTTTAAACACAAAAAAGAATCTGTTACAATTCATTATCATCTAATGTGCAGAAATAAATGAGGACTTGCATATACTATGCTAATTGCATAGTTATACCTTATAGCAGCACTAACCATTTAAATTTGAAAGCTTAGAACTGAAAGTTTTATTTCTGTCCAGTGGCCAATGTTGAAGTTCAAAAGTACAATAGTTTTTGTAATGTTTCTATAAAGTCACAGAAGTCATATTAATTCCATGCTACCAGTGTATTAGGTTTTGTTGTGGTTGTGTCAGGACCCTGTGAATTTAGTACTTAGTCCATACTTGGAAGACCTTCTATATGACGGTTAATTACAAAGTAAATGTAGTATAAATAGAATTGTGAACAACTGAGTGTTCAATGGTTACATTTCTAGTGAGCCTACTGTAATTCTTTGGGAGTTACTTAGTCAGCTCAAACACTGTGGGGCAGAAATTCCAGCCTCCTCGGGACTGTACGGAGTGTGTACGGACCCGGGAAGGCATCACAAAAGCCGGTTTTCAGGAAGCAGTTCGCATGCGCCGAAAACCAGCTTTTCCGATCTGTCAAGCTCTGGCTTGATAGATCCTCCGTATCCCCACAGCCAGGACATTCGCATGGGCAAGATTGCGAATGTCCTGAAAACGCTTGCGCCTAGTAAAAGCAGGTGCATAGCCCACTTTTACCAGTGTAAAACATACAAAAACATAAAAATAAAATTTAAAAAACACATTTTAATATTAAAAACCCTGCATACTAAGGTAAGTTTATTTGTAACCCTAATTACAAAACTTTCTTTAAAAATCAGAAATGTATATATTTTTTCTAAGACATTTATTAACTTTAATTTCAATTAATTTTAATTGAGATATGTTTTTTATTTTTTATTATGATGTTTAGTGTGTTTGTTTTTTTTCTTATTAATTTCAATGAGAACTCGTAGATACGGAGTTCTCATTGCTATTAATGAGAATACTTTATCTGATTGGTTGTGCAGTCACACGTGACTGCACCATCTGCGTTGTAACCTGGAGGACAGGAGCAGCGCAGGAAGAGAAGGCCTTCCCACTGCAATCCCAGATGCCTCCAGGGCCACCAGGTAATTTCGTTAAAATTCTCTGATCGGACACGTTCGTTCGAAAGAAGCCTCCGACCGGAATTTCAGGGCCTATGTGTATGTGCATGTGTATATGTATATATTACTCTCATTGAAAACAGTTTTTTTTAAACTTGTCTGAAAGTATATAGTTTCTAGATTTATGGAATAGTTCTGTGAAAAAGCTACATTAATTAAGGAGTGTTAAACATAGAGTGAATAAATGTAATTTCTTTCAGAGACTGGTGGTCTGAAGCCCAGAAAAATAAGAAACTGCGAGACAATCCCAATGATACTCAAGTGAAAAAAAAACTGCGTCACCTAGACATTTACCCTGGGTTTCCAAATCCAGCAGTGTCAAAAGAGTATCTGAAACCAGTTGTAGATGAATCTAAGGGATCACTCTCCTGGGGTAGGCCAGACCTGGATGAGATCAGAGAATATCCTTTTGTACAAAGACGTAATGGAAACAAAGTAGCATTTTCTTATTAATAGAGCATAAATACATTTTATTGACCATATTTGTCTAATTTTCATATGTATATATGGTCTTTTCTATTGAGCGAGTTCTTCGAGCATTCCTCTATGAACTGGGTGGTAAAGAATATAGTGACATCATTGTGGCATCAGAAATGTGTGGAAACACTTGAGAATCTGGTTGTTCTTCAGGAAGAACCAGTTTAGAATTGTGGGGGAAGTGGAGTTGTTGGTTAGGCAGGTTCTGTTCTTCCATTGAGGTAGTTGGGGATGTCCAGGTCTGTGGATGAGAATGTGCTGGGCATATATCCAGGAGTGGCGAGGGAGCTTGTTAGATGGCTGAGTCCTCCTGACCCCTATGCTCTATTGCTCAGTCGTCACATTGTCTGCTGAAGGGCAGGAGTAAAGTCTTTACTAGAGGTCTTGGCAGCATTGATCAAGGAAATCCTGCCACCCACAGACTTGGAGGTGGTTAGCTGTATCTTGATCAAGCTCCAAAAGGGTCCATGCAGTTGCACCAGGATTGTGCCCTTGGTGCCTTCTAGTGCTAACGCTGGCGAAGTTTGGCCTGCAGGGTTAATGAGAGGGTACCTAATTTGTCTGGGGCAGACAGGTGCAAGTGCCACTTTGGGTATATCCCCAGTACCTACCTGCTTCATGCAGCTGGAAAATATAGTTGCCTTTTATGGGGGGGGGAAAAAAAACCAAAATTCCCCCTCCCCCCCCCCCCCCCCCAATCCCATGCCATCTGCCCCGTGTAAACAAAAATACATTTTGATCAATCTTCTGGAGGTCCAGACCATTTCCTTGGGCAGACTCTGCCCCAGGAAGTCCAATACCGCCTACCTGAATGCCAGTGTACCTCATCTCACTTGACATACTAGCCTCCAGTACTACATTGGGTCCTGAATGAGCCAGGGAAGCAGGAACTCTCAGCATCTGCACTGGACAACACTTGCCTCGTAAGTGGCGGATGGCACCTGCCTTATAAGACAGGTGGAAAAGCGCAGAAACATGACGCAACCCAACTCCCTGTCATTTTCCACTGGTTTCCGCAGGAGTTACAGTGGGACGCCAGCCCCCATGGATTTTCAGGGCCTTGTGTTTAGAGGCCACAAGAGAATTGCCACTTTCTGAGTAGGGAACATATCAGGATGATGCCTATTTCAGGCTCCTCCCATGCCGCAGCAGCTCTCAACAATGCCTCAGACTTAAAGATCCTAAACACTCCTTTAGTCCCAAACACAAATTGACCAGCATCAGAATGACCCGTGCAGACTGAGCCAACCCAACCCTGAGCTGGGAAAGGCTCCAGACTGAAAAAATGTGGACAATATTAAATAGATCATCTCCATCACAGCCACTAAGCCCTTTTGGTTAACTCTGCATTAATCAAGACTATGACCCTGCCTGCTTTGTCTTCCCTCGATCCTAATTGACAACTGTCGGATTGGCCACCCAAATGTAAAGAAATAGAGCAGGGCTTTGCATTGGATAGCCAGGATTCACAGGCTGTAGTTTTGGGCATTATTGAGTTAAATAGCATATAATTATCTGAACTGCCTAGTATGAAGGGACAGGTCAACTGCAGTTCATTTGTCTCATTCACCCACCTGTTTATAGTATTTGACAGTTGTTTTCAACGTGAAATATATCTTTAACTTTGGCAAATTTTGTGAGAATCGTTTTGGATGGACCAGAAAGAAGACTGACGAAATTCTTTTACCTGTAATGAAGCAACTCAATACCCACCAGGTATGTCTTCACTGAACAACGATAAATATTTCATTATTGAGAGTCATTTGGGGCACTTTGAGGATATTTGAATATTAAGCACTTACACAGAATCTATAGGTAAGCTAAGTTTTTAATGAAGCTCAAAAGGGACAATATATCACAGTGAGTCACAACACAATTCTTTGCCACTGCTTCTGGTTTCTAATCCAATGCTAAGAGAGAAGTCTTCTTTCCCTGATGGCTCCTAAGTGAAATAGATTTTTGAATCTTTAATGGAGTCAATTGCAATACATCGGTCTTTCCCCTACAGTTTGCAGATATGGTAATTGGAGAAACAGTTTCCTCCAGAGTCCATTAAAGTTTAAAAAAAAAAATTCCAACATTTGTAGAAATTTAAATGTTGCGTCTCTTGTGTTGTGGTAGAAACATTGAGAATTACATTTGACTGTAATCGGGTTCAATTTGCAGTATTTATTCAAGAAGTATAAAAATGTAGAAACTTGTGGTATTTATAGCTAAAGTAATGGATATATCTGATTCCCAACCAGAATGATATGAGTGTGAAGTTGCATGTCACAGGCCGATTTAACTCAGTTGGCGACCTTGTGTTCACTCTTGGCTAAGCTCCAAGTGGACTAATATTTGGAGTGCAAATGCTCCATCGCAAGGGGAGGAAAAGCTGTCATTTGCATCTAATATATTTAGACTTTTTTTAAGGAATTTAAGCTTCATGCTCAGTCTTTTTTCTCAAAATGTGTATTCAACTACATTTGAGTAAGCCAGCTAAGACACTCCTACGCACACTACTGCTGATTTTAGATTGGTTTTATGGATTGTTATAAACATTTATTTCTCTTGCAGTCCCAGCTACGTATTGATTCCTTCTTCAGGATGGAACAACATGAGAAGCAATCAATAAAAAGCCAAAGGCTTCGCAGAGCTGTAACTTGTATGTTGAGGAAAGAACAAGAAGCTTTAGCAGAGGCACGGGAAACTGGAATAACGGAAGGGGCTACTAATTCGGCAGCAGAAGGGAAGGGCCAGGAAATAGCATTGGGAACCAAAAACAGATCCAAAAAATCCCAAATACAGTACAGAAAGAGAAAGCAACCACAGAAATCTGCAGGAGGTTTTATTGGATCTATAAATCTATCAGAAATATCTGGCGACTCTGCAGAGGATGATTCTGAAGTTGAGTCAAAAAAATATTCCAAAGTAATTAATGTGAATAGAAAAACTCCAGAAAAACAGATGAAGGATGGAAGCGATAAAACTGAAGACAAAACTGCTAATATGAGCAGTAGCTCAAGTGATGAGAGTGGTGGTGGTGCTATGGTAACAGCTAGACCTGTGTTTAAAAAGAGAGAAAAGATTAAAAGACTTAAAAAAACAAAGATTAAAAACTGATAAATAAAATACACAATACAACCAATCCAGTAGCACTTTCTATAATTATGATATTTCAAGTCAAATTTAGTGTTGACTTATACCTCCATGTTTTAAAAAGCAAAAATGTGGAAGTTTGTCTCGATACAAAGCTTCTGTGAATTCAAGGTTAACTCCCAACAGTGAACAGATACAGGCTAAAGTCCTGTTTGCAAGTTGCTTTAAAGCCCCTACAAGTTGCTTAGTTTAAATTAACAACCCAGTTTGTCAGCTGGAGTACAGCTTGAAAGTATTTCTACAGTGCTTAAATTACCCAAACTGTTGACTATATGCCAATAGCTTGAAAGCTACCATTAACCATCATGAATGAGTAGTTATTCTTATGCCACCACCACTGATTGCAAAAAATAACAAACTTCATTTTACAGTACGAGTGTCGATTAAAGATATTTTTAGGCTCTACAGAAGACAAAAATCATGTGAGCAACAGGCTCTATCTTTGAAAAAATGTGAAAATGTATGTGTATTGTTTAAATTTGTACCATAAAGCAGTGTCTTTGTAGACAAACTGACCCATGGTCATTCTGTTTGGTGTTTCAGCAAAAAGATAAAATATGTTTTTGTGATCTGCTAAATATGTCCTTGTTCAAAGCAATTGCCAAAATTGACTTCAGCATTGGATCAGATTCCACACTGGATATTTTTAGTCATCCTATCCACTTATATCTTTCAATGCTTGTGTCCCTACTCTCCTTCTGACTTTTAAAGCAATTTGAAAATTAATTTACAATGTGAAGTACCTTGGGGTATTGCTTTATAGTTGATGGTTACCATTTTAGGACTTGGATAAAGTTTGGCAATAGATGAACACAAACAATATGCTTCTGGTACTTCTGACAGATTTGATATGCCAGTAACAACTGGTAAAGAGAACATTTGGCCCATACGGTAGAATGGTAATAAATAAAGGCTAATTTTTAGTGGTTCACTTTAGTCATTTTACTACATTCCTTGTTAAAACATGCAAATCATTGAAAGGCATAATTTGTATCTAGATTATTGCATTCAAGTTTGAGCTTAAGAAAGCAATTAATGCATGCAAAATATTTGGTAAAAAATTGACTTGATGCATTCTGTTCCTTGTGCTGATTATTATAGACATTGGGGCAAAACAATGACTGAAAAATATTAGAAAAATGAATGCGGGAATTTTTCAAATCTGTAACAAATTGTATTTATATAGCACCTTTAATGTTGTAAAATGACCCGAGGTGCTTCACGGGTGCGTTATAAAACTAAATTTGGCACTGATCCACATAAGGAAATATTGGAGCAGATGGAGGTAGGTTTTAAGGAGTGTCGTAAAGGAGGAAAGAGGCAGAGGTTTAGGGAGGGAATTCCAGAGCTTAGTGCCTCGGCAGCTGAAGGCATGGCCGCCAATGGTGGAGTGATTAAAATCGGCCCTGCGCAAGAGGCAAGAATTGAAGGAGCACAGATGTCTGAGAGTTGTATTTCTGCAGGAGATTACAGAGATGGCGAGGGATGAGGCATCGAAGGATTTGAAAACAAGGATGAAAATGTTCAAATTGAGGCGTTGCTTAACCAGGAGCCAATGACGGTTAGTGAGCGTGGGGGTGATGGGTGAACGGGACTTGGTGCAAGTTAGGATATGGACAGCAGAATTTTGGATGACCTTAATGTTGTGTATGGAGAAAGCCAGACTGAACACTGTGAGCTCAAAGTAAAGTGTGACCTTGATCTTTTATGGCAGGTCTCCAGGGTGCCTCTCCAACCTGTGAGGCCTCCTTAAATACCTGTGCTCCCAAGGGATTATGAGATCCCTTGGGACGCCAGGGGATGAGCCCTCTGGTGGCTGTACAGAGTAACTACAAGTTTACATATATAACAACACTCCCGCCCCCGCCCTCCCCACCCCCCCCCCTCCCAAAGTCAATTGTGTAACTATTTACAATGCGAGTCGATCTGGGGCCCTTCTTGCCCTGGTTGATCGTCTCGGTGTGAAAGCTAGTGGTGTTGGATCATTTCTTGGGCCCTTGCTGGACTGCTGTGGATGATGGATTCTGCTTTGTGGTCAACCATGGTGCCGGTTGCCACTGGTGTGTATGTTGGGGGATCAAAAATGGTTGGGTGCAAGGTGGGTTGCTCAGGATAGTCCGTGAATCTGAGTTTGATTTGGTCCAAGTGTTTCCGGTGAATGAGTCCATTTCAAAGTTTGACCCGAAACACCCTGCTCCCCTCTTTGGCCATGACAGTGCCGGGAAGCCACTTGGGACCTTGTCCATAATTCAATACAAATACAGGATCATTGATTTCAATCTCGTGTGACACATTTGCGCTATCATGGTATGTATTTTGTTGAAGCCTTTCTCTACCTGTTCATGTCGATCAGGGTGAACTAACGAGAGCCTTGTCTTAAGTGCTCTTTTCATGAGCAATTCAGCAGGTGGGATCCCAGTGACTGAGTGGGGTCTCATGCGGTAGCTAAGCAGAACTCTGGATAGGCAAGTCTGCACTGAGTCTTCAGTTCCCCTCTTCAAGCCTTGCTTGATGGTTTGCACTGCTCTCTCTGCCTGACCCTTGGACGCTGGTTTAAACGGGGCAGATCTGACATGTTTGATCCCATTACGGGTCATGAATTCTTTGAACTCAGCACGGGTAAAACATGGCCCATTGTCGCTCACCAGGTCATCGGTTAGGCCGTGTGGGGCAAATATGGCCCGCAGGCTTTCAGTAGTGGCAGCGGACGTGCTAGCCAACATTATCTCACATTCAATCCACTTGGAGTACGCGTCTACAACCACAAGGAACATTTTACCCAAGAACGGGCCTGCATAGTCGACGTGTACCCTAGACCACAGTTTGGAGGGCCAAGACCATAAATTTAGCGGCGCCTCCCTGGGTACATTGCTTAACTGCGAGCATGTATTACATCTGTCTTCACAGGATTCTTAAATCTGCATCGATACCGGGCTACCACACATGGGATCTGGTTATAGCTTTCATCATGACGATGCCTGGGTGGGTACTGTGGAGGTCATTGATGAAGGTGTCTCTGCCCTTCTTGGGAACCACTACCCAATTGCCCCCAGAAGGCAGTCTGCCTGTATCGACATTTCATCTCTGCGCCGCTGGAACGGCTTTATCTCTTCCTGAGGGACACTAGACCAGCTCTCGTGTATCACACAGCTTTTGACAAGGGGTCCTGGCTCGTCCAGGTTTTGATCTGGGCAGTGACGGGTGATTGCTCACTCTCAAATGCTTCCATAACCATGACTAAATCTGCGGGATGCGTCATTTCCATCGACTTAGTGAGCAATGGCAGCCTACTGAGAGCATCGGCACAGTTTTCTGTGCCTGGCCTGTGGCGGATGGCGTAGTTGTATACAGACAATGTGAGCCCCCATCTCTGGATGCGGGCCGATGCATTGGTATTTATCCCTTTACTCTTGGAAAACAGGGATATGAGTGGCTTATGGTCAGTTTCCAATTCGAATTTTAACCCAAACACGTATTGATGCATTTTCTTTATCCCATAGATACAAGCTAACGCTTCAATCTCAATCATGCTGTAGGCTCTCTCAGCCATAGACCGACTCCTGGATGTATAAGCAACCGGTTGCAATTTCCCGAAATCATTAGCTTGTTGCAATACACACCCAACGCCATATGATGACGCATCACATGCTAGTACCAAACGCTTACATGGACCATACAACACAAGCAATTTGTTTGAGCATAACAACTTTCTCACTTTTACAAAAGGCATTTTCTTGGCTGTTGCCACAAACCCATTCGCCCCCTTTTCGTAGTAGGACATGCAGTGCTTCTAACAGTGTGCTGAGATCTGGTAAGAAGTTACCAAAGTAGTTCAGGAGTCCCAGAATCGACCGCAGTTCCGTCACGTTCTGCGGCCTCGGTGCATTCTTGATCGCTTCCGTCTTCGCGTTGGTGGGCCTGATGCCGTCCACCGCAATCCTCCTTCCCAAGACCTCCATTTCAGGCGCCAGGAAAACGCACTTCGAGCTTTTTAACCTGAACCCCACGCGGTTGAGTCGACTAAGAACCTCCTCCAGGTTCTGCAGATGCTCAGCTGTGACCAAGATGTCGGCCTGGAAGACCACAGTGTGCAGGATCAACTTCAGTAAGCTTTCCATGTTTCTCTGGAATATCGCCACCGCTGATCGAATTCCAAACGGGCATCTGTTATAAATAAAAAGACCTTTATGCGTGTTGATGCAGGTAAGGCCCTTCGATGATTCCTCCCATTCCTGTGTCATGTAGGCTGAAGTCAGATCCAGCTGCGTGAATATCTTTCCTCCCGCCAGCGTTTCAAAGAGGTCATCAGCCTTTGGTAGTGGGTATTGGTCCTGTAGGGAAAAACGATTGATAGTTACTTTGTAATTGCCACAGATTCTGATGGTGCCGTTTCCCTTGAGGACAGGAACAATCGGGCTGGCCCACTCATTGAACTCGATCGGTAAGATAATGCCCTCTCATTGCAGCTGGTCTAGCTCGATCTCTACCCTTTCTCTCATCATGTACTGTACAGTTCGCGCCTTGTGATGGATGGGTCGCGCGCCCAGAATTAGGTGGATCTTCACTTTTGCTCCTTGAAATTTCCCGATGTCTGGTTCGAACAGTGAAGGAAACTTATTTAAGACCTGGGCACACGAAGTGTCGTCAGCGGGCGATGGCACTCGGATGTCGTCCCAGTTCCAGCGTATCTTTCCCTGCTCCTGCCGAGCAGCGTGGGACCATCGCCCGGCACCACCCAGAGTGATGGCTTGTGCACCGCTCCATCGTAGGAGACCTTTACGGTAGTACTGCCGATTACGGGAATCAGTTCTTTTGTGTAAATTCGTAGTTTCGTATGAATTGGAGTTAAGACTGGCCTTGAGGACTTGTTGCACCACAATCTTTCAAAAGTCTTTTTGCCCATGATGGACTGGATCGCGTCCGTGTCCAGTTCCATTGACACCGGGAGTTCACTTAGTTCACCATTCAGCATTATCGGGGGACAATTCGTGGTGAATATGTGCACCCCATGTACCTCTGCCTCCTCGGTCTGAGGCTCTGGTTCATCGTGATCCTCCGTGGACCTGTCCTCTGCAACATGGTGGTTTGCAGGTTTAACAGGATTAGCAGCTCGCCTGCACATATGTTGGCGGTGCCCCATTGTTCCACAGCCCTTGCAAACATATGCTTTGAATCGGCGTGAATGGAAATGATCACCCCTGTAGCGCCAACAAGGTTTTAATGGCCTTGCATTCATCACCCTTGATGGTGGACTCTGAGACATCTGCGGATGTGCAGCTGCAGGCATGTGTGACCTGCCCTGTATGTTGCGATTCGAAAACAACATCACTTTGTTCACAGTACTTGTAGCAGCACTTATGTGCTGAGAGATTTGCTTAGTATTGTCACTGGTGGCAATGAACGCCTGGGCTATCATTATGGTCTTACTCAAGATTGGGGTCTCTACAGTCAAAAGTTTGCGAAGTATGGTTTCGTGGCCAATGCCAAGCACGAAAAGTCTCTGAGCATGTGCTCCAAATATCCTTCAAATTCGCAATGTCCTGCAAGGCATCTTAGCTCAGCGACATAACTCGCCACTTCCTGGCCTTCAGACCTTTTGTAGGTGTAGAACCGGTACCTTGCCATCAGAACGCTTTCCTTCGGGTTCAAATGCTCTCGGTCCAGTGTGCACAAATGATTGTATGATTTCTCTGTGGGTTTCTCTGGAGTGAGCAGATTCTTCATGAGGCCATACGTTGGTGTCCCACAGACGGTGAGGAGGATCGCCCTTCATTTAGCAGCGTTCTCTTCCCCATCTAGCTCATTGGCCATGAAGTATTGGTCGCGCCGCTCCACAAAAGTTTCCCAATCATCTCCCTCTGAAAATTTCTCCAGGATGCCCACTGTTCTCTGCATCTTTGGGTTCACTATCTGTATCTCGTCACCAGTTGTTATGTATGGAGAAAGAGTCAGACTGAACACTGAGCTCAAAGTAACGTGTGACCGTAGTCTTTTATTGCAGGTCTCTAGAGTGCCTCGACAACCTGTGAGACCTCTTTAAATACCTGTGCTCCCAAGGGATTATGGGATCCCTTGGGACTCCAGGGGATGAGCCCTCTGGTGGCTGTACAGAGTTTACATATATAAGACTTAAGTTTATCGAAGATGGGAGGCCAGCTAAGCGTGCATTGGAATAGTCAAGTCTAGAGGTAACAAAGGCATGGATGAGGTTCTCAGCAGCAGATGAGCTGAGGTAGGGACGGAGCCGGGTGATATTACATAGGTGGAAAAAGGCGATCTTTGTGATGATGTGGATATGTAGTTGGAAGCTCATCTCGAGGTCAAAAAGGACTACGGTTTCGAAGTCTGGTTTAGCCTCAGACAGTTGCCAGGGAGAGGGATGGAGTCGGTGGCGAGAGAACGGAGTTTGTGCAGGGACCGAAAGCAATGGCTGTGTGAATTTGCAGCCTACATTACCAATAGGAGTCATCACTTTCTTTCTCTGTCTCCCACTTCCCCTCTCTCCTGCTTCTCTCTGCTGCCTATATGCCCAGTTGTGTCTCCTCTAAATGATGGTTAGTTGGGCCACTGTTAATGATTGCCCTTGAATACTTCACTGAAATAGCCATTCTTAATGGACAAGCCTGGACAGTGAATGTTGTTGGGCTATTTAGCTACTCACAAGGCAATCACAATGGGGAAGAATTTGCTGTCAAAATAACGGTGAGACTAATGGTGCTCGCCATTATTTATTTGTAAATGGAACAGCAACTTCAGGCGAGGAGCAGATGCGCAGTTAAATGCGAATAGACAAAAGTTGCTGTCCGAGTTGCATTGCACTACCGTTAGTTTTGTATTATGGGCTAGTAATTAGTAGTGTAAGTACCTTTTTAAAGATACGATAATTATCAATGACTGCCAATCAACCTCTCTGGCACCAAAAATTAACTATTATGGGTTGGAGAAAGGTAGGTCATGCTGACAAAACTGATTGAATTTTTTGAAAAGTAGTGGACAGGGGAATGAATGTCTATGGATGATATTTATATGGACTTCCAGACGGCAATTGATAAAGTCAACAAAAACTTGTATTTATATAGTGCCTTTAACATAGTGAAACGTCCCAAAGCGCTTCACAGGAGTATTATGAGATAAAAAGTTTGACACCGAGCCACATCAGGAGAAATTAGGGCAGGTGACCAAAAGCTTGGTCAATGAGGTAGGTTTTAAGGAGCGTCTTGAAGGAGGAAAGAGGCGGAGAGGCTTCGGCAAGGTATTCCAGAGCTTGGGGCCTGGGTAACAGAAGGCACGGCCACCAGTGGTTGCGCGATTGTAATCAGGGATGCTCAAGAGACAGAATCAGAGGAGTGCAGACATCTGGCGTGGGGGTGGGGGGGGGGAGTTTGTGGGTCTGAAGGAGATTACAGAGCTAGGGAGGGGTGAGGCCAGGGAGGGATTTGAAAACAAGGTTGAGAATTTTTAAATTGAGGCGTTGCTTAACCGGGAGTCAATATAGGTCAACGAGCACAGGGGCGATTGGTGCGAGTTAGGACACGGGCAGCTGAGT
Source organism: Pristiophorus japonicus (assembly GCF_044704955.1). NCBI lineage: Eukaryota > Metazoa > Chordata > Chondrichthyes > Pristiophoridae > Pristiophorus > Pristiophorus japonicus. The sequence goes on from NC_091986.1 coordinate 90,961,260, forward strand.
TTTGGATCACCTCTAGTTTATGCAGTGTAGAATGTGAGAGACCACCCAGGAATTCGATGGAATAGTCAAGTCTCGAGGTAACAAAGGCATGGATGAGGGTTTCAACAGCGGATGAGCTGAGGCAAGGGCGGAGATGGGCAATGTTATGGAGGTGGAAACAGACAGTCTTATGCTGCAGAAATGTGGTCGAAAGCTAATTTCAGGATCAAATATGACACCAAGGTTGCGAACAGTCTGGTTCAGCCTCAGACAGAAGTTGGGGAGAGGGATGAAGTCAATGGCTAGGGAATGGAGTTTGTGGCGGGGGCCGAAAACAATGGCTTCTGTCTTCCCGATATTCAACTGGAGAAAGTTTCTGCTCCAGAACTTGATGTCGGACAAGCAGTCTGACAATTTAGAGACCATGGAAGGGTCGAGAGACGTGATAGAGGTAGAGCTGGGTGTCATCAGCGTACATGTGGAAACTGACGCTATGTTTTTGGATGATGTCGCCAAGGGGCAACATGTAGATGAGAAATCGGAGGGGCCCAAGGATTGATCCTTGGGGGACACCAGAGGTAATGATGTAGGTGATTCTCTGGCTACGATTGGATAGATACGAATGGAACCAGGCGAGTGCAGTCCCACCCAGCTGGATGACAGTGGAGAGGCGTTGGAGTAGGATTGAGTGGTCAACCACGGCAAAGGCTGCAGACAAGCCAAGAAGGACGAGGGATAACTGTCTTTGTCACAGTCACAAAGGATGTCATTTGTGACTTTGATGAGAGCCGTTTCAGTACTGTGGCAGACATGAAACAGGATTGGAGGGATTCAAACATCCCTCCAATCGGAGGGATGTTTGAGTCATGGAATTGTGGGAAGGATGGGTACAGATTTTGGAGGCGACAACACATTCAAGGACTTTGGAGAGGAAAAAGAGGTTGGAGTTGGGGTGGTAGTTTGCAAGGATGGAGAGGTCAGTGGTTTTTTTGAGGTGAGGGAATGACAGCAGATTTGAGGGAGAGGGGAACAGGACCTGAGGAGAGAGAACTGTTAACAATGTCAGCTAACATGGGTGCCAGAAAAGGAAGTTGGGTGGTCAGCAGTTTGGAGAGAATAGGGTCAAGGGAGCAGGAAGTTGGTCTCATGAACAGAATGAGCTCGGAAAGGTCATGAGGGGAGATTGGAGAGAAATTGGAGAAAGATGCAAGGTCAGAGCTAGGTCATCTTTAGAGGAAATTTGGCCTGGTGGGCTAGGGGAACATAAGAATTAGGAGCAGGAGTAGGCCATTTGTCCCCTCAAGTCTACTCCGCCATTCAATTAGATCATGTACCTCAACTGCACTGTCCTCATATCCCTTGATTTCCTTAAGATACAAAAATCTATTGTTCTCTGTCTTGAAAAAAATGAGCCTCCAGAACCCTCTGGGATAGAGAATTCCAAAGGTTCACCATTCTCTGAGTAAATAAATTTCTCCTCATCTCAGTTCTAAATGGCCGACCACTTATTCTGAGACTGTTGCTCTTGGTTCTAGGCTCCCCAGCCAGAGGAAACATCCTCCCTACAACCACCCTGTCAAGCCATGTAAGAATTTTGTCTGGTTCAATGAAATCACCTCTCATTCTTCTAAACTGAGAGAATATAGATTTTTTTCTACCCAAGCTCTCCTCATAGGATCATCCCCCCATCCCAGGAATCAGTCTGATGAACCTTCATTGTACGCCCTCTATGGTAAGTATATCTTTCCTTAGGTAAGGAGACCAAAAATGTATGCAATACTCCAGGTGCTGTCTCACCAGGGCCCTATATAATTGCAATCAGATGGCTTTACTCTTGTAATAAAGGCCAACATACCATTTGCTTTCTTAATTGCTTGCTGTACCTGCATGTTAACTTTCAGTGATTCGAGTAGAAGGATAGCCAGGTCCCTCTGAACACCAACATTTCTCAATCTCTCACCATTTAAAAAATACTCTGCTTTTCTATTTTTCTGACCAAAGTGGATAAATTCACATTTCTCCACATTATATTCCATTTGCCATGTTCTTGCCCATTCACTTAGCCTGTCTATATCCCCTTGCAGTCTCTTTGCATCCTCGTCACAACTCACCAACAGGAAGAGCAGTGGAAGGAAGGTAGTGCAGGGGTCCCGTGCGGTCATCCCCCTGCAAAACAGATACACCGCTTTGGGTACTGTTGAGGGGGATGACTCATCAGGGGAGAGCAGCAGCAGCCATGTTCAAGGCACCGTGGGTGGCTCTGCTGCACAGGAGAGAAGGAAAAAGAGTGGGAGAGTAATAGTGATAGGGGATTCGATTGTAAGGGGAATAGATGTTTCTGCGGCCGCAATCGAGACTCCAGGATGGTATGTTGCCTCCCTGGTGCAAGGGTCAAGGATGTCTCGGAGCGGGTGCAGGACATTTGGAAGAAGGAGGGTGAACAGCCAGTTGTCGTGGTGCATATAGGTACCAGCGATATAGGTAAAAAAACGGGATGAGGTCCTACAAGACGAATTTAGGGAGCTAGGAGCTAAATTTAAAAAGTAGGACCTCAAAAGTGGTAATCTCAGGATTTCTACCAGTGCCACGTGCTAGTCAGAGTAGGAATCGCAGGATAGCTCAGATGAATATGTGGCTTGAGGAGTGGTGCAGATTCCTGGGACATTGGAACCGGTTCTGGGGGAGGTGGGACCAGTACAAACCGGACTGTCTGCACCTGGGCAGGACCGGAACCAATGTCCTAGGGGGAGTGTTTGCTAGTGCTGTTGGGGAGGAGTTAAACTAATATGGCAGGGGGATGGGAACCAATGCAGGGAGACAGAGGGAAGTAGAATGGGGACAGAAGCAAAAGATACAAATAGGAAAAGTAAAAGTGGAAGGCAGAGAAACCCAAGGCAAAAAGCAAAAAGGATCAAATTATAGCAAAATTCTAAAGAGGCAAAGTGTGTTAAAAAGACATGCCTGATGGCTCTGTGCCTCAGTGCAAGGAGTATTCGGAATAAGGTGGACGAATTAACTGCGCAGATAGCAGTTAATGGATATGATGTAATTGGCATCACGGAGACATGGCTCCAGGGTGACCAAGGCTGGGAACTCAACATCCAGGGGTATTCAACATTTGGGAAGGATAGACAGAAAGGAAAAGGAGGTGGGGTGGTGTTGCTGGTTAAAGAGGAAATTAATGCAATAGTAAGGAAGGACATTAGCTTGGATGATGTGGAATCGGTATGGGTGGAGTTATGGAATACCAAAGGGCAGAAAATGCTAGTGGGAGTTGTGTACGGACCACCAAACAGTAGTAGTGAGGTTGGGAACAGCATCAAACAAGAAATTAGGGATGTGTGCAATAAAGGTACAGCAGTTATCATGGGCGACTTTAATCTACATATTGATTGGGCTAACCAAACTGGTAGCAATGCGGTGGAGGAGGATTTCCTGCAGTGGATTAGGGATGGTTTTCTAGACCAATATGTCGAGGAACCAACTAGAGGGCTGGCCATCCTAGACTGGGTGATGTGTAATGAGAAGGGCTAATTAGCAATCTTGTTGTGCGAGGCCCCTTGGGGAAGAGTGACCATAATATGGTAGAATTCTTTATTAAGATGGAGAGTGACACAGTTAATTCAGAGACTAGGGTCCTGAACTTAAGGAAAGGTAACTTTGATGGTATGAAATGTGAATTGGCTAGAATAGACTGGCGAGTGATACTTAAAGGGTTGACAGTGGATAGGCAATGGCAAACATTTAAAGATCACATGGATGAACTTCAGCAATTGTTCATCCCTGTCTGGAGTAAAAATAAAATGGGGAAGGTGGCTCAACTGTGGCTAACAAGGGAAATTAAGGATAGTGTTAAATCCAAAGAAGAGGCATATAAATTGGCCAGAAAAAGCAGCAAACCTGAAGACTGGGAACATTTTGTAATACAGCAGAGGAGGACAAAGGGTTTAATTAGGAGGAGGAAAATAGAGTAGGAGAGGAAGCTTGCTGGCAACATAAAAACTGACTGCAAAAGCTTCTATAGATATGTGGGGGGAAAAAAGAATAGTGAAAACAAACATAGGTCCCTTGCAGTCAGATTCAGGTGAATTTATAATGGGGAACAAAGAAATGGCGGATCAGTTAAACAAGTACTTTGGTTCTGTCTTCATGAAGGAAGACACAAATAACCTTCCGTAAATACTAGGGGACCGAGGGTCTAGTGAGAAGGAAATCCTTATTAGGCGGGAAATGGTATTAGGGAAATTGATGGGATTGAAGGCCGATAAATCCACGGGGCCTGATAGTCTGCATCCCAGAGTACTTAAGGAAGTGGCCCTAGAAATAGTGGATGCATTGGTGATCATTTTCTAACAGTCTATCGATTCTGGATCAGTTCCTTTGGACTGGAGGGTAGCTAATGTAACACCACTTTTTAAGAAAGGAGGGAGGGAGAAGACGGGTAATTATAGACTGATTGGCCTGACATCAGTAGTGGGGAAAATGTTGGAATCAATTATTAAAGATGAAATAGCAGCGCATTTGGAAAGCAGTGACTGGATCGGCCCAAGTCAGCATGGATTTATGAAAGGGAAATCCTGCTTGATACATCTTCTAGAATTTTTTGAGGATGTAACTGGTAGAGTGGACAAGGGAGAACCAGTAGATGTTTTGTATTTGGACTTTCAGAAGGCTTTTGGCAAGGTCCCATACAGAGATTGGTGTGCAAAATTAAAGCACATGGTATTGGGGGTAATGTACTGACATTGATAGAGAACTGGTTGGCAGACAGGAATCAGAGAGTCTGGATATTGTGTTCAGTTTTGTACTCCTAATCAGAGGAAGGACGTTCTTGCTATTGAGGGAGTGCAGCGAAGGTTCACCAGATTGATTCCTGGGATGGCAGGACTGACCTATGAGGAGAGACTGGATCGACTGGGCCTATATTCACTGAAGTTTAGAAGGATGAGAGGGGATCTCATAGAAACATATAAAATTATGATGGGACTGGACAGGTTAAATGCAGGAAGAATGTTTCCGATGTTGGGTACGTCCAGAACCAGGGGACATAGTCTAAGGATAAGGGCTGAGCCATTTAGGACTGAGATGACCCATTTGCGACGCTGGCAGGAGGAAAAACATTCACAAAGCTGGGCTTGACCGTGGCGTACATGACGCAGGAGCTGGAGGAATAATCGAAAGGCCTCACCTGCATCAACACGCACAAAGGTCTCTTCATTTACAACAGATGCCCATTTGGGATTCGATCAGCCGCGGCGATATTCCAGAGGAACATGGAAAGCTTACTGAAATCAGTCCCGCGCACCATGGTCTTCCAGGATGACATCTTGGTTACAGGTCGGGACACCGTTGAGCACCTGCAGAATCTGGAGGAGGTTCTTCGTCAGCTTAATCGTGTGGGGCTCAGGTTAAAACGCTCGAAGTGCGTTTTCCTGCCTGAAGTGGAGTTCCTGGGGAGAAGAATCGCAGTGGACGGCATCAGGCCCAACGATTCGAAGACTGAGGCAATCAAGAACACACCAAGACCACAGAACATGACGGAACTGCGGTCGTTTCTAGGACTCCTGAACTACTTTGGTAACTTTTTACCAGGTCTTAGCACACTGTTAGAACCATTGCACTCTTTACTGCGTAAAGAAGATGAATGGGTATGGGGTAAAAGCCAAGAAAATGCCTTTGAGAAATCTAGAAAAGTGTTATGCTCAAACAAATTGCTTGTGTTGTATGATCCATGTAAGCGTTTGGTACTAGCATGTGATGCTTCGTCATACGGGGTTGGGTGTGTATTGCAACAAGCTAATGAATTTGGGAAATTGCAACCGGTTGCTTATGCATCCAGAAGTCTGTCTAAGGCTGAGCGGACCTTCAGCATCATCGAAAAAGAAGCATTAGCATGTGTTTATGGGGTAAAGAAAATGCATCAATACCTATTTGGGCTCAAATTTGAATTGGAAACCGACCATAAGCCACTCATATCCCTCTTTTCTGAAAGTAAGGGGATAAACACGAATGCATCGGCCCGCATCCAGAGATGTGTGCTCACGTTGTCTGCATACAACTGAGCCATCTGCCACAGACCAGGCACAGAAAACTCAGTAAGCTGCCATTGCCCACCACGGGGGTGGAGATGGCACAGCCCGCAGATTTAGTTACAGTAATGGAAGCATTCGAAAGTGAGCAATCACCTGTGACGCCCGACAGATTAGAACCTGGGCGAGCCAGGACCCCTTACTGTCCTTAGTAAAAAAAACTGTGTGCCCCACGGGATTTGGTCTAGTGTCCTGTTAGAGCTGCAGGAAGAAATAAAGCCGTACCAGCGGCGCAGAGATGAAATGTCCATACAGGCAAACTGCCTCCTATGGGGTAATCGGGTAGTGGTGCCAAAGAAGGGCAGGGACACTTTCGTTGGTGACCTCCACAGTTCCACCCAGGCTTTGTAATGATTCCATGTGTGGTATCGATTCAGACTTAGAATCCTGCGTGCACAAATGCAACACATGTTCCCAGTTAAGCAATGCACCCAGAGAGGCGCCACTAAGTTTATGGTCCTGGCCCTCCAAACAGTGGTCCAGGGTCCATGTCGACTATGTAGGCCCATTCTTGGGAAAAATGTTCCTTGTGGTTGTAGATGCATACTCCAAATGGATTGAATGTGAGATAATGTCGGCAAGCACGTCCGCTGCCACCATTGAAAGCCTGTGGGCCATGTTTGCCATGCACCGCTTGTCTGATGTCCTTGTAAGTGACAATGGGCCGTGCTTTACCAGTGCCGAGTTCAAAGAGTTCATGACCCGCAATGGGATCAAACATGTCACTTCTGCCCCGTTCAAACCAGCATCCAATGGTCAGGCAGAGCGAGCAGTGCAAACAATCAAGCAGAGCTTGAAAAGGGTAACTGAAGGCTCACTGCAGACTTGCCTATCCTGAGTCCTGCTTAGTTACCGCATAAGACCCCACTCGCTCACTGGGGTTCCCCCCGTTGAACTACTCATGAAAAGGGCACTTAAGAAAAGGCTCTCGTTAGTCCACCCTGATCTACATGAACAGGTAGAGAGTAGGCAGCTTCAACAGAATACATATCATTATCGCGCAAATGTGTCACGCAAAATTAAGATTAATGATCCTGTATTTGTGTTAAACTATGGACAAGGTCCCAAGTGGCTTCCCGGCACTGTCATGGTCAAAGAGGGGAGTAGGGTGTTTCAGGTCAAACTTTCAAATGAATTCACCTGCAGGAAGCACTTGGACCAAACCAAACTAATATTCACAGACTATCTAGAACAACCCACAATAACGCGACCTTTTTTGACCCCCCAACACACACACAAGTGGCAACTAACTCAGCGGTTGACCACGAAGCAGAACCCATCACCTGCAGCAGCCCAGCAGGACTCATCACATCCAGCAGCCCTGCAAGGCCAGCTGTGCAGCAACCCAGTGAGGGCCCAACAAACGACTCCCAAAACCAGCATTTGCACTGAGATGATCAACCAGGGAAAGGAAGGCCCCAGATTGACTCACATTGTAAATAGTTACACTATTGACTTTGGGAGGGGTGGGGGGGGAAGTGTTGTTATATATGTAAACCTGTAAATACAATGTTTAACCACCAGAGGGCTCATCCCTTGGAGTCCCAAGGGATCCCACAATCCCTTGGGAGCACCTGTACATAAGGAGGCCTCACAGGCTGGAGAGGCACTCTGGAGACCTGAATAAAGGACTATGGTCACATGTTACTTTGAGCTCACAGTATCTGGTCAGATTCTTTTTGCAAGATATAACAATATCCATTCAAGACTGTCCCTTGGATTTAAGGGAGTGAAGATCAGGGCTGTACCAGCGGGAATGGCCAGGATGAGAGAAAGTTATTGTTTTAGCAGGGCATCAAAAGTGGTGTTGAGGGTCTGATTGAGCAGATCAGTAGCTGCAGAAATGTCATGGTGAATAGAGGGCCAAAGGCTAGACATTTGGAAGTTCAAAAGTGCAATTGTGTGTGGAGGGTGGGGGGGGGGGTGCGGTGGAAGGGGGATGTGGGTGGAGAGTGTTTGTTTGTTATAGCTCACAGGATGGGCATTTGGACCCTGTGGGAACTATTCACAGTTGCTCTACTCATGCTGGTTTGGGGACTCCATTTTGGGTTGTATTAAAACCACAGTCTATGTACAGACAAATTACTTGAGATAGCCAGGTCGTGTTCTGATATGCTGAGACCGGCATGGAGCTTGCAGTGTTTGCTCTAGGTTTTGGTTAAGAAACAGAACGGTTGGGAAACATCTTGCTGGTCTGTTCACACTAGGTTTGGCTGGGGGTTTGAGAATGTCCAATAGCCAGCGAAGATTCTGCCCAATCGTGAGCTCAGCGGGTGTGTTCCTCGTTAATGAGTGTTTTGTCGAACGGTATATGCGGAGAATGGTCTGAACTGCTTTGTTGAATATTTGGCCTGCTGCGAGGCTGGGCCATTTGGAATGCAGGTCATGTACTACAACAAGGAAACGCTGGTGCTGTGTGTTGTGTTCCTAACACAGATGAGACTGCACACAGGGAGGTTGAAGTAACAGTGACCTCAGTCTTTATTAAGACACTCCAGAGTGAGGAACAGGCCTTAGGGGCCGGCTTATATACAGTGCTCCCAAGGGATGCTGGGATCCATTGGGACTTCAGGGGATGCGCTCCCTGGTGGCGGAACATGGGAGTGCATGCTTTACAGATACACAACTCTGTGGACTGCTTCAACTGGACCAAAATCGCTATAACAAGTTCAGTGACCTTATCAACGATCGTCACTATTCTGCAGCGTATGTTCACAAAGTGGGGCCTCCTAGATGTCATAATCACTGACAATGGACCACAGTTTGTGTCCGACCAGTTTGCAGATTTCCTCGTCATGCCATCGAGCATCGCCTTACTGCTCGGTACAATCCTCAAAGCACGGAGGTGTTGAGTGTTTAACTGCGTCACCAAAGAGGCTTTGAAAGCCAACCTCGCAGCAGGCCAAACATTCAACGAAGCAGTTCAGACCATTCTCCGCACATACCGTTCGACAAAGTACTCGGTAACGGCGGGGAAGACACCTGCTGAGCACATGATTGGGTAATATTTTCACTGGCTACTGGACATTCTCAAAACCCTAGCCAAACCTAGCGTGGAGAGACCAGCGGGATGGAACAGAGGCACCGTTCTGTTTCCCAACCAAAACCTAGAGCAAACACCGCAAGGGGGGAAATATGTTGTGTTCATACTCTATTTGTTTGTTACAGCTCACAGGATGGGCATTAGGACCCTGCGGGAGTTATTCACAGTTGCTGTTTCATGCTGGTTCATGCCGGTTTGGGTTGTATAAAAGCACAGTTAAGTTAAGTTACATTACCCCTGGCTCAGTTTGTCAGTTATTTATGTACACAATATAAAGCGATACAAGGAAGTGGTCAGTGATGGCTTTATCTGCGATTGACACGATGGGAATAGTGAGGCCACGAGAGATGCCATGGTCGAGAGGTTAGCCGTGAATATGGTTGGGGAGTTTACATGAAGGGAGAAATTAAAGAAGGATAGGAGGCTGGTGAACTCAGAGGAGAGAGAGCATGATCAATTGAGATGAAAGTTGAAATCACCGAGGATGAGAAGTCATTCGGTGCAGAAGGAGGAAAGTAGTGAAGCAATATCGGAAATAAAATTTTTGTGGTACTTGGGTGGGTGGTAGAGAATGAGAATTTTAAATGAGAGGTGAGCGGAATAGAATAAGGCGGGATGCTCAAAGGAGGAGAAAATGTGGGAGGAATAGGGGGACAGACCAAGGTGTGATCTGTTGATGAGAGCCACACTGCCACCACGTCAGTCTGAGCGGGGCAAGTGGCGGAAGGTATAGCCTATTAACTAAGGTAGAAGCCCATGGACTTGAAGGCAAATTATTGACCTGATTAGAAAATTGGCTGAGCGGCAGGAGACAGAGAGTCGGGATAATGTGTAGGTTTTGCAACTGGCAGGATGTGATTAGTGGTATCCTGCAGGGATCTGTGTTGGGGCCTCAACTATTCACAGTATTTATTAAAGACTTAGATGATGGGCGAGAAAGCCATATATTCAAATATGCCGATGTAGGTAGTTAGATGAAAGCATGAATTTAGAAAGGGGTATCAGTAGATTAAATGAATGGGCAAAACTCTGGTAAATGGATTTCAATGTAGGCAAATGTGAGGTCATTCACTTTAGACCTAAAAAGGAGAGAACAGGGTCCTTTCTAAATGGTGAAAATCTAAAAACAGTGCAGGTCCAAAGAGACTTGGGCGTCCAGGTAATTAGATCATTAAGATGTTATGAACAGGTACAGAAAATAATCAAAAAGGCTAATGGAATGCTGGCTTTTATATCTAGAGGACTAGAATATGAGGGGGTAGAAGTTATGCTAAAGCTATACAAAACCCTGCTTAGACCACACCTGGAGTACTGTGAGCAGTTCTGGTCATCACACCTGAGGAAGGATATACTGGCCTTGGAGGAAGTACAGCATCGAATGATGCAAGGACTCCAAGGGTTAAGTTACGAGGAGAGATTGCACAAATTAGGGCTGTATTCCCTAGAATTTTGAAGGTTAAGGGGTGATCTGATCAAAGTTTTCAAGATATTAAGGGGAACAGATAGGGTAGATAGAGACAAACTAGTTCCGCTGGTTGGAGAGTCTAGGACTAGGGGGCAGAGTATAAAAATTAGAGCTAGACCTTTCAGAAGTGAAATTAGGAGACACACAAAGGGTGGTAGAAGTTTGGAACTCTCTTCCGCAAATGGCAATTGATGCTAGATTAATTGTTAATTTTAAATCTGTGGTTGATAGATTTTTGTTAATCAAAGGTATTAAAGGATCTGGGCCAAAGGCGGTTATATGAATTTAGGTCGCTGATCAGCCATTATCTCATTCAATGGCGGAACAGGCTTGAGGGGCTAAATGGCTTGTTCCTGTTCCTATGTTTCTATGCCATGAGTGTGGTGTCTCATTCCTTCAGGCTTTGAATTTTTCAGGGAGATTTCAAAAATATAAAATTTTAAAAATGTTTTCCTTACTTTTCCTTTCTGTCTTTATTCTCTTTCTGTACCTGATTTGACATTGAATTCATCCACTTTAATTCACCCTCCTCGGTCTTTCCTGTGTTTATATCCCAATCCTCATTCAATTCTCATTAGTTACCCTTTAGGTTGTGCTATTCACTCAGGTCCCAGAGGCCCTGTTTCCTTCATCGCCCTGTTGTCAGCAACTTTGTGGGCAACATTTTTTTTGAGCTAAAGGGTGCAGAGGTAAGTCTAACTTGCTACAGAAAATTCTAGCCTAATATTTCCAATCCACTGCTCACCTAATATCCAAATATTTCTAGCAGAGCTAACTGGATAGTGATTAAGAGTAGAAACCCTGGCTGATTTATTTCCTTTTCCTAGCCTAATTGAGATCAATAGAATTGGCTTTTCTAAATACATGAGATATTAATGCAGTTGAGTAACACTTAATTGCGATATTTTCTGTGTTTCCTACATTACAACAGTGACTACACTCCAAAAGTACTTAATTGGCTGTCAAGTGCTTTGAAATGTCTGGTGGTCATAAAAGGTGCTATATAAATCCAATTCTTTCTTTCTTTTGTTTCATTGGTGACCTAATTAGGTGACTTTTTCCACTGGTAGACTAATGAGCTATTTGATAAATGGCACAATAGATGATCCAGTACTAGTTAAAGCAATCTAAAATATTTAAAGATGTGACAGTATCAAAAATGTTGCATTAGAGTTTACATATTCAGTAGACATTTCATATTTGGATCTGACTACAGAGAAGGGCAGGCAGTGTGTTACTTTAGGCAAGCATGTCCACATTCCACCATAACAAAGTAAAACTTTTAGCGGAATTACTCATTGTATGATGAAACATGACATCAAGAACACAGTCTATGCTTTTTGGCTTTTAAATTAAGTTTAGATTTCTGCATTGCGCCCCATCTGTGTAAGATGGCTAATGCATATGCCTTTGGCGATCTGCCTGTGTACTTACAGTTTTGCACCTGAAGTTCCTTACAGAGCGAGTTCCTGATCTCAACCAGTTCATGAGGAATGAAAGCAAATTTTTGGAACTGTCTCGCAGGGAGTGAAATAAATCAAGTGCAAGTCAGTCCAGAAAGCTCTCGTGTACCATGTGTTTGCTGTCTTCAAAGTGGCATAGAGCCAGACCCGAGAGGTTATGTTTTGTGGGGGAAGATATGTGCAGTTTGGATGCTAAACTAAGCTTATTATACAATGGAAATTCTAAAGCTATTATCACACTTTCAAAAATCCCATTAAAACGATTATTACTTATTTTTAACATGATGGATAGCAAACAAGAACTCCTCCAGCAGTCTACGCTGTCATTATGTCAATCTTCAGTCATCTAGGTCTCAACTACCAAAGGGATATTTTGAACTTTAAATTTTATCAGCTCTAAGGTTTCACATTTGGAACAGGAGTAGGCCATTAAGCCTCTCGAGCATTAGTTAGAATAATGTATTGCAACTAATGTACTTTCAAATATGATATGCTGGGGATATCCTTTGGCCATGAGAGCTACCCTGCATTCCCCAATCATGAACCCATGCAAATATATTATTTGGTCATATCTTTGAAACATTAAATATGTTGATGAAACTGGCTAGATTTCCTTTATATTTAAAAGAAAAACATTCTCTTCATTATGTTTATGGAATATACTATTCTTGATTGAAGAAGTAGACAAATTGCCAATCTTCCTCTTAAACCAATTACCAGGTCTGTAAGAGTAGGTTGATATAACTCCCCGTATATGATCCCTCTGTTCTTCGCTGCCACCAGCTATGCCCTACTGATGGCTTGGTTGGCATGGTAGATCAACATGTACAATTGCAGAGACAAACCTATGTCCCAGCACTCTGATTGGTGCACCAAAACTTTGATTCAAGACATAAAATTTGTGGTGGTTTTGTCTAAAACTAACAAACCAGTACTTGGTGCATGTTATAATAACATCAGTTTAGCATCCACATATAACCAGCGGCTTCCTGTCGCACAAGGATATCCTCAGATCATAAATAGTATGGTACAAGGTGTATCTAATGTCACGAGTCCTAAGGCCAGGAAAATGCAGTTAGTAACACCTATTCTGTGACTTAGAATGTATGTTGCATTGTGCTATTCCTTGTCATGCGGGCATCAGACATTAACCATGAGTTTCAAGTTTCATCTTGATTCACAAAGATATTGTGGAAACTATAGTGTGAGGTGTAACCTATCTTCAGGCTAGTCTGAAGCTAGACTACAAATCCTATGTGTTGTAATCTATTTTATAAGGATATTAACTTGCATCCAGTCCCTCACGTTATAAGTGTGGGAACCACAGACTTCTCTCAAGGGTGTCAGACTGCGAGAACGTTTTGTTAAGGATATCCTCTGGGCATAGTAAACAGCCCATCCTTTCAAGGATTTCTACAGATTAGTAATCATGCAGAATTGCATCCTCTGAGTTCTCTGCATGCAATGTAGCCACTTGACCATATGGGATTAGCTATTTGCAATAAACGTCTACCACTCTAGGTACTAAGCATAACAAAACAAGAAGATATCCTCTGCTTCATTGTTTTGCCTGTACGCGTGTCTAATCATAAATACACTTTAAACACGATATTTTATGATTAGGAATACAGTGTTACTAACACCAACTAGAGGCAATTATCCCTATGAAGGTTTCTGATTATGGAGTTGAGCTGCAGTATTAGTGCAATCAGCCATATTTTACTTGCTGTTAATTTTAGCAACAAAGTAGACCTGAATAAAATGGCTGTAATGTTGGCTGAAGGTTCTAATATACTATTAGTCCACATTTACCAATAATCTGAGAATTCCTAACCAGCCAAAAGTGGATTTATGAACAATAGTGAAAAAGAAGAAAGATAATTTTTAGTCAGTAATGATACATTTGTGCAGCATTCCACAAATGCAGAGTGAAATCGTAAAGTGAATATCTTACTCCAGGTTAAACTTGGCATTTAATGATCAGATTTTGAAGCACACCACAGCAATAGTGTAAAGTATAGAACCAGTTTATATTGACTCATTCCCTGATTCTCATACATATTGAGATCATGATTAGCTTGTTTATTATTAGCTTCTGTTCATCACAGAGAAAAAGGAAATAAATAACTTTTCAAAGATGCAAAATTATCTTGTGCAAAAAGCAGCAGCTTAAGAGCAAACTTTCAAGGTTATTAAAAATTGCATACGCCAGATTTTATTTAAAAAAGTGAATATCAGTATATCCTAAATAAATGGAACAAGATTAACTTTGTGAAGATGTTTTATTTATACCATTTAAAAAATTTATTCCCCTCTGATTTGAACTGGAAATGCAAATGAAATGAAAATATTCCAAAAACAGATAACCAGGTGGTCCTTGAATTATATGAAATTAGATGAAAATGTGAATGAAATGGTTGGATAAAACTTACAAAATCTTGCACGTATATATACATTTATATATAACCTTGTCCCCAAAATAAAATTATTGCTATTGGGAATATTTGAGTGTCGAATACAATTTAAAAAAAAAAGGTCTTAATTAAGAATGAACTTTCCTTAATCATATTTTCATTACTTTAGCTCTGAATCTTTAAAATATATCTTTTTTAATTGATAGATTATGATTTATTTTTCACTTTCAAGTTATAAGCAGAAAAATGAGTTTTCTATTTAAATTAATACAATGAAGTGATTCCATCTTGATTTAAAAAATGTAATAAATTAAAACTGATTGAATAAAACTTTTAAAAATTATTACTACTATTCCTTGTTAGTTTATTATATTGCAAAACAATTTAATAGTGATAAAGTTAAATCTGGTTCAAATAAATCTTTCATATCTGATGCAGTTTATATTATTTTCACTTTTGTAATTAAAAATTTATGTGATTGCTTAATATTAATTGGGTTGTACTAGCTAATCTAATTGTCTCCTTAGATTTAAGATTAAGGCCCTGTTCTGGGAGGTGGTGAGTACACAACTCGAAGCTGCTGGAAACCACCAAGCAACGTTTTCCTCACCCTCCCACTGCAGGTCCAAACCGCACGTAACGGTCGCGTTCCTGCAAATGTGATTTTCCTGATATACACGGTGGACGATAAATCCATCAGAGTCCTAATATCGTCTTTTAAAAGGGAAAGTCCAAAGAATTGCTTTGTTCATTTTCAAAGTTTGTATAATCATCAGTTTCTCATATTAAAGGTTAGATTGTGGTGGTTGCTGCTTACAAACTTCCCTGGCCAATTTCAAAGTTTATCCAGTATAATTCTAATTAAAACCGCGCTGCAGGGAGAACGGCAGTGGATGACGACAGGTGGACTTTGACAACGAACTGTTGCTTGAACTGCCCAATATATCCGGCCTGTTTAATACAGTTTATAATTAATGGCTATGGCAATGGTATTGGTTAGCACCATTTGACAGATATAGATGTAGGGTTGCCAGCTATGATTGGATGTGTTCCTGGAGGTTTCACCATATGATTTTAGTCTCCCACTGCCCCCAACTCATCCTCTCACCATTGGCCGCCCAACACACTCATCTGCATGGCACACCGTCCTCCCATGTCAATTGAAATGCGAACAGATTCTTCATAGTCTAATTGGATGATTCTTGACTCTCAAACAGCCTTATTTTGCCAACTCCTATATTATTAATAAACAAACGTGTTCAAAGAAAATGGAAAACAAACATAGAATTTTATGATGATCCTATGATTTTTCTCCTGAGTTGCTCGCAGCAGTGCCCTGGAGATTAGTCTTTAATTCTTGGAGACTCCAGGACAATCCTGGAATTTTGACAACCCCATATAAGAGAAAGTCCAGGGTAAGCGGGGCCGGTGTAAGTGGTGGGGACTGCATTATCAAAGCCAGCCCACCTATTCCATTTAGTGAAATTACCACTTTATAAATTACATACAGTTGGGTCTAGCTGGGATTAGTGATTTAAATGGTATCTTAAAACTTTAGTATGAGATAAAGAAAAAGAACTTGCATTTATAAAGCACCTTTTATATCATAGAAACATAGAAAATAGGTGCAGGAGTAGGCCATTCAATAAGATCATGACTAATCATTCCCTCAGTACCCCTTTCCTGCTTTCTCTCCATACCCCTTGATCCCCTTAGCCGTAAGGGACATATCTAACTCCCTTTTGAATATATCCAATGAACTGGCATCAACAACTTTCTGCGGCAGGGAATTCCACAGGTTAACAACTCTCTGAGTGAAGAAGTTTCTCCTCATCTCAGTCCTAAATGGCCTACCCCTTATCCTAAGACTATGTATCCTGGTTCTGGACTTCCCCAACATCGGGAACATTCTTCCCGCATCTAACCTGTCCAGTCCCGTCAGAATCTTATACGTTTCTATGAGATCCCCTCTCATCCTTCGAAACTCCAGTGAATAAAGGCCCAGTTGATACAATCTCTCCTCATATGTCAGTCCAGCCATCCCTGGAATTAGTCTGCTGAACCTTTGCTGCACTCCCTCAATAGCAAGAATGTCCTTCCTCAGATTAGGAGACCAAAACTGAACATAATAATCCAGGTGAGGCCTCACTAAGGCCCTGTACAACTGCAGTAAGACCTCCCTGCTCCTATATTCAAATCCCCTAGCTATGAAGGCCAACATACCATTTGCTTTCTTCACCGCCTGCTGTACCTGCATGCCAACTTTCAATGACTGCTGAACCATGACACCCAGGTCTCGTTGCACCTCCCCTTTTCCTAATCTGCCGCCATTCAGATAATATTCTGCCTTCGTGTTTTTGCCCCCAAAATGGATAACCTCACATTTATCCACATTATACTGCATCTGCCATGCAATTGCCCACTTACCTAACCAGTCCAAGTCACCCTGCAGCCTCTTAGCGTCCCCCCCCACTGCTCACACCGCCACACAGTTTAGTGTCATCTGCAAACTTGGAGATATTACACTCAATTCCTTCATCCAAATCGTTAATGTATATTGTAAAGAGCTGGGGTCCCAGCACTGAGCCCTGCGGCACTCCACTAGTCACTACCTGCCATTCTGAAAAAGACTCTCTTATCTCGACTCTCTGCTTCCTGTCTGCCAACCAGTTCTCTAACCACGTCAGTACATTACTCCCAATACCATGCGCTTTGATTTTGCACACCAATCTCTTGTGTGGGACCTTGTCAAAAGCCTTTTGAAAGTCCATATATACCACATCCACTGGTTCTCCCTTGTCCACTCTGCTAGTTACATCTCAAAAAATTCCAGAAAATTCGTCAAACATGATTTCCCTTTCATAAATCCATGCTGACTTGGACCGATTCTGTCCCTGCTTTCCAAATGCGCTGCTATTTCATCCTTAATGATTGATTCCAACAATGTCCCCACTACTGATGTCAGGCTAACCGGTCTATAATTCCCTGTTTTCTCTCTCCCTCCTTTTTTAAAATGTGGTGTTACATTAGCTACCCTCCAGTTAATAGGAACTGATCCAGGGTTGATAGACTGTTGGAAAATGATCACCAATGCATCCACTATTTCTAGGGCCACTTCCTTAAGTACTCTAGGATGCAGATTATCAGGCCCCGGGGATTTATCGGCCTTCAATCCCATCAATTTCCCTAATACAATTTCCCACGTAATAAGGATATCTTTCAGTTCCTCCTTCTCACTAGACCCACTGTCCCCTAGTACATCCGGAAGGTTATTTGTGTCTTCCTTCGTGAAGACAGAGCCAAAGTATTTGTTCAATTGGTCTGCCATTTCTTTGTTCCCCATTATAAATTCACCTGAATCCGACTGCAAGGGACCTACATTTGTCTTCACTAATCTTTTTCTCTTCACATATTTATAGAAGCTTTTGCAGTCAGTTTTTATGTTCCCTGCAAGCTTCCTCTCGCACTCTATTTTCCTTCTATTAATTAAACCCTTCGTCCTCCTCTGTTGAATTCTAAATTTCTCCCAGTCCTCAGGTTTGTTACTTTTTCTAGCCAATTTATACGCCTCTTCCTTGGTTTTAACACTATCCTTAATTTTCCTTGTTAGCCACGGTTGAGCCACCTTCCCCATTTTATTTTTACTGCAGACAGGGATGTACAATTGCTGAAGTTCATCCATGTGATCTTTAAATGTCTGCCATTGCCTATCCACCGTCAACTCTTTTTGCTAGTCTATTCTAGCCAATTCACGCCTCATACCACCGAAGTTACCTTTCCTTAAGTTTAGGACCCTAGAATTAACTGTGTCACTCTCCATCTTAATAAAGAATTCTACCATATTATGGTCACTCTTCCCCAAGGGGCGTCGCACAATAAGATTGCTAATTAGTCCCTTCTCATTACACATCACCCAGTCTAGGATGGCCAGCTTTCTAGTTGGTTCTTCATATTGGTCTAGAAAACCATCCCTAAAACACTCCAGGAAATCCTCCTCCACCGCATTGCTACCAGTTTGGTTAGCCCAATCAATATGTAGATTTAAGTCACCCATGATAACTGCTGAATCTGTATTGCACACATCCCTAATTTCTTGTTTGATGCTGTCCCCAACCTCACTACTATTGTATAACCTCAGGACATATCCCAAGAGCCTCACAGTCATTGAAGTACTTTTAAAGCTGCTGTAATATAGGAAATTATGGCAATCAATTTGCACATTGGAAGGTCCCATAAACCACAATGATATAATGAGCAGTTAATCTTTTTTCATAGTATAGTTTGATGGATAAATATCGGCTCTGACACCGGGAGAACTCCCTTTACTTTGAATAATGCCATGGATCATTTTTATCCACCTAGGAGAGCAGGCAGAACAATAGTTTGGTGTCTCATCTGAGAGACACCACTTCCAACAGTGCAGCAGTCCCTCAGTACTGCACTAAAGTGTCAGCCTAAATTATGTGCTAAATTCTCTGGAGTGAAGCTTGAACCCACAACCTTCTGACTCAAATGAAAGTGCTACTAGTGAGCCAAGGTTGATACATAAGAGAGATATACCATTATACTCTCATAGTGCTATAATGCACTATCACAAAGAAATTTATAGCTGCGCTTTTTCCATGTGGTGACTTCCCAACCTTTGTACAGGATGCAGAGTGGAGACTAAGCTTTCCCTCATGGGATGGCAGGTAAGTCAACAATCAAGTCATGGAAACTGGCTCCAAAATGAACATGTCACTTTACTTCCCTGGCTGAGAAATCATGTATAGCATAGATAAACCAGAAAGGAAACAGAAAAAAACTAAATTTTTTTCCAGAAGATAAAGTTCAAGTGTGTATCAATATGCAGAGCATTATTCATTCAATACTATGGGCTAGAACCTCCATTTTTGAGCTTTTCCGCGTGGGCATTAAAAAAGGGTTTTCAGATCGCCGGCTTCCCACCCATTCTCAAAACATCTAGTTTATATTTTTGAAAATGGCCGTTACCGCGAGCGATATCAAATGGGTGGTAGTGTTAAATCTTTCTGACCTTCTGCCGTAAAGTGTGGCCATCATTAGCAACAGCATGGCACCGCTCCATTCCCGCGATTCTGGAGGTCAAGGGTCACCATGACATGCGCAGAAGAGGAGACAGAGAGAGAGGGAGCTCAGAGGCACTGAAAGCGTGTGTGGCTGTGGTGTGTGCTTGTTTGGCTGTTGTGGGAGGAACGATGGAGATTCACCAGTAGCAAAAAGCCTACTAAGCACCAAGAACATAGTTGGCATTGAGTTTTTGGCCAACAAATAACATATAAAATGGAAGGGATGGAGGAGGCCCTGGAGCTGGTAGCCAGGAACACTGGTGGCAGAGGGCTCCCAGTGGTCCCGGAGTGCCACACTGCAGCCCAAGGTGACACACCCCCATTGCCAATCACACATGAGAGCCAGCAGCAACATCTTGCTTATGGCTCGGAGCATACTCCCAGCTCGGGACCATCCTCTCCCGTATCTGTCCAAGCAGCGCTTTGACCGTCACCTCACCCCCCCCCACCCCGCCCACCCCTCCAATGAAGCATCGCCTGAGGACCTCCTCGGCCAGGCGGCTTGGAGTCAGGACGGGAAGGTGTAGAGATGGGGAGGAGAAACAGGGGTGGAGGAGGGAGGGGGGTTGGTTTGCACAGAAATACTGATGATTTCAGACTAATGTTCGGTTTAAATGTTTTTTATTTTACAAAACCTTGCAGCACATTGACTCAGATAGCTGCACCATTACACGCTGGTGATTCCTTAACATCAAAGGGTATAACCACACTTAACTTCAATCAACTTAAACTTTAACTGTCACCAAGGTAATTCCCACCATTGATGTATCACCTGCACACCCAGCAGTGTGTCAGCCTTGTAAATAATACCAACGTTCTTTCAGGCAAAGCGATCATTGATGAGCTCCTGACGTAAGGCTCTTGCAGCTATCATGCCACCATGGGCCCTTTCATGAGGTCTACAGGGGGGTGGGGGCATGATTTCAGCGTCAACCTGATTGTCTAGCCCGATGTCAGCGTCCGCCTCCTTGTCCTCCTCTTCCTCTCTCTGGTGAGGTGGACTTTCAGACTCATCAGGCAATTCTTGTCCCCTTCTGATAGCCAAGTTGTGTAGCATGGAGCAGACCACCACGAATTGAGCTACCTGCTCAGGGTGGTATTGGAGCTCACCTCCTAAGTGGTCCAGGCATCTGAAGGGCTGCTTCAGCACTCCAATGGCTTTCTCAATGATATTGCAAGTTGCTCTGTGGCTCTCATTGTATCGCCTCTCGGCTTCGGTGTGGGTGTCATGCAGGGGTTCATCAGCCAGGTGGCAAGGCCATATCCTTTGTCCCCAAGCATCCAGTATTGACCTTGTGGCTCATTGTTAAATGAGTCAGATACAATGCTCTCACGCAGGATGTGCGCATCATGGATGCTGCCCGGAAATTGAGTATTCACAGCCAGCTGGACATTCAGGGAGTGGAATCCCTTGTGGTTCCTGAAAACCTCTGCATCCTGAAAAGGTGCCTACATCGCAATGTGCGTACAGTCTATTGCTTCCTGCACCTTGGGGAAGTTTGCAATTCTGGAGAAACCTAGAGCCCTCTCACTCTGTGCCTCCCTGGTCATAGGGAAGCTGATCAAGTCCCTCCTGTGTGCGTACAGGGCTTCAGTGAACTGTCTAATGCAGCGATGTGTGGAATGCTGAGAAAGTCCGCAAATGTCACCAGCTGTGGCCTGAAAAGAACCCGAGGCATAGAATGACAGTGCCGCAGTGACCTTGACCTCGACGGTCAGTGCAGTTCTGATTGTGCTGGCAGGCTGCAGATCTGCCCTTATCAATTGGCATACCTCAGTGATACCTTTGTGGAAGCGCAGTCTCCGAAGGCAGGTGGTGTCGGGCAAGTCGAGGTAGGAATGCTTCTCCTTGTACTTGTGGGGGGTGTAATGTCTGGTCCTCTTCATCTGTCTGTCACTTCGTTCATTAGGCACATAATGCAGTGCAGTGTTCCTTCGGCGATGTCGGGTCTGCTGCATATATTTAGTCACCAAGAGAGGGTGAGAAAGGACAGGCCCCATTGCAGTAGCTCTCTGTTTTCCACCGATTGCACACAAACAAGGAGTGTCCCGACGAAGACACCTCTTCAATTCCAATCGGTCACAGTGTGGTCAAGATGTTTTTAGAGATGTTCACATCAACTCCAATGACCCGCAGAGTACATCGGAACTCCGCCGAGGTTGAAGCACAGCAGCCTTTTAAAGGACGCGACATGTGATCCACAACATGACGTCCATAACGCTGTGATTCATCCTGGTTAGTTCCACTTTTTGTGGGCGGTTTTTTGAGTGAGCGATATTGTGGGCAAATTGTGTGCGAGGTGGTGAAATTGACGCAGGGCGATCTCCATGGCCGCTAGTTTGGGTAAATATGCTCTTTATGACAAAAAACAGTCACCAGGCGTTAATATTGAATCCTGGCGTTAATTGCTTGCGGAAAGTAATGCTGGGCAATCTTATGGATGTTGATTTTGCCCATCCTGCTGATTCCGGCAAAAAAAAAATGGGCGGGCGGTAATATTTTTTCCCGCCGTTAAGCACATGGGGAAAGTAACGCTCGGCGATAAGTTTCCGAAAAATGCCCGGCAGTTTCTATTTTGTGCCAAAATGGCCGCTATAAATGGGTGTTATACGTCATTTCAGCGGTAAAATGGGCGTTAAATGGGCATTAAGCAGGCAAAAAAATGTGGTGATTCTCGCCCTATGTTTAAGCATTCACTAAATAAATCCTTAGGGTTAGAAATTCCGTAGCGCCCCGTTTGGGGCGATAACTTTTGCAAAGTAGAAAAAGTAGCCCCAGGCGCTAATTATTCACTCTGCCTGGGAAATTCAGCTGTAGCGCTCCAAGACGAAGAGGAGCACTAAATCAAGCACTAACCACTTCTCTTAGGGTGCAAAAGTCCGAGAGCGGGGCGGTAGCAGCAGAGCGCTGAACAATGTGGAGTGCAATGCTAACGGCATCAGAGGCTTCTTCCTTCGCTTTAAGGGAAGGGCCAATGATGGTTTACAACCTACTTCTCGGCATTTCTGCGATGCAAGGCGACCTGCGCAATTGCCATTACAGCCCCAAACACTCTCAGAAAGTGAAGGGCTTGAACATCTGCAGCAATGAAACAGCAAAACCTTTGTGAGAAGGCACCAGATTGGTGCAAATAATAAAGGTAGGCCTACCTGAAATCCAATCCTTTTAATTAGTGTTCCCCAAGCGGCCAGCTGAGTTGGCAACACCTCCTCTTCCTGCAGTTGTTCACGTCTGCCAATACAGTAGGGGGTGGTAATGGGGCACTGCGCACTTTATGATGTCACGATCTGCGAAGTGCTAGAGGCCCAGGCATTAAGTGTTCGTGTCAACGCTAAACCAGCACTGAAGTTCGAGGGTATCACAGAATTCGCTGCACCCGGTTGCTAATGCCTTAGTGCCCCACCCAGGCGCTATCAGAAGGTGCTAAGCAACTGAATCTCTCCCCCTTAGTGTCTTTTAACTAATTATTTTTCTACATTTGATAAAATTTTTGGTGCTGAATACTTGGTACTTTGTATAAAACAAAATTCTCAAAAAGAAACCTTTTTGAGGTTTTTTTTTACATACAGTTTACAACACAGAAGCTGGTTACTTTGCCCGACTTGTCTATGCTGGTGTTTCTGCTCTACACTATCCACTTCCCACCCTACTTCATCTACTCTATCAACTATTCCTGATGTGTCCCGGCCAATATTTATCCCTCAACCAACACCACCAGAACAGAAAAGCAAAATACTGCGGATGCTGGAAATGCAAAAGGTCAGTTCTGACGAAAGGTCATCGACCTGAAACGCTAACTCTATTTCTCTCTCCACCGATGCTGCCTGACCTGCTGAGTATTTCCAGCATTTTCTGTTTCTATTACCACTGGAACAAATTATCTGGCCATTTTTTCCATTGCTGTCTGTGGGATCTTCCTTACTACGTGTAAGGTGGCTGCAACATTTGCCAACATGTTCAATATCTTCTACACTAAGGACTTCATTGGCTGTGATGTGTTTTGGGATGCCCTGATGATGTTAAATGCACTTTGATCCAAATGATTCAAAACGTATTGGAAGATTGTGGGTGTTAGCTGACAAAATGCCAGGACCCGACAGGATATGTCCTCGGAAACCGAGGGAGGAAATTGGTAATTACAGGTCTGTTGGTTTAACATCTGTAACAGAGGAAAAATAGAGGGCTAGAAAGTCAGCTCCGTAGCGCCCGATTTTTCGGCGTTGCAGGTACCGTTTTGTGACAAAAATGGCGTACTTGAAAAATAAGAATCTAAATGGGGTAGAGGAGCAAAGGGATCTTGAAGTAAAAATACACAAGTCACTAAAGGTAGCGATCAGGTTAATAAGGTCATTAAAAAGCAAATCAAGCACTTGGTTTATTTATAGAGGAATAGAATTGAAAAGTAGAGAGAAATTCAGCTCTGTAACACATGATTTTTTTTGCACTACAGGTGCAGTTTTGTAACAAAAATGGCGTCCATACTGCGTGCGCACTTCTGGTGCAAGCTGACCAGCCGCCATCTTGGTGAGGGTGGTAGGACGGGCGTTAGGAGTGTGTGCTGGAAGTATGTTGAGTACACAGATCGTGACGTCAATCAGCATGCAATGCTAATTTGATGCCAGCGCTGCCATTTTTGACCTCACACTGGAGCTAATACCCTGTGTTAACCTCACAAATATTCCCCACCAGCGATATTTAAAGGGATCAGCAACCACTCTCAGGTCAGTTGGTGATTCATTTCTACTGGGTCTCTAAGTTTGTGGAAGTATTTGGAGCTTTCCTGAGTTGTTTAAAGTTGGTGAGCTGCTATGGAGTGGTGATGCAAGTGGAGAAGGCCTTGCTTCTCACGTCAAGGGTTCAGGTCAGACCACTTGTTCCCAGTTATCGTGCTCTTGTTGTCATCCCCCTTGGCCTGCATCATGACAGGGAGATGGAGCAGAGGCAGCAAAGAAGAGGACAAGCTGCTCGCAGGAGAAGGAGGAGGAGGGGAGAAGTGCTCTCAGCAGTAGACCTTACCTGTTATATATGTGGACTTGTATTTACTCTGTACTGCCACCAGAGGGCTCATCCCCTGGAGTCCAAAGGGATCCCATAATCCCTTGGGAGCACAGGTATTTCAGGAGGCTTCACAGGTTGGAGAGGCACTCTGGAGACCTGCAATAAAAGACTAAGGCCACACTTTACTTTGAGCTCACAGTGTTCAGTCTGACTCTTTCTCCATATACAACATTACCCACCTAGGGTCTTCCGAGAGCAATTCTCTTACCTCAGCCTGAGCCAGGAGCAGCGTGTGAGGTGTCTGCACTTTATGAAGGAGGTGCTTACACAGCTCTGTAACCTCTTAGAATCCAACTTGCAGCCTCAGTCCAAGGCAAGGACAACACGGCCAATGGCTGTGGCCCTGAATTTCCTCTTGTCAGGATTCTTCTAAACTGGAGCAGGCAACATCTGTAACATCTCCCAGCTCAGCATCCACTGCTGCATAAGTGAGGTAGCGGACGCTTTTTATGTCAGGAGAGGGCAGCTTCCGTTTCCTTGATTGCTCTGGAGGAGCTCCGCAGTACTCATCAGAATGTGTCTCAAGATTCGTCGTGGTCTGCTGCATGCTCCACAACCTCGCCATCTAGACAGGCTAGATGCAGGAAGAATGTTCCCAATGTTGGGGAAGTCCAGAACCAGGGCTCACAGTCTAAGGATAAGGGGTAAGCCATTTAGGACCGAGATGAGGAGAAACTTCTTCACCCAGAGAGTGGTGAACCTGTGGAATTCTCTACCACAGAATTGGGGCCAATTCACTAAATATATACAAAAAGGAGTAAGATGTAGTCCTTACTACTAGGGGGATCAAGGGGTATGGCGAGAAAGCAGGAATGGGGTACTGAAGTTTCATGTTCAGCCATGAACTCATTGAATGGCGGTGCAGGCTTGAAGGGCCGAATGGCCTACTCCTGCACCTATTTTCTATGTTTCTATGTTTCTATGCCACCAGCTGAGGAGCAGGAGGAGGAGGAAGCGGAAGGGAGGAGGAAAACCAGACAGCCCCTTTCTGCCCTGGCTGTCTATGATCGACTCATCCGACTACGGTACCAGTGAACGCAACCACAATTCCCCATTCACTAACCGTTCCACCCCTTAGCTTCCTTCTGTTACTGACCAGCATATTGTCCTCTTGGCCACAATGCTGAAATAAAAGCCACCGCAAAAAAAAACTTTAAAATCCAACTTTATACATCAATCCATCCAATGTTACATAACAAAGTCAACTAGTCATCCTTGTGCATTCCCTTAGTGCCTGTCTTCGGTATGCCTTTGAGTGTCCTACAAAGTACCATCCTAGCGGCTGCAGCATGGCTGGTGGAAAGCTGATGGGGCTGAAATTGCCCCTTCCCTTAAGGCCTGTTACGGCCGGAAATATGCGGCCACGCTGCGGAATGGAATGGCCGGCGACTTTTTGTGGAATAGCCATCGTTTTGAAAATTACGCTCCTGTGGTATCCTGGCGGTGACCCGCTCCCCCCACGACTGCTCCGCTGCTGCCAAGCCGTCCTAAGTGCATCATCAAAGCGCACACCACCGATGTTCCCCCTCCCCGATGGGGAAATTTCGAGCTGAAAATCTTCCTCCTGCTGCTCAATGCCATCAACAGCTTTTTCTGTCGGTGCACTACGCTTGGAGTGCTTGCAAAATGGCGGTGGGGCTGCCATTAAAGGGGAGGACCGACTGCCGCAACCGCCATCTAATTTTATTTGTCGGCCGACTGCCAGGCCTGGCCGACAATTATGTCCCCGGGTTCGGCCGGGCCGTCAAAGGCAACCTAGCACCCCCTCTTGGGTGCCAGGCCGCTGGGCTGGCCGAAACCCTCCCTGGTGGCCCAGTGGACCTTTTAAGTGAAGGGGAGAGATGTGGTGACACGCCACCGTGATGACGTCATCAGCACTACGCTGATGAATGACATTGGAGGGCAGTCCGCCCACTTCCGTCCCTCTACTTACCAAACTTCCACTCACTGCCCCCACTATGACCAACTTCCAGGCCACTCGAAAAAAAAGACAGAGCAGAATTTTTGGCAAGAGGCCACCACATCTACTGCAGCAGAGAAAACATTCGAAACAGCATAAGTGCGCCGCATTTTCGGCAAGGCCAATTTCGGCCCCAATGACATTCAGTGAGGGAGACGGTCTTGCAGGACGACCTCAAGCAGCTCTGGGCCTAGAAGGCTCAGCTGCAGACTGCATACCTTGGCATGGGTGGCAGCGGTCTGGGTTGGATAGCTGACAGGCAACAGCAAAAGCATTGGCAGAGTGGCAGTGGTGAGAGGACAAATGCTGTTATCCTGAGACAGAACAAGTTCATGCTCCACGGTACCACTGCCACTCCCCCGAGGTGGTGCCTCAACAATCCTAGTAATCTGTTGGAGGACAGGTTATTGGACTGCTGTGACACCCTGCAAGCCCCTTCCCACACTGGTAAATGCAGCCATATGGCAGTAGTCTAAGCTTGCGTGGCAGCAAGCTAAGCTTGCGTGAGAGCCATCTGAGCCTGCATGACAGAAGTCTGAGCTTCCACTGCAACGCTGATGTCATGTATCTTACATTATTATATATAACTGTATCCTAACATGCTATACATGACTGTAATAAGATATGACCTGTAACCACCAGCATACCTTACCACCAGGGGTGCACTTGCAAGAGACAAGTATATAAGGACAGGTCTCAGGCAAGTGCGGCATTCCAGAGCTGTGAAATAAAGGTGCAGGTCCAGAGTGACCTTGACTTCACTACATGCCTCGTGTGAATCTGTACTGAGGGGACAGGACTTTACAGCTGAGATGTTGGGTGGCTTCCGCTTGTGCTGCAATGGAAGCTGAGACATCAGCCATCAGACGCTGCATCATGGTTGGGTCTACAAGTGCGCTAATAGAGTTGCTCATCACTTCCATGCTGGAAATCTTGGGCTCCAACCTCTGCGCATCGCCCTGTGCAAGGTTGGTGCCAGACTCCTCTGTTCCTTGACATTGCACAAAAGGCTTTCTGGCAGGCCTGCCAATGCACCAAGCATTTAATTTTGCATATCCATCAGCATTCTTCTGTAGCCACTCAGCAGCGCGTTCAGCACTGAGCTGAAAGCCGCAATCATGCTAATCAGCAGGCAGCACCGAGTTAGCATGCTGCCGGCATTCCTTGGAACGGACACGGGGTGAACGCGCATCGCGATTCCTGCGCCAGTTTTCGGAGGCAAAGATATTTCTAGGCCATTCTGTTTTAGGATGAAATTAGGACATAGCTTTATACAGATAAAATAGTTAGATACAGTCAGCATAGCTTTCAAAAGGATTAATCTTGCTCGACAAACCTCAGAGTTCTTTGAGGAGGTAATAGTGATGGGAGATGAAGGAGGATAATGTGGATTTAGTGCACATGGACGTTGGGAAAGCCTTTAACAGGGTACCTCATAGAAGTTTACTAGAGAAGATTAAGACATTATGGAATTAGGGGAACAAAAGCAAACTGGATTAAAAATTGATTGGAAGGGAGAACACAGAGAGTAGGAGATAAGGGCAATTTTCCCGAATGGTCAGAATTAGGTCGTGGTGT
Source organism: Pristiophorus japonicus (assembly GCF_044704955.1). Taxonomy (NCBI): domain Eukaryota; kingdom Metazoa; phylum Chordata; class Chondrichthyes; family Pristiophoridae; genus Pristiophorus; species Pristiophorus japonicus. The sequence continues at coordinate 90,989,397 of NC_091986.1, forward strand.
CCCTCAGAGATCAGTTCTGGAGCCATTTCTGTTTACTGTGTATATCAATGGTTTGGATATAGGCCTAGAGAGAGCAGTCTATAAATATTCAGATGCCAAGATAGGAGGGAAAATTAATTCTTCAGAAGACCAAAAGAAGTTGCCAAAGAATATTGATAAGATGGAGGAATGGGCTCAAAAGTGCCAGATGAAATTCAATGTCAGTAAATGTAAGATGCTACATTTTGTTTAGTTATATAGCATCAGCGGCTATACTCTGAATGGAAGTAAAGTCAGTGCTGTGGATGAGCTGAGGAATTTGAGGGTATGATTTCACAGGACATTAAAGGCAGGACCTCAGATTGATAAGGCCATGAAAAAGCTAATAGATTCTAGGTATTATCACAAAAAGTATAAAATATCAAAGCCAAGAGTTAATGAGCCTATATAATAAACCTTAATAAGACTTGAGTTAGAGTGCTGTCTGCCATATTGGACTCCCTATTAGAGGGAGGATATTGAGGCTTTAGAGAGCGTATAAATGCCAATTCACTACATTGCTGCTTTGCAGACTGTTGCCATCATTGCTCTGGATACCACTGTTCAAAGTGGCTTCCAGGCATCACAGCTATCCATCAATCTGTTCTCCAACAGATCATTAGTGTTATGTATGCAAACACTACCAATGTGTAAGACTTGCCACCAGGGGGCACACCTGTGGGTGACTCAAGGGTCACCTGCACACCATGCTCACTCTGGAGTTACAATAAAGAGACCAAGGTCACAACAGTTTGAGCTGAACTTATACAGTCTTGTGGAGTTATTCTAAATGTAACAATTGGCGACGAGTAACAGATCACGAACTTTCAAGCAGTTATGGCTGCCGTTGGTATTCTTGAGAGATTTGTTGAGGGTGATGATTGGGGAGCCTCCGTTGAGTGTCTTGACCAATACTTCGTGGCCAACGAGCTGGAAAAGGAAGAAACTGCGTTCAAGCACAGGGTGATTCTCCTCACCATTTGCGGGTCCACGATATATGGCCTCATCAAAAATCTGCTAGCACCGACTAAACCAACGGAGAAGACATATGAAGAGTTGTGCACGCTGGTTCGGGAACACCTCAAGCCGTAGGAGAGCATCTTGATGGCCAGGTATCTTTTATACGCACCATCGCTCCGAGGGCCAGGACGTGGCAAGCTATGTTGCCGACCTAAGACGCCTTGTGGGACCGTGCGTATTTGCTGGATTTTGGGGGAAAGTGTTGCGGGACGTTTTCGTGCTTGGAATCGGCCACGAGGTCATTCTTCATAAACTGTTGTCTGGCAAATCCCTAGATCTGAGCAAGGCCATCACGATAGCCCAGGCTTTTATGTCCAATTGCAGCATTGGAACTCACCGACAAGTACTGTGCATAAAATAACACCTTCAGCAAGCAGAACTGTACATGGCAGGGCCTACACGCCCGCAGAGGCCTGACCTAGGATGACTCAGAGCTCATCGTGGGGCGTGAATGCGAATCCATTAGCACCATGTTGGCGCTGCGGGGGTAATCGTCGAGCCCATCAATGTCGATTCAAGCACTACGTGTGCAAGGGCTGTGGAACAATGGGGCATCTCCAGCAAATGTGTAAACGTGCTGCGACTCACCACGTGGCAGAGTCAGCAGAAGATGACCGATCCGGTGCGGACCACGCTGAACGAGCAGGAGAGGCAATTCAATCTGAGGATGAAGAGGAAGTGTATGGGATACACACCTTCACCACCAAAAGCCCTCTGATAATGATAAAAGTTAAACTTAATGGCACTCCAGTCTCCATGGAATGGGACACGGGGGCGAGTCAATCAATTAAGAGCCAGAAGGCATTCGAGAAACTGTGGGGCGACAGAGCACAATGACCCAAGCTGATCCCGATTCAGGCAAAGCTGCGCACCTACACCAAGGAACTGATACCAGTTGTTGGTAGTGCAGACATAAGAGTATCCCATGAGGGATTTACCACTGTGGATTGTTTAAGGTCATGGGCCAACGCTGCTTTGTAAGCGGTTTAGATCCTGGCCCAATTGCTAGACGGACGGTTCGAATCGCCCCCGCCTTATGAAAATTCTATACCCAGGGATTATTATTCAGAGTGTAAATGGAATAAGTCATGGACAGGAATGCTTCGGTGAAAAATCGTATTTGTTTTATTTGGTCTAACATACATTGGCTAAAAACATGCACCACTAAAATGAAATCACTGTCTCTGTGGAGAATAAAGTCCAGGTTACAAACAACATACAAACAGTACAGAACTGAGACCTAGTAACATGCAGTAATTCCCTGGTGGATTCTAACCCCACCCCTACCAACGAATTGCCCAGTCGAAGCTTCCTCCCCAGAATAGCCCTGAAAAGCTTCACTTCTGAGAACACCCTGAGCCCTTAGTCCCATCCAGCTCGTCTGGGATCTGGTTACCAGCTTGGGACACTCGCAAACATGCTCATCACTACACACAGAGTTTCCTTGCTCAGCTCAGCTGTGGGAAGTCACTGCCTGGTTTTCAGTCTTGGTGGCTTCTTCTGCGGAACTGCGGCCCCTTCCTCTGGTACATCGATCTTGGTGGAGCGAGAGGGAGAGAGAGCTCTCTCTAGATACAAGCTCCAAGCTACAAGCTAAAAATAAAGTGGAAAGAGCCTATCTTTATGGGAGTTGTGCTACTTCCCTATCTTTCCCACTAATCTTTAAAATCCCTTTGTTTCTGAGCACGGGTACTTAGTCAGTGATGGGCCATCCAACCGATGTGTATTGGGGTGATGGCCCTTAATCTGGGCATCTCTCTCAGTCTTTGTGTTGGGAAAGACCTTGCTCCCCTTTGGCTGGCCAGGCTAGTGGCTTCATTGTTCTGCTCTTCTTCTGAGATGGAGGTGAGAGGTGCTTTTGCATATTAGAGTGGCTTTGCCAATGGCTCCCCTCCTGGCCGACAGCTCTTTTGTCAATGGATGACTGACAGTTCTTTTGTCACAGCTAACTGCCATGCGGTCTCTGGAGTTTTAACAAAACCAACTTTTTCACTTATCTGCGCAGGGTGACCCCAACACAGGGAAAATACCCTCAGAAAAAAAAATAAAATCCACAAAATATTCTCGACTAAGTCCATTCTTTAAACAGAAACTTTGCGATCTCTTCAGCTTGGTAGAAGGTGGATGAAAAAGATTCGATGGAACTGGGAAAACCTCTGTGTACCTTCTCTGGAGAACGACGTCTTCCTTGCTAGAAGGCTGAGCAAGCCCCCATCTTCAGCTGAACCAGGCATCTAGGTGCAGATCCATTTGCAGATCCCTGAGGCACAGGCTGCTCATCACGACCACAAGGAGGTAAAGATCAACCGAGCAGCGGTACATAGAAACATAGAAAATAGGTGCAGGAGTAGGCCATTCAGCCCTTCGAGCCTGCACCACCATTCAATATGATCATGGCTGATCATGCAACTTCATTACCCCATTCCTGCTTTCTCTCCATACCCCTTGATCCCTTTAGCTGTAAGGGCCACATCTAACTCACTTTTGAATATATCTAACGAACTGGCCTCAACAACAGGCGCGGTACCCACCACCCAAAGCCGACGACCTCTTCGTGACGATGGAAGAGGCTCCAGGTCGACCAAGCAGAGTGGGACTCCGGCCGAAACAAACTGAATGCATCGTCCCGATGCCAGAGGCAAAATCCCTGGGGAGGAAGATCGTGGCAGTCGGCATCACGGACATGGAACGAAAGTATGTCTAGACCACGGGACGAGAGTGCGTCCAGACCACGGGACGAGACAGTTTCCTGACCACGGGATGTCACCACAATGAAACAGAAGCATGTGTTGCCCAGCAAGGAAGATGACTGGGCTTGGGGCAAAGTAAAGGGGTGGCCGCTGAGAAGGCCAGGAACCCACTGCGTTCCAATAAGTTGTTTGCCTGTGTAACCCATGTGAACGCCCATTCGTGGCAAATAATCTATTATCATATGGAGTCGGGGGGACCTTACAATAAGCCAAAGTAGCGGGCGAACACCAACCGGTCGTATATGTATTTGACAAAGTACTTGTAGCAAGTGATGTGTTATCACATGGGGTCGGGCGTGTTGTACAGCAAGCCAAAGTAGCGGGCGAGCCCCAACCGGTTGTACATGTATCCAATAAGTTAACTAAGGCAGTAGCCTGCATTCACGGGACAAAAGAGACGTACCAAAGTGTGTCCCAATATTTGCTCGAGTCAGACAAGCTGCCAATCTCACAGTTTTTGGAGAGCAGAGGCACTATTATCAATACTTTGTCTCAAATAGGTCTAACACTGTCTGCACTGTAACATGATCCGCCACGGGTCAGGCACGGAGCACGGCGCTGATGCCCTCAGTTGGCTACCGTTGCCCACCACCGGGGTGGAAACGGCACAGCCCGCAGACCTGCTCGTTGTTATGGAAGTGCTAGAAAGCGAGGGGTCAACTGTAACGGCTCCCCAGACTAGGAGCTGGACCAGCCAGGATCCCATGTCATCGCCTGCTAACAGCGAACCACTAGACAGGATGTTGCAGCTTATCCGTCGCAAAGACGTAATGCTCATCCCATCAGAGTGGCCCCTATGGGGCAACCCTGCAACCCTGAAAGGCAGGGAGGCTACACACAGTTGGTGGTCCTTGGCCTCCATACCATGATCCGACTGACTCACCCATGCCAGGACTTCAACTCAGGCAATCAACCCGGGAACGCATAGCCCGGATCGCCTCAACTTGTAAATAACTTCTAAATAAGACTTTGAGGGGGGATGGTGTTATGTATGTAAACACTACCAATGTGTAAGACTTGCCACTAGGGGGCGTACCTGTGGGAGACCCAAGGGTCACCCGCACATCCTGGGCAAGCAGGTATAAAAGGCAGACTACCATGCTGCCTCCTCACTCTGGAGTTACAATAAAGAGACCAAAGTCACAACAGTTTGAGCTGAAGATGTACAGTCTTGTGGAGTTATTCTAAACATAACAATTAGGATTGCTGAGGCATTGCCCCAGGAGAGTGGTAGTGGCTCCCTGGAGCACGAACCTGCTGTCCTCATTCCTGCTCCCATCCCTGCCACTCCATCAGTGCCCTTGCTGTTGCTTGTCAGCCAGCCCAGACTGCTGCAGCCCAGGGCGAGATTGTGCAGTCCAAAGCCGGGCCTTCTAGGCCCAGAGCTGCTCGAGGTCGTCTTGCAAGGCCATTTGCTGTCTCCTCCACTGAAAGTCAGCAGCCTTCCACCACCAAAGCTGCAGCCACTGGGGAAGCAATTCGTAGGGGCACTAAGAGAGGCAAAGGCACACAGGCACTAAGGAAATGCACAAGGGTGATTAGTTTATTTTCTATGTATTAGGTCATGATTGAATTTATAAAATTGGATTTGAATTTGCATTTTTTGGTGGTTTATATTTTGTTGTCAGAATGAGGACAATGTGATGGTCAGTGATAGAGGAAAGGTAAGAAGTGTGGGACTGTTGGTGAATGGGGTGGTCTGGTTGAGGTTACTGGTATCGCTCATAAATTATTTAATCAAGCAGAGCCCGGGCAGAAAGGGGCTGTCTATGTTATAGCCTCCCTTCCTCTTCCTGATCCTCCACTTCCTTGTTGCACTTCTTCTCCTCACTTCCTCCTCCTCCTCTTCCTCATGCTCCTGCTCCTCAGATTCTCGCCTGACAGGTGGTGGCAAGGGCTGTTCCCTCATAATCACCACGTTGTGAAGTATGCAGCATACCACAAATCTTGACACCTGCTCAGCTGAATGCTGAAGGACTCCTCCTGAGAGGTCTAGGCAATGAAAACATTGATAGAGCACACCATTTGTGTCTTCAATCATGTTCCTTGTGGTTGCATGGTTTTCATTGAATACCTGATGAGCACATGTCTCCAGTCCAAGACCCATGCACATGAGCCATGTCATGAGTGGATAACCTTGTCGCCCAGTAGCCAGCCTTTGATTTGCCATGGTGGTTCAAATAGAGGTGGCACAGAAGACTGCACAGAATGAAGCATTCGCGCCTACTGCCAGGATAATAGGCATTCACCTACATTATGCACTGCCTTGGTCATACACCGGCTGCATATTGAGGGAGTGGAATCCCTTTCAGTTTATGAAAATGGCTTAGTTCAGATAAGGTATTCGCAAGGCAGTGTACATACAGTCAATGGCACCCTGCACCATGGAGAAGCCTGCAACCCTTGAAAACCCTTGTGCTCACTGCGCCAACTTCTTTCTGGCTAGAAGGAATGAGATGAAGCTGTCTCTCTGTGTGTAGAATGCTTCAATGATCTCCCTTATGCAGCTGTGTAATACAAACTCCGAGATGTTACTTACATCTCCAGCAGCAGCCTGGAAGAAGCCAGATGCATAAACCTTAAGAGCCACGGTCACCTTGACAGCCACTGGCAATGCTGCCCTTGCCTTACTTTGAGGTTGCAGTTGTGGATACAGCAGTTGGCAGATTTCATTCATGAACTCTTTAGTGAAGTGAGATGCAGGAGCGGCAAGATCGGGGCGAAGGAGCGGTGAGAGACTGTAGAGGGACGTGATCGGGACTCAGCAGAGGCGTGAGTTTGGGGCCAGGGGCCCAGAGGCAGCACAGGCCAGCCCACACTGCGATATGTGTGCGCACTAGGTCCGTGCAGCAGAGCAGGTCTCCAGTCGTCCTGGTTAACCCTTGCCTCTCGGCCAAGAGTTAGCTCTGTCAAGCCCGTGTGGTGGCTGGTGTGCAACGGCAATCGCACGTTAAAAAAAATCCCACACATGCATCTTCCACCCTTCAGGATGTAGTTCAGGACCTGGAATAGTAGGTCCTTCATTGAAATACCTGTGAACTCATCCTTTTTTGGCGTGGAAACAAGTCATCCTTGTTTCTAGGGACTGCCTATGTTGAGTGAAGTGAAGATGTCTCTAGCATAAACTTTGCTGAAGTTGAGGTAAGAGAAATGTTCTCTAAAGACTCTCTGCGGATATGGCCTCCTGCTGAGAACACTTCTCCCCCTCCTCCTCCTCCTTCTTCTTCTAGCAGCTTGGCCTCTCTTCATTATCCCAGACATGCTCAATTCCTAGAGGAAACCCTGCCAGGCCACCTATGTCTGGAAGCTACATTATTTTAGCACAACCTTTTAAATGAACAAAAATTTACTTCAGCACCAGCCAAACCAGTCACTATAGATTACTGAAACTTTAGACATGTATGGGAAAGCTCCAATAATGCATACAATTTCACCATCAGCCAGAAGAAATAATCTAGCAACTAACCTACAACTGATTAATGAACCCTTTATGTAGTGCTGGTGGAACTCCTTCATGTTGTTTAATATTGTATTCAGCTGTGGGAGGTTAAGACGAGGCATAGGCTGGAGCATGATGTTCGAAAATGGCAGCGCTGCTGTCAAATCAGCATCACACACTGATTGACATCATAATCTGCCTGCTCTGCACCTGGCCGGGGTTGTTAGGACAGACACGCAAACCCCGTTAGCAAGATGGCGTCTGGCGCACTTCATGCCTATAATATGCACACACCTCGGATGCTATGTTCCACTGTTAGGAGGCTGGGTAGTGCCTAGGAAACAGGGTGTGACAGAGCCCAATTACTTCCCCCATGTTATTTTCATTGGATCCCTCCCCATCTTACTAGTTCAATGTTGTAACATCTATGTAGTTTCATGTATGGACGTAATGTTAAGACAGGTACAGATCTTAGTAATACAAGGAAATATGACTCCATGTCTGAAGTTCAGATTAGATGGACAGTATGCAATCAAAATGTACCAGTCAGAACCAGAACAGAGGGAACAGCACAAATAATTAAACAGTACAGAAGGTTAAAAAAAATTGATTCTCACCTATAATGTTTCCTTTGTTAAAGTAAGGTTTGGCTGGCTTTCAAATTCCGTAATAAAACAAAGCCTTACTCTTTTCTTATTCATTGATAGGATGTGGGCATCGCTAATCCCTAATTACCCTTGAGAAGGTGGTGGTGAGCTGCCTTATAGAACTGCTGCTGTCCATATGGTGAAGGTACTCCCACAGTGCTGTTAGAGAGGGAGTGCCAGGATTTTGACCCACTGATGATGAAGGAGCGGTAATATATTTCCAAGTCAGGGTGGTGTGTTATTTGGAGGGGAACTTGGAGGTGATGGTGTTCCCATGCGCCTACTGCCCTTGTCCTTCTAGGTGGAAGAGGTTGCAGGTTCAGGAGGTGCTGTCGAAGGAGCCTTGGTGCAGTGCATCTTGTACACACTGCAGATACGGTGCATCAGTGGTGGAGGGAGTGAATGTTTAAGGTGGTGGATGGGGTGCCAATCAAGCAGGATGATGTCGAGATTCTTGAGTGTTGTTGGAGCTGCACTCATCCTGGCAAGTGGAGAGTATTCCATCACACTCCTGACTTGTTCCTTATAGACGGTGGAAAGGCTTTAGGGAGTCAGGAGGTGAGTCACTTGCTGCAGAGTACCCAGCCTCTGATCTGCTCTTGTAGCCACAGTATTTATGTGGCTGGTCCAATGAGTTTGTGGTCAATGGTGACCCCCAGGATGTTGATGGTGGGGGATTTGATGATGGTAATGCCACTGAGATGATTCGACTTTCTCTTGTTGGGGATGTTTATTGCCTGGCACTTGTGTGGTGCGAATGTTCCTTGCCACTCATCAGCCCAAGCCTGTCCAGGTCTTGTACAGGAAGGCACGGACTGCTTCATTATTTGAGGAGCTGCGAATGAAACAACACTATGTAATCATCAGCGAACATCCCCACTTCTGACCTTATGATGGAGGGAAGGTCATTGATGAAGCAGCTAAAGATGGTTGGGATTAGGACACTGCCCTGAGGAACTCCTACAGTGATGTTCTGGGGCTGAGATCATTGGCCAATATTGCTTTGTGCTAGGTATGACTCCAGCCAGTGGAGAGTTTTCCCTCTGATTCACATTTACTTCAATTTTACTAGGGCTCCTTGATGCCACACTCGGTCAAATGCTGCCTTGATGTCAAAGGCAATCTTTTTCACCTCACTTCTGGAATTCAGCTCTTTTTTCCTTGTTTGGACCAAGGTTGTAATGCAGTCTGTAGCCAAGTAGTCCTGGCAGACACCAAACTGACCATCAGTGAGCAGGCTATTGATGAGTAAGTGCCACTTGATAGCACTGGTGAAGATCCCTTCCATCACTTTACTGATGACTGAGAGTTGACGGGGTGTTAATTGATCGGATTGGATTTGTCCTGCTTTTTGTAGACAGGACATACCTAGGCAATTTTCCAATTTGGATAAGCGCAATGTGTAATACAGGTATAACATCTGAAATCCAGAATCCTTTCAACTGAATGTTCGGGTTTGGCCAGATTTCGGACCTCATCCTCCGCTTCTTGCCGCTCGCCGAAATGTCCCGTTTTTGGATAATTCTGGTTTTCGAAAGTCTGGATTTGGGACGTTGCGCCTGTATATGTCTTGGGCAGTAGATTGCCTAAAAGGAAGTATTTTTCCCAGATAGCCCCATGCTGGGTTGGCCATCGATTACAGGATAGGGGAAGTGATTAAAATGCAGGATCGGCAGATGCTTTGCACAAATCCCAATCATTTCCCATTCGTCAGTGATGACTGGTCATTTATCAGACATCTGGCACTGTGGTGTTGACAAATTTCTTTGTTGTTTACTCATCTTTGAAAGGAAGATCTTCCTTTCAAATTTTACATAGATATCCAAAAAAGTCAGTGACAGGAGAAAAGCAGCAGAAATGCTGCAAGGGGAGTCAGGCAGTAGCAGACTGCAGGAGGCGACCTCTGCCCTGGTCAGAGAGAGCTTGCGTTTTCATGTTAAGTACATGGCCCACTGTGATGGGCTAGCATATGCATGTTCTTTATTGTTGTAACGGTATGCAAACATAAGTTGAACCAATTGTGCCAAGTGACTCTCGTCATACCCTGTGCTTGGTACATTTTACCTACTATGGAAGTAAACATCTTATGAATAGAATCAGATGACACCTCACCATGAGTGAACCTGGTCAGTCTTTGGATAGATTAGGAGTTCATGTTTTTAAGCCACCGAGTTCTGGTCTAGTGTAGAATGCAGTTTAATTGTTAGACTCGCTGGCATGGCGGGATGGCGGGACTGACATTTCAAGAAAGACTGGATCAACTGGGCTTGTATTCACTGGAGTTCAGAAGAATGAGAGGGGATCTCATAGAAACGTTTAACATTCTGACGGGTTTAGACAGGTTAGATGCAGGAAGATGTTCCCAATGTTGGGGAAGTCCAGAACCAGGGGCCACAGTCTAACGATAAGGGGTAAGCCATTTAGGACCGAGATGAGGAGAAACTTCTTCACCCAGAGAGTGGTGAACCTGTGGAATTCTCTACCACAGAAAGTTGTTGAGGCCAATTCACTAAGTATATTCAAAAAGGAGTTAGATGTAGTCCTTACTACTAGGGGGATCAAGGGGTATGGCGAGAAAGCAGGAATGGGGTACTGAAGTTTCATGTTCAGCCATGAACTCATTGAATGACGGTGCAGGCTCGAAGGGCTGAATGGCCTACTCCTGCAGCTATTTTCTATGTTTCTATGTCTTGCTGTTGTAATAGCTGGTGCAAGACAATAGGAGTCAAATTTGGAAAATAAAACTGGCAGATCTGAATTCATAACAATGGATTTCAAACCATTATTGAGCAGAAATGTCAGGACATGCAGGGTCTTGTGGGTACTCGGGTGTTTCTAAATTTTCATTGAGCACTTACTGAAAATTGCACATTCCAGCTGGATTGGAAAACACTTTGACAACTGTACTGATTAAGTGACTTATCAGTTGCTTCAGAAGTGGTAAAGGATCCTTGTTATCGAATCATAGAATCGTACAGCACAGAAGGAGGCCATTCAACCCATCGTGCCTGTGCCGGCTCTTAGAAAGACCTAGTCCCATGCCCCTGCTCTTTCCCCATAGCCCTGTAAACTTTTCCTTTTCAAGTATTTATTCAATTCCCTTTTGAAATGTACTATTAAATCTGCTTCCACCACCAGGCAGTGCATTCCAGATCATACAAACTCGCTGCGTAAAAACAATTCTTCTCAACTCCCCTCTGGTTCTTTCAACTACCTTAAACCTATGTCACCTGATTACTGACCCTCCTAACAATGGAAACAGTTTATCCTTATTTACTTTATTAAAACCTTTCAGAATTTTGCGTACCTCTATTGAATCTCCCCATAGCAGTCTCTGTTCTAAGGAGAACAATCCCCGTCTCTCCACTGTAAGGGGGTGGTCTCTATGAGGGGGGTCAGGTTCCCTTCTGACCAACTTGAGCGGTTCGAATCACTCCCACTCCCTTGGGTTCTGTACTCTGGATTTATTTGGGGCATGTGACAAAAGTGCAGAGGACATTGGTTTGATGCAAAAAGAACTTTGGTTTTATTACAGTCAAGGTAATACAAGCTTATTACTCTAGTAAGAAAAATACAAGGCCAAACTTACAATCACTCTAATAAAGAATACAAGGAAAGGTACAAGGTCAAACTTATAATCACTCTAATAAAGAACCATACACTACACATTCAAAGGGGGTTACAGTAGAATCATACCTCCCACCTCCCAATACCTAATTCTAGCTAGGTTGGACTCCAGGGCAGGCAGGGACTATGCTTACCAATTCTTTTGACAGTTAACGATAGATCACAGTTTCGGGGTTTGCTGGATGCGGTAGGGTCTGCTTGCCGCACCCCGAACGTCAGAGAAGACTTCTTGCTGCACACTCTTCAGTTGGGTTGAGTCCGCTGATGCGGTACGGTGCGTTTTGGATCTATGGGGTCAGTACCTGGTTTTCTTTGTTAGAAATAGGTTTTTACAGTCTTTTAGGTAATGTTTTACCCGTTGGTAGGTCAGGATTAGATTGTAGAGTGGAAACTTTTCGATTCTTCGGTTTTTTTCCCCGTTGGAGTTTGGTTCGAGTTTGGTGGAGTGCGATGGTTTTTCCATTGATACCACGTTGATTGTGGTCGGTTGCTGCCGCGATGGTGATGTTCTTCCTTCCTTCAGGACTTCAGGATTTCGAGTCTGGAGAAGTTAGTTTACAACTGTCGCGTTGGTTTCTCGCCTTGTCTTGATGGCTTACTCGCAGTATAGCACCTGGTGTAGTATGGCATACCCTCGGTTGAGACAGGGGGCCAGTTATACGATTTCAGGGTTTCTAATCTTGGCGCCAAATCTGTTCAAAATCCTTTGTATAATTTTGACGGGCTTGGCTCTTCTTTGTAATATTGTGGCGGGCTTGTTAAAATGTATTATGTTTTGGATGAGTTGATGTTCGAAAACTGTTTCCAGATGGAAATATTAGTTTGGTAATTGCAATGTCCTTTTGTATTTAGTCTTTCGCATACAGGCTGGATTGGGCCTCTTTGTGATGTATATGCTGAAATGGTTTTCCAGACCCATGTTGATGGGTAGCTATCTCTGGGTGATTTTGTGATGTAAATGTTTCTTGTGGTGGAACAATTCTTGAATACTCATTCCTCCAGACAGGTTAACTTAGTCCTCACACCCAGGTAGCCTCACTTAATCAGACTGTCTCCTGCTAGTTCCTTAGGCCTGCCCACAGCCTTGAGTTTGTCTTTTAAAATCCAAAATTCTATTAAAGTTTGTAGTTTCTTTCCTAAGCACTTTAGAGTTCCAAACCTTTCGGTAGAGAGTCCCAAATTAAATTTCCTTTCGAGTGAGCCCAAACACGGGGGGGGGGGGGGGGGGGGGGGAGGGTTTCTTGTGAATTTTGCACCTTCTTCACCACATAACTGAAGTCCCTCATCCCTGGTATCATTCTAGTAAATCTCCTTTACACTCTCTCCAAGGCCTGACATCCTTCTCTAAAATGTGGTGCCTAGAATTTCACACAATGCCCCAGCTAAAGCCTGACCAGTGTTTTATAAAGGTTTAGCATGACTTCCTTGTTTTTGTACTTCCTCTATTAATAAAGCCAAGGGCCCCATGTGCATTTTTAACAGCTTTCTCAACTTGTCCTGCCACCATCAAAGATTGGTGAATGGAACCCCTCAGGTCTCTCTGTTCCTGCACCCCTTTAAAATTGTACCATTTATTTTATTTTGCCTCATGCATCCTGATTGCTTGATATTTTTTTCATTATTTCAAAAAATCACATTCTCTGGAATCCATGTTTCAAAACTCTCAGTCGTGGTAATTTCTGTTTTTTAAAGAATAAAATATGGTCCAATATTGCAACAGAAACTTTGTCTGATTTTTCAAATAAATTGATTTGAGTACTCTTGTTAAACAGAATGATGGTTATCACAGATGAAATCTAATCATTTCTACGTGCTTCTACTGCCTTATTTAGTGTAGATATTACATGACATGGGATCGTGTGACCTTGTCAACTTGCAGCTGTTGCAATTTGTTTTCTGTCTCACTGAAGTTGTTGGCAAATATTGGAATTTTGAATTAAGGTCACAATCTTCTGGGATTCTTGAGTTACGTGAGGAAAAAGTTGGAAGAAACATGTTTAGAACCTTTGTCCTGCAGGAAAAGAGCTTGTGGTTTAGATAAGGTAATAACTAATGACATGAAAAACAAAGGTATTTATTTAATAGTAAATGTGCATCTGATCGTTGTGTAGACTGAGACTTACATGTTGAAAGTTCCAGAGAAACGAGTAACTATCAAAACTCTTAATCAGAGGTCAGCTATGTTTATATGAGAACGTACAACAAAATGTCTACTTGTAGTTTCAATATCTATAATTGATGAAAGAAAAAGCATTACTTAGTGTAAAATTTACTAAGAACTTATTGAACAGAGGTCCTGTTATTCATTTTAGTACAGTGAAGCCTGTCCTAAATACATAGGCCTACAGCCAACTGAAAACATTTGTGGGGGGGATTTTAATTCCATCGTCTGCCTGGATTTAAAATGAAGCGAGTCAATTTCCCACTCAATTACCACCTCGCAAAGACTTCAATACCGCTTTTTTTGGAGTTGTTCAGCACCCGCCTGAATCAGGCTGGAGCCATGTACTTTTATGCAAAGCGGAGTCCTATGAAGTACATAGGATCCTAATGGCATTTTACAACAACAAAAATGCATTTAAAAAGTGCCTTTAACGTGGTAAAACATCCCACGACGCTTCAAAGAAACGTTACCAAACAAAATTTGACATAAGGAGATATTAGGGCAGGTCAAAGAGGTAAGGTTTTAAGGAGCATTCTAAAAGGAGGAAAGAGAGATAGAGAGGCTGATAGGTACAGGAAGGGAATTCCAGAGCTTAGGATCTTGACAACTGAAGGAATGGCTGCCAATGGTGGAGCAATTAAAATCAGGGATGCGCAAGTGGCCAGAATTAGAAGAGCACCGATATCTCTGAGGTTTGTAGGCAACATTTCCCCTAAGGTGCGTGGCCAATGCAGAAGTCACGCGCAGGCTGCTCACCAGTTGTTGCCACTGGTAAAAATACCACAGCAAATTTAAAGGGACCGTGCATAAATGAAAAAAATTAGAGGGAACATTGGTTGTCGGGCTGGAGGAGATTACAGAGATAGAGAGGGGTGAGGCCATGGAGGGATTTGAAAACAAGGATGAGAATTTTGAAATCGAGGCGTTGCTCAACCAGGAGCCAATGTAGGTCAGCGAACACAGGGATGATGGGTGAACGGGAGTTGGTGTGAGTTAGAACGCGGGCAACAGAGTTTTGTATGACCTGAAGTTTAGGGAGGGTAGAACATGGGAGGCCAGCCAGGAGTGCGTTGGAATAGTCAAGTCTAGAGGTGACCAATGCATGGATGAGGATTTCACCAGCAGCTTAGCTGAGGTAGGGGCGGAGTTGGGTGATGTTACGGAGGTGGAAATAGGTGGTCTTAGTGATGGCGTGGATATGTGGTCAGAAGCTTATCTCAGGGTCAAATATGACACTTAGTTTGCGAACAGTCTAGATCAGCCTCAGACAGATGCTAGGGAAAGAGATGGAGACGGTGGCTAGGGAACGAAGTTTGTGATGGGGACTGAAGACAATAGCTTCGGGTCTTCCTAATATTTAGTTGGAGAAAATTTCTGCATGGAAGTCGGACAAGCAGTGTGACAATTTAGAGACAGTTGAGGAGTCAAGAAAGGTGGTGATGAAGTACAGCTGGGTGTTGTCGGCGTACATGTGGAAACTAATGCAGTATTTTTGAATGATGTCACTGAGGGGCAGCATGTCAATGAGAAATAGGAGGGGGCCAAGAAGTGACACTTGGAGGACACCAGAGGTAACGATGTGGGAGTGGGATGAGAAACCATTGCAGGTAATTCTCTAGCTACCCTGCGCTCAGTGAAATCTGATCTGAAAGAAGAGCAGGCTAAGATACATTTTAAACCTTTCCATGGTAGGCCATGAGGCACAGGAGTGCTCCTTTGGGCCAGACAAGGGAAGTTTGGGTCTCTGTTGCCTGGGGCTCCCCTCCTTCTCACCAGACTTAGGTGAAACCGTCCTCCTCTTCACAACTTACCTGAGCGCTGGAGAGCGGCCAAACTTCAACTGCAAGTCAGCTGCCTTTTTCCACCTGTTTTAGGCAGGCAGCTATCCGGTAGATAAAATCAGTCAGGCCTCCTGCTGTCGCCTCCACTCACCCAGCCGCTTTCTGCCAGGATTTGAAATCCCCATTTGGTCTGACTGCTATATAGTGATATGATCAGTGCATTTATGAAGATGTCCATTTCAGTAGAATTCCATTTACAGGTCAACAGTAATTAAATAGAGTAAGGAAAATACCTTCCATGGTGAAATAGCCTGTGCCGCTGGAAGATAGGTTTAGCAAACTTCTAAACATTCTTTTTGAATATGTTCATGATTTTGCTAAAAATACCAACCGTTGTTATCATGAACATATTTACAAGATCGATGCACAGCTAACAGACCCATTCTTTCAACTAAAAAGGTGAGGAAAGACATATTAAAGAATCATATAAAACAGCTGATCGTTTGAATCATTTTAATGATACCATTAGTTTTCTTAATCTTATATTTGACTTCTGTTTGTGTTGTGAAATGTTCTCCCATATCTTACGGAAACTTATTCAAGATGTAGAATTCCTTCTAACCGTCAAAGGCAAATGAATAATACAGTGCTGTGCACAGAACAAGGAGGTTGCCCTCCAAGGTCAAATAGCCTGCTGATGCTTGGGTGGGTTATTTTGACCAAAAGGGTGAAAACAGGCACTAAAGGAATGCAGTGCTAATAAGAAATCCTTGTTTGAAAGTGCGGATTTAGCACACCATTTTTGGGCTAATTGCTGATTATCATGATTTGAACATGCCTGCAGGCACAGAAAATGTCAATTGCTGGTTTAGAACTCAAAACGCTGAATAGATGCAATTTTCCTGGAGCTCTATATGTAGCTTGCACTTACACATTTCCATTGAAGGTGTGGAGTGCACAGGCTGGGAGTGGAAGGATGCAGCAAGAAGCAACAGAGAAGGCGCAAAGGTTCTCCAATGCGGCACTGGAGGTCCTGGTGGAGGAGGTAGAGAGGAGAAGGAGGCCATTGAGGTAGCTGATGGGCCGCATGTGAGAGGAGATGGCCCGGGAGATGACAGCCATGAACCCTGGCCCCAGGACATAGCTCCAGTGCTGCAAGAAATGTAATGACTTGACACGAGTGGTCAAGTTAAGATCCCATCTCACAACACACTTCTCAATAACTGCAGCATCACAACCTCAAGACACTTCATCCGCTATCTAACTCTGTACTGACATTCACACAACCCATACTATTACATCCTTCACAGGCACTACTCACACCTCAGATCTCACATCTTTTCAACCATGTGAGGCATCACACACACACACACAAATACACCGCTGCCAATACACTCATTCACAATCACCACTTTCAATTCCAGGAGAAATTAACACATAACAGACAGCAGCAGGTCCTGGCCGGGGGAGGTTAAGCACAACTTCAAGGTATCACTTCCCTTGAGGAGGCAGTGCTGGCCGTGATCGGAAGAGGAGTGGCAGACCCTGTGGCCAGATGCAGAGAAGGGGGCATCTTTCTTAAAGGTATGTGGCTACTGCAGCTTCCTTGTAGATGCACAACTGTTCCTGATTCCTAATCACCCGAACCTAACCTCAGCCACAAACTCCATATGGTCTCATCACACACATCCTCCTATAGTGGCCACATGCATTGTACCCTAACCATTCCAGCTTTATCATTACAGGCTCCCAGGAGCAAGATGCACCTCGGCCTGTGGAGCAAGTTGAGGAAGAGAAATAGCCACCTCGTCCCCCGGAGGTAGGGGAGGAGGAGAGTGAGGAAGAAGGCACTGCGTCAATGACTATCACTGTCACAGGCACCATCTCAGAGATCGGCACCACACCTGAATTAGAAGCTAGGGTAGAACACAGATCCTTACAGTGGGATGTACTGGCACGAGTGGGCAGCAGACACACAGGGTAGAAGGGACATCACAGGAGCCACCTTTCTGGGGGAACAAGGTTGCATACTGTTGAGGAGTTACATGATGACTTCGCAGGGCCAAGCTTCAGAAGGCTGATGGGTGCAACAAACTAAATGCTTGGTGCAATGAAAGCCTACTGGTCGTATCTAGGAATTGGAGGAGTTTGCCTCCACCTCTATCCATGGCTGGACACAAAGCCTGGAACTCATCCTCTCCAGCATGAAGAGGCCGGTGACTTCCAGCCTGTGACTTGTGGAGCCCAGTATCATATAGTATCTGATGACTGAGGTCACAGCTTGCCCTGCAAAAAGAAAAGCTTGCATTTATATAGCACCTTTCATGACCACCAGACATTCCAAAGCACTTTATAGCGAATTATGTACTTTTTGAAGCGTAGTCACTGTTGCAATGTAGGAAAGGCGGCAGCCAATTTGTGCACAGCAAGTTCCCTCAAACAGGAATGTGATAATGATTAGGTAATCTGATTTAGTGATTGAGGGAAAATATTGGCCCAGGCATTGCAGTCATTGCAGCTTGTGTGGAATGGCAACCTGCTGCAGTGGAAGCTCAGGCAGCTGCCATAGTGGCTCTGAGCTCCTCTGTTGAAAGGGGCTTGTAGAATGTCTCCGATGTCCAGAGATCTGTCCTCCACCAGTTCAGTGGGCTGGCTGAACAGATGCCCTGACCCTAGTGGCGTGGGAATCATGGAGCAGGAACCTACTGGCCTCTCTCCGGATGGCAGCATTCCTGCTCCCTCCACCACCTCTCTACCATTGCCCGTCGGCCAGGCAGCCCAGACTGCTGAAGCCCATGCTAAGGTGGAGCAGTCTGAGGCAAGGCCATCAACGGCCCACAGTCTCTCGAGGGTGTCCCAGGAGGACATCTGAACTGCCCTCTCCACAGCCATCAACCTCGCCTGCTGCTGCTACTCGGGTGGCACTTCGTAGAAGCACTAGATTACACAAGAGCACTTCTAGATAACCACTAAGGGTAAATACCAGGATGAAGTTTAATATTTTTTAAGTGATGTTGGTTCTGTCATGTTTACATAGTTTGTTTTTGATGTATATTAACAATGATTATAGTAAATGGGTGGTGGTGGAATCAGTGGTCTTTTTCATTGTGATTTTCGTGGGAATGGGGTTGAAAGGATTGAGTGCCGATGATGGACTGTCTGACGAATCCTAAGTTTTGGAAGGTACATCATGTGGCAACAGTGCTCTGGAGTCTGATGGTGGAGCATGACTCTCAAAAACACTGTTCAAATAGATGGGGGCGAGCATCCCTCCCAGCTGCAGCCATCTACCTGGAAGCCTCTGGTGCTTTCCCCTGGTCCTCCTCCTCCTCTTCCTCCTCCACCTGTGGCTCCTCAGCTTGACCCTCTGGCGCAATTGCTGGTGGTAAGGGCTGATCTCTCATGATCGCCATGTGGAGCATGCAGCAAATCACTACGAATCTGGGCACTTTCTCAACCGCGAACTGATGGGCACTTCCTGACCAGTCAAGGCAGCTAAGCCTCTGTTTCAGGATCCCAATGGCCTGCACAATTAGTGGTGGCTGAGTGGCTCTCACTGTATGAGTGCTCATCTAGTGTCTGGGGGTTTCTCAGGGGTATCATGAGCCATGGTATCAGAAGGTATCACTTGTCGCCTACTAGCCAGCCATGCACATTGCATTAGGGCTCAAAGATCTATGGGACAGATGACTGTCTCATTATAAATGTATCGTGGCAGTTCCCTGGATAGCAGGCATTCACCAGCATGATGCGTTGTCGGTGGTCACAGACAAGCTGCACATTGAGGGAATGAAATCCCTTCCTGTTCTGGAACACCTCAGAGTTTAAATGAGGGGCTCGCATGGCCACATGTCAATGGACCCCTGGACCATGGGGAAATCCTGCAATTCTGTCGAATGCGAGCGCTCTCTGCCTCTAGTCTTCTCTGGCAATAGGGAATGATATATAGTCAATCCTCAAAGCATATAGAGCCACAGAGACCTCTCTTATGCAAAAGTGCACAGAGGATTGTGATATTAGACTTATATTACCTATGGCAGCCTGAAAGGTTCCAATAGCATAAAAGTTAAGTGATACTGTGACCTTGACTACCACAGGCAATGCAGTCCTGGCTGTGCTGTGACATCTGAGTCTTTCTTCCATGAGGCAACAGATTTTGTAATGCCCTCCTTGGTAAAGTTCAGCTTCTTCATGCACTGGTCTTGGGTCATGTGACTGTAGGAGTAGTGCTCTCTGAAGACCCTGGGTGGATAGGGCCTCCTGCTGAGAGCTCTTCTCCCCCTCCTTGTCCCTCATTGACCCTCTCTTCTCCAGAAGCTGGTGCTGCTCTGTCTAGCCTCAACTCCTTCTCCAAATCATCATGCAGAGCAAGGAGAACTGCTATCAAGATCCAAATGACCAACTGCACCCTTTCTCCTGATGACTCCTGTAAGGTGTCTGTGATATATTCTTATGACATCACAAAGAAGCACACACTAGCAGAAGGCTCTGATACAGAAAACTGTCATCATCTGACATTGCCACATTTATTATTTACATCAGTAGTTGCAGTACATTAGTAGTCCGCTAGGTGGAGCAGTATATTACACTTCTCCCTCCTTAAAGAGGAAGTAATCTTGACAAAATAATCATTATTCATAACTTGCATGGTTATACACAACAAACGATATGGGGGCCGAAATTCAGCCTCCCAATAAGGCCTGTTACCGTCGGAAAGTGATGGCCACGCGGCGGTATCGAGTGGCCACCGATTTTTTGTCGAATGGCCGCCGCTCGCAAAATTCACATTGGTAGTTTTTCTGGCAGTCCCCACTTCCGCCCCACTGCTGCTGAACCCTCCTAAGTGCGTCATCAATATGCGCACTGCCGATCACCCACCCCGAAGCAAAATTTACCTGGAAAAACCTTCGGTCCGCCATTCGGTGCCCCCAACAGTTTTTACGGTCAGTGCACTGTATTTGCACTGTCTTCAAAATGCTGGTGCAGCCACCATTAAAGGGGAGGGCGCACTGCCACAGCCACCATCTTATCTTTTTTTGTCGGCCAACTGCCAGGTTGGTCTGACAATTATGCCCCCGAGTTCGGCCAGGTCGTCAACAGGCAGCCTGGAAACCTCTCTGGTGCCAGGCCACTGGGCTGGCCAAAACCCTCCCAGGTAGCCCAGTGGATCTAACTAAACTAATCGCAGAGCTCACAGCGGCCCTCCCCTTTAAGTGAAGAGGAGAGACAATAGGTGACATGCCAGCATGATGAGGTTATCAGCACTACGCTGATGACTGACAGCAGGGAACACTGTGCCCACCCCCACTTCCACTCCCAGTTTGACGGACACTCTGCTCCCGCCCTCACCTCCGCCCCCATTATGATCAACTTCCACCCTGCTGGAAAAAAAAGACAAAGAGCTGAATTTCTTGCAAGAGGCCAGCGCTTCCATTGCGGCAGTGAAAACAGCTGAAACATAGTAAGTGCACCCCGTTTTTGGCAGGGGTGAATTTCGGCCACATAGATTTATTTTTCCATATTTACAAATCAAACTTAACCACTGGTTTTCTATTTCGAAGAGGATACATTCGCTCTTGAACAGAACTTTCCAAACTTGGTGTTGAACTTAGACTCATTCTAGGCTATGTTTCTCCAAAGGATGCCCTTGATCGACATTTAAACTCTCTACAACTTCAGACTGTTTATCTACCTGACTCGGACTCAGATTTACATTCTGACTTCCTCTTGAACTTGTTTCTAGTACATCTGATGTAGGATTTTCTACTGGTACTCTACTTGTAACAAGACTATCTGACTCATCAGAAATAATCGAATCATTCCAACTTTCAACTCCTTCCACATCTATAGGTAAAATATAATCAATGTAAACAAACCTAACCTTGCCATGATCAAACATCTTGATCAAATATGTGCGAGGGCCACATATCTTCACTACTCTTCCTGGTAACCACTTTAATCATTTATGGTGATGGTTCTTCACTTTAACCTTCTGGTTCAATTTCACACTTCTCCCCCTTACTCTACCTTGATTCTCTTTCTGTCTTAATTGTTTCTCTTCTACTGACTGTACCAAGTTTGGCTTTAGCAACGTTCAGTGATCCCAACCAATTTCTACCTATTAAGGCAGGCTTGTCTCTTGCCACTACTATGAGAGGCAATCTTTGAAACTGATCCTTGTATTTCACTGGTACGGGGATACGTCCTACAACAGGAATTTGCACTCCTGAGTAGCTTCGCAACTCTATCTTCGATTTCTCCGATCGAAAATCACCCAACTTGCCGTGATATACTAACTCCGGTACTATACACACAGATGCACCAGTGTCGATTTCCATGGGTATCCTGGTTCCTGCAATGTCTACTTGGATGACGATATATCACGAATTGTTGTTATATACCCTTGTGCTCCTGATGACGTACATCTCCAGAACCTCCTCATCCATGAATCCCAAAAAGTTAGTTTGCAGGTGCAGCAGGTAATCAGGAAGGCAAATGGAATGTTGGCCTTCATTGCGAGAGGGATGGAGTACAAAAGCAGGGAGGTCCTGCTGCAACTGTACAGGGTATTGGTGAGGCTGCACCTGGAGTACTGCGTGCAGTTTTGGTCACCTTACTTAAGGAAGGATGTACTAGCTTTGGAGGGGGTACAGAGACGATTCACTAGGCTGATTCCGGAGATGAGGGGGTTACCTTATGATGATAGATTGAGTAGACTGGGTCTTTACTCGTTGGAGTTCAGAAGGATGAGGGGTGATCTTATAGAAACATTTAAAATAATGAAAGGGATAGACAAGATAGAGGCAGAGAGGTTGTTTCCACTGGTCGGGGAGACTAGAACTAGGGGGCACAGCCTCAAAATACGGGGGAGCCAATTTAAAACCGAGTTGAGAAGGAATTTCTTCTCCCAGAGGGTTGTGAATCTGTGGAATTCTCTGCCCAAGGAAGCGTTTGAGGCTAGCTCATTGAATGTATTCAAATCACAGATAGATAGATTTTTAAGCAATAAGGGTAAGTGGAGCTGAGTCCACGGCCAGATCAGCCATGATCTTGTTGAATGGCGGAGCAGGCTCGAGGGGCTAGATGGCCTACTCCTGTTCCTAGTTCTTATGTTCTTATGTTCTTATGTAATGCTATGTAGTGTCTGGCGCTTTCTACTTCCAGCATTGAATATCGGTTTACTCTTCAGTCAGCATGCCTTCACAAGATGCCCAGTTTTCTTGCAGAAGAAACACTTTGCCTTCACAAATGGACAGCTTTGAGCAATGTGTTGTCCCAGATACTGATAGCACGACTTCAGTGTGCTGTTATCTTGGCCAGTTGTGATGTTTTGGGGCCAAACTGCCTTGTACTTTTAAACTGCAAGCCATTCACCTCAGTCTGATGACTGGAAATGGTGCAAAATTCTCAGGAGTATTAGTTGGCCATATCCGTCGACATAGTTGTCTGACAAGCGAAATCAAAAGTCAAGTTAGTGGTTGTCAACAATTTTCTTCTGATTGCTTCATTTTTCAACCCACAAATAAAATGGTCACGCAATGCTCGGTCCTGAAAGTTTCAGAAACGACAGTGAATGTATAGATTTTTTAAAGCCACAATGTACTCACTAACACCCTTGTCAATTAATTGATCTCATGTTCCAACACAGTAACTTTCAGCAATTTCCAGGGCTCAGGACTATGTGTGCGGGAAGTGTGTCCAGCTGCAGCTCCTGACAGACCGCATGACAGCACTGAAGCTGCGGATGGACTCACTCTGGAGCATGCGCAATGCTGAGAATGTTGTGGATAGCACATTTAGTGAGTTGGTCACACCGCAGGTAAGGGTTAGGACAGATAGTGAATGGGTGACCAAGAGACAAGGCAAAAGCAGGAAGGTAGTGCAGGAGTCCCCTGCGGTCATTTCCCTCCAAAACAGATATACCGTTTTGGATACTGTTGGGGGAGATGACTTACCAGGGGAAGGCACCAACAGCCAGGTTCATGGCACCGTGGGTGGCTCTGCTGCACAGAAGGGCGGGAAAAAGAGTGGGAGAGCTATAGTGATAGGGGACTTTATTGTAAGGGAAATAGTTAGGAGTTTCTGCGGCCGCAACCGAGACTCCAGGATGGTATGTTGCCTCCCTGGTGCAAGGGTCAAGGATGTCTCGGAGCAGCTGCAGAGCATTCTGGAGAGGGAGGGTGAACAGCCAGTTGTCGTGGTACATGTAGGTAAGAAGCGGGAAGAGGTCCTGCAAGCTGAATTTAGGGAGCTTGGAGTTAAATTAAAAAGTAGGACCTCAAAGGTAGTAATCTCTGGATTGCTATCAGTGCCATGTGCTAATCAGAGTAGAGGGAGCAGGATAGTTAGAATAAATATGTGGCTTGCGTAGTGGTGCAAGAGGGAGGGATTCAAATTCCTGGGACATTGGAACCAGTTCTGGGGGAAGTGGGACCTGTACAAAAGGGATGGTCTGCACTTGTGCAGGACTGGAGCTGATGTCCTAGGGGTAACATTTGCTAATGCAGTTCTGGAGTATTTAAACTAATATGGCAGGGGGATGGGAACCTATGCAGTGAGATAGGGCAAAGTAATATCGAGTCAGAAACAGATGGTAGAAAGGTAAAAAAGCAATAGTGGAAGGCCGAGTAAACAAAGGCAAGAAACAAAAAGGGCCACACTACATCATAATTCTAAAAGGACAAAGGATGTTAAAAAAACAAGCCTGAAGGCTATGTGTCTTAATGCAAGGAGTATCCGTAATAAGGTGGTTGACTTAACTGTGCAAATAGATGTTAACAAATATTATGTGATTGGGATTATGGAGACGTGGCTCCAGGATGATCAGGGCTGAGAACTCAACATCCAAGGGTATTCAACATTCAGGAAGGATAGAATAAAAGGAAAAGGAGGTGGGGTAGCATTGCTGGTTAAAGAGGAGATTAATGCAATAGTTAGGAAAGACATTAGCTTGGATGATGTGGAATCTATATGGGTAGAGCTGCAGAACATCAAAGGGAAAAAAAACGTTAGTGGGAGTTGTGTACAGACCTCCAAACAGTAGTAGTGATGTTGGGGAGGGCATCAAACAGGAAATTAGGGATGCATGCAATAAAGGTGCAGCAGTTATCATGGGTGACTGGGCTAACCAAACTGGAAGCAATACAGTAGAGGAGGATTTCCTGGACTGCATAAGGGATGGTTTTCTAGACAATATGTCGAGGAACCAACTAGGGGGGAGGCCATCTTAGACTGGGTGTTGTGTAATGAGAGAGGATTAATTAGCAATCTCATTGTGCGAGGCCCCTTGGGGAAGAGTGACCATAATATGGTGGAATTCTACATTTGGATGGAGAGTGAAACAGTTAATTCAGAGACCATGGTCCAGAACTTAAAGAAGGGTAACTTTGAAGGTATAGGCGTGAATTGGCTAGGATAGATTGGTGAATGATACGTAAGGGGTTGACTGTGGATGGGCAATGGCAGACATTTAGAGACCGCATGGATGAACTACAACAATTGTACATCCCTGTCTGGTGTAAAAATAAAAAAGGGAAGGTGGCTCAACCGTGGCTATCAAGGGAAATCAGGGATAGTATTAAAGCCAAGGAAGTGGCATACAAATTGGCCAGAAATAGCAGTGAACCCAGGGACTGGGAGAAATTTAGAACTCAGCAGAGGAGGACAAAGGGTTTGATTAGGGCAGGGAAAATAGAGTACGAGAGGAAGCTTGCAGGGAACATTAAGACGGACTGCAAAAGTTTCTATAGCTATGTAAAGAGAAAAAGGTTAGTAAAGACAAATGTAGGTCCCCTGCAGTCAGAATCAGGGGAAGTCATAACAGGGAACAAAGAAATGGCAGACCAATTGAACAAGTACTTTGGTTCGGTATTCACTAAGGAGGACACAAACAACCTTCCGGATATAAAAGGGGTCAGAGGGTCTAGTAAGGAGGAGGAACTGAGGGAAATCCTTATTAGTCGGGAAATTGTGTTGGGGAAATTGATGGGATTGAAGGCCAATAAATCCCCAGGGCCTGATGGTCTGCATCCCAGAGTACTTAAGGAGGTAGCCTTGGAAATAGCGGATGCATTGACAGTCATTTTCCAACATTCCATAGACTCTGGATCAGTTCCTATGGAGTGGAGGGTAGCCAATGTAACTCCACTTTTTAAAAAAGGAGGGAGAGAGAAAACAGGGAATTATAGACCGGTCAGCCTGACATCAGTAGTGGGTAACATGATGGAATCAATTATTAAGGATGTCATAGCAGCGCATTTGGAAAGAGCTAACATGATAGGTCCAAGTCAGCATGGATTTGTGAAAGGGAAATCATGCTTGACAAATCTTCTGGAATTTTTTGAGGATGTTTCCAGTAGAGTGGACAAGGCAGAACCAGTTGATGTGGTGTATTTGGACTTTCAGAAGGCTTTCGACAAGGTCCCACACAAGAGATTAATGTGCAAAGTTAAAGCACATGGGATTGGGGGTAGTGTGCTGACGTGGATTGAGAACTGGTTGGCAGACAGGAAGCAAAGAGTAGGCATAAATGGGTACTTTTCAGAATGGCAGGCAGTGACTAGTGGGGTACCACAAGGTTCTGTGCTGGGGCAATGTTTACATTGCACATTAATGATTTAGAAGAGGGGATTAAATGTAGTATCTCCAAATTTGCAGATGACACTAAGTTGGGTGGCAGTGTGAGCAGCGAGGAGGATGCTATGAGGCTGCAGAGTGACTTGGATAGGTTAGGTGAGTGGGCAAATGCATGGCAGATGAAGTATAATGTGGATAAATGTGAGGTTATCCACTTTGGTGGTAAAAACAGAGAGACAGACTATTATCTGAATGGTGACAGATTAGGAAAAGAGGAGGTGCAACGAGACCTGGGTGTCATGGTACATCAGTCATTGAAGGTTGGCATGCAGGTACAGCAGGCGGTTAAGAAAGCAAATGGCATGTTGGCCTTCATAGCGAGGGGATTTGAGTACAGGGGCAGGGAGGTGTTACTACAGTTACTACACCTCGAATATTGTGTACAGTTTTGGTCTCCTAACTTGAGGAAGGACATTCTTGCTATTGAGGAAGTGCAGCGAAGGTTCACCAGACTGATTCCCGGGATGGCGGGACTGACATATCAAGAAAGACTGGATCAACTGGGCTTGTATTCACTGGAGTTCAGAAGAATGAGAGGGGATCTCACAGAAACATTTAAAATGCTGACGGGTTTAGACAGGTTAGATGCAGGAAGAATGTTCCCAATGTTGGGGAAGTCTAGAACCAGGGGTCACAGTCTAAGGATAAGGGGTAAGCCATTTAGGACTGAGATGAGGAGAAACTTCTTTACCCAGAGAGTGGTGAACCTGTGGAATTCTCTACCACAGAAAGTTGTTGAGGCCAATTCACTAAATATATTCAAAAATGAGTTAGATGTAGTCCTTACTACTAGGGTGATCAAGGGGTATGGCGAGAAAGCAGGAATGGGGTACTGAAGTTGCATGTTCAGCCATGAACTCATTGAATGGCGGTGCAGGCTCGAAGGGCTGAATGGCCTACTCCTGCACCTATTTTCTATGTTTCTATATTTCTAGGACTGCAGTGCTAGAATCTCCATCAGTGGTGTGTCCTTTGGCTTGAAGGAACAAGCACATTTTTCAGGATTTCATACAGCTCGGGGCCTGCTTCATTCAAGAAAATAGCCTGTTTTCTTTCTAAAACCACCCGGTTATGGTTTTCATCCTCGTGGACTTCGACGATACTATTCGCAGTGAAAAACATTTCTAGCCAGTGAACATATGCTCCAGAATTCTCAGTCACAATGGAACTCACCCAAGCACCCTTTTATTCCCATAGGCGCAGCCATTTGGACTCTGGCAATGTCGACAGTTCAGCCAAGTGTGCTTGTAATTTAACTTGAACTTTTAGCTGTTCTGCAAAACAAATAACCTCTGAAAGCCTCTGTTGGTTGGCAGGAATATCCACCAAAAAAATGTCAGGTAGGGAATCCAGAAATCCTATCCTCATCACCAATGTGATATATTCTTACGACATCACTACGAAGCATTCACTAAAGATGGCTCTAATACAGAAAACTCTCATCATGTGACTTTGCCTCATGATCTGTTATTATTTACCTCAGTAGTTGCAGTACATCAGAAGTCCACTAGATGGAGCAATATTGCACTAGGGGGAGCTCTATTACAATACCCAATAAGGTAGCGTAACACAGTACTCACTCTTTTTAGGTTAAGTGCTGAGAGAATTTCTGGGAAAAATGTTGATAGAGTATTGGTGAAGTCTTTACAATGTCCCAGAAAGTCTCCCAATGTGTATCAAAAGTCCTCTTCAAATGCAGTGTAGTCAGTCAATTTCAATCAGCAAGTGAACAGTGTAAGCTGAGCATGGCTTTAGTAGCACACAAAATACTCAGCAAGGACTTCTTTACTCCTGATTAACTGGTTGCTGTTAGGAAAGGTCATTAAATGAAGCATTACCCACCAAAATGGTGTGCAGCCTCTTTAATGATGTTGGAAGGCAATTTAATTGTCCATTAGCCCCTTAACCCGGGCAGCCGTTACTAGCGCATGCTTCCTACTCCTTTATTAAGCTGCCGTCTTGCGCTAAATGTGGGCTAAACTGGCGATGAAGCTTAAGACTCCATCTTGATCACCTAGTTACCTCTTTAGCATCTAAAATATTTGGCTAAAATCGCCCCTTACTGTCTAGATTCATATGAAGAATGGCTGCTGGAATGAACTATGAAAGGATTGCCAACTGCTGTGAAACCATGCATCATCTGAGTCACTGCTTTCAGAAGAGGATGGGAAAAAAAGATTGTTTTCATAATATTCTATTAATTTTGACTTTAGAATCATATAATCACAGAATCTTATAGCATAGAAGGAGACCATTCGGCCAGTCGTACCAGTGCCGGCTCTTTGAAAGAGTTCACTATAACCTTGAAAATTAGTTCTCTTTAAATACATATCCAATTGCCTTTTGAAAGTTCCTATGGAATCTGATTCCATCACCTTTTCAGGTAGTGCGTTCCAGATCTTAAAAACCCTCTGAAATAATTTCTCCTCATTTTCCAATTATTTTAAATCTATGACCTTTGGTTACCGACCCACTTGCCAGTAGAAACAGTTCCTCCTTACTTGCTCTATCAAAACTGCTCATAATTTAGAATGCCTCTATTATAAAAGAATTGCATAGAAATACAGCACAGAAACAGGCCATTTAGCCCAACCAATCCATGTCAGCACTTATATGCCACTCAAGTCTCCTCCCATCCTTCCTCATCTAACTCTATCAGCATAACCCTCTATTCCCTTCTTCATCATAGGCTTATCTTGCTTCCCCTTAAATGCATCTATACTATTCGCCTCAACCACTCCCCATGGTAGCGAGTTCCACATTCTCACCACTCTCTTGATAAAGAAATTTCTTTGGAATTCCCGAGTTGATTTCTTGGTGATTATCTTATATTGATAGCCTCTAGTTTTGCTCTTCCCCACAAGTGGAAACACGCTTTCTGTGTCTACTTTATCAAATCCTTTCATAATTTTAAATACCATTATTAGGCCACCCGTCACCCTTCTCTTTTCAAGAGAAAGGCGACCCAGCCTGTTCATCCTTTCCTGATGGGTATAACCTTGCAGTTCTGGTATCATTCTTGTCATTCTTTTTTGCACCCTCTCCAGTGCCTCTATATCCTTTTTATAACATGGTGAGCAGAACTGTACACAGTACTCCAAGTGTGGTCTAACCAAGGTTAATACAAGTTTAGCATAACTTCTCAGCCCAGAAATTTGATTGCCCCGAAAACAGGCATTGGGATCGTAATGCATAATCACCCCACACACGTTCAAAACAATGTATACATAAGAACATAAGAAATAGGAGCAGGAGTAGGCCATTGTTCCCCTTGAGCCTGCTCCGCCATTTAATAAGATCATGGCTGATCGGACCCTGTGCTCAGCTCCACTTCTCTGCCCGCTCCCCATAACTCTTCACTCCCTAACAGTTCGCTAAGTTCAGGCTGCTTGCTAATTAGCATGATTGTGGCGTTCTGCCCAGAGCTAAATGCACTGCTGAGTGGCTGAATGCTCAGCAGGGGGCCCATGTTCATGCGAGGTTGGCATCCATTAAAGCTAGCCTGCATATCTTAAAGGCAGTCGGCAACTCTTAAAAGGACGCCAGACAGCTGTAGAACCTGGGTCATTGAATATATTTAAGGTGGAGGTAGGCAGATTATTGAATGATGAGGGAGACAAGGGTTATAAGGAATTGGCAGGGAAGTGGAGTTGAGGCCAAGATCAGATCAGCCATGATCTTATTGAATGGCAGAGCAGCTCGAGGGGCCAAATGGCCTAATTCTGCTCCTATTTCTTATGTTCTCATGTTCCTGCAGCAGATCATTGAAGTGGTTGGGGAAGAAATTGAGAGGAGGAAAAAAACATAATTATGTTACAACAGGGGAGAGCGTGCACGCCAGTGTTCTCTGATGCAGCACTGGAGGTCTTGATGCAGGAGCTCAACTCAAGAAGAGAGATCCTGTTTCCACAGGGGGCCAGGAGGCCCTCCAGACAAATGTTTTAAATCCAATGTGAGCAGATAGCCGCCGTGGTGAACATCAGCAGTATAGCCCCGAGGACTTGGACGTAGGGCAGGAAGAAGTTTAACGACATCACACAATAGGTCAAGGTCCATGATCATCTTCAAATGTCATATCCCACCATCTGCATCACTGTCCTCACAAGCTGCTCAATGCACCACACCCCAATCACTTGCTTACCAAAAGTCTCTACTAAACACGACTCACACGTCACACTCATAGCTTCACCTCATCCTTACACACTTACTACTGCTGAAAGCCCCCCACCCACATCTCTCAGCTTGCACGCACTGCCAGCTATTCAACCATGACATGCATATCACCCAAACAGTTTGAATCACACTCACTGACACACTTCCCTTTCTCTTGTAGGAAAAGGTGGCTCACGACCGACGCCAGCGGGACCTAACCAGCGGGGGCCAGGCACGCCTGCATAACCTGACCCCCATTTAGGAAATGGTGCTGGCCATTATTGGAAGGGGCATCACTGAGGCCGTGGCCAGAACCACAACCTTACCCTTGTTCCTTTCTCCTTTCTCCTTTCAGATAGCCAAGAATTGACACCTGACCTGGCAAGGATAGAGGAGCATGAAATAGAAGAACACCTGATGAAGAAGACACAGCATAAGAACATAAGAATTAGGAGCAGAAGTAGGCCAAACAGTCCCTTGAGCTTGCTCTGCCAGTCAATTAGATCATGGCTGATCTTTGACCTCACCTCCACTTTCCTGCCCAATCCCCATATCCTTTGATTCCTCTAGAGCCAAAAATATATCTATCTCAGTCTTGCATATACTCAACGATTCAGCATCCACAGCCCTCTGGGGTAGAGAATTCTAAAGATTCATAACCCCCTGAGCGAAGAAATTCCTCATCATCTTAGTCTGAAATGTCCTACCCCTTATCCTGGGGCTATGCCCCCTAGTTCTAGACTCTCTAGCAAGGGGAACCAGCAAATGGATTGCATCTGCTACCACAAAATTTATCAGCTGGACCCGGAGTTTGGAGCAGAGCACTAATGGAGGCATTGCACACCTCTCTTAGGACGCTAGGCCGGTTGAGCAAGCGAAAATCCTGAGCTAAACAGCTGGTCTTGGAGCGCCACAAGAGAGGCCACGGGGGGTGGGGGTTAAAAAAAAAAACCCACCAGAAACATTCTCAATACATAACTCATGCCACCACAACATAAATCATGAAAAAAAACAATAGCACTTACCTGAGGTCAACATTACTTACGTCACAGCGGTTGCTACAGCTTGGAATGCCTGCTTTCACAGGCTTTCCCAGCAGGGGGCTCTATGGAGTGCTACGGGTCAGGCAGCAGCCAGTGTTGCAACCAGAGGCGTTGCACACCGGCTCGCCACTTCCAGGCGGTAATGCTCTGTGCCCCCTCGAAACTGGCACCGAATATCCCGACAGGGCACTGGAAGCTGGCCACCTGCCCGGAAGTACTCACCGTCGCGGTTGCTGCCCCTCTGCGGCGCTAACAGGAGCAACAGAAGACCAAAAATCAAGCCCTCTGTTTCCTGTACGCGGACACTTAAATCTCTCTGAGCACCAACACTTAATAGTTTCTCACCGTATAAAAAATATTCTGTTACTCTATTCTTACGACCAAAGTGAATACCCTCACATTTTCCCACATTATACTCCATCCACCACCTTATTGCCCACTCACTTAACCTGTCTGTATCCCGTTGCAGACGCATTGTGTTCTCCTCACAGCTTACTGTCCCACCTAGCTTTGTAGCGTCAGCAAACTTGGATACATTACACTTGGTCAGTTCATCTAAGTCATTAATATAGATTGTAAATAGTTGGGGCCCCAGCACTGATCCTTGCGCCACCCAACTAGTTACAGCCTGCCAATCTGAAAATGACCCTTTTATCCCTACTCTCTGTTTTCTGTCTGTTAACTACTTCTCACTTGATTTCACACTCGCAGCCACCAGCTCAAATACTGACGTTCTGCATAATTTAGGGAATAGGTTAGAGGCAGGATTTTCAAGTGGTGAGACACTGGGCACGAGTGGCCTGCAGCCAGGGCAGGGGGAAAATGTAATGCAGGTGCCAGCTCTCCAGAGGGCGAGGTTGCACTCAAGTTCTGCTGCACAGGAATCAGATCAGGACTTCGATGGGGAGGCTGATGGGTATGCACAATGAAACACTTGGTGCATTGGCAGGCCTGCCAGAAAGCTTGAGTACAATGTCAAGGAGCATGGAGGAGGCCAGCACCAACCTTGCATAGGGCTTTGCACAGAGCTTGGAGCCAATGATTTTCAACATGGAAGTGAGGCCAACTCCATTAGAGCACTTGTGGACCCAACCATGATGCAAAGTCTGATGGCTGATGTCACAGCTTCCACTGCAGCACAAGTGGAAGCAACCCAATGTCTGGGTGCTGCAGTAGCAGCTCAGACTGCTACCATCATGGCTACAGTTACTAGTGTGAAAAAGGGCTTTGAGGGTCTCACAGCAGTCCAGCAATCTGTCCTCCAACAGATTACTAGGAATGCTGAGGCACCAACCCAGGAGATTGGCAGTTGCACCATGGAGCATGAACCAGCTGTTCCCTCTCAGAATGACAGCATTCAGCCTCCCACCACTGTCACTTCACCAGTGCCCTTGCTGTTGCTTGTCAGACTGCTGCTGCCCATGCTGAGGTGGTGCAGTGTATAGCCAGGCTTTCTAGGCCCAGAGCTGCTGAAGGTTGTCTTGCAAGACTATCTGCAGTGTCCCCCACTGAAAGTCAGCAGCCTGCCACCAGCCACGCTGCAGCCATTGGGGTAGCACTTTGTAGGAGCACTAGGACAAGCAAAGCCACACTGAAGGCAGGCACCAAGGAATGCATAAGGGTGACTTTTTGACTTTTTTTTACATAATATTGGATGGATAATGTATAAAGTTGGATTGGAATGTTCCTTTTGTGGTGGCTTTTATTTCAACATTGTAACCAAGAGGACAATGTGCTGGTCAGTAACAGAGGGAAGATAAGATGTAGGACTATGGTTTAAAGGTTAATTGGGTTGCCTTCACACTACCAGTTGGACGAGTCAATCACGGACAGCCCGGACAGATAGGGTTTGCCTGAGTTGTCCTTCCTCTTCCTCTTCCTCTTCCTCTTCCTCCTCAGCTGGTGACTGTATGTCTGGTGGCAAGGACCTCCTTACTCAATTCTGAACAATACACTTGAGGAAGGCTGTTAAGTTTTTTTAGATGGTACAGAGGAGGTTTACGAGGATGATACCAGGCATGAGTGACTTCAGTTATGTGGAGAGATTGAATGTGTTACCGATGCTACCGGAGCAGTGGCAGCAGCGAGGAGGCAGGGTATAAATTGAGCGGGAGGCCCAGAGAGAGCGCAGACCACACCAGCGGCAGCAGCAAGGAGGCAGAGAACCTCCAGCGAAAACAACAACAACAAAAGCAACAACTGCAAAACAGCTAAAGTGACGTCACAACCATGGAAGGAGATGATTGGTGAGTAGCTAGTAAGTGTTTCTAGTTAATAGTCTGTTAAGTAAAGGCATGGCAGAACAGCTTAGTCTTGAGAGACCTGGGGATATGTGTGCACAAATCACTGAAGTAGCAGGGCAGGTTGAGAAAATAGTTAAAAAGGCTTACGGGGTCTTGGGCTTCATAAACAGAGATATAGTACAAAAGTGTAGAAATGATGATGAACCTGTATGAAACATTGGTTCGGCCCCCAACTGAAGTACTGTGTCCAATTCTGGGCATCACACTTTAGACAGGATGTGAAGGCCTTAGAGAGGGTGCAGAAAAGATTTACGAGAATGATTCCAGGAATGAGGGACTTCAGTTATGTGGATAGACTGGAGAAGCTGGGGCTGTTCTCCTTGGAGCAGAGAAGACTGAGCAGAGATTTGATAGAGCTGTTCAAAATCATGAGGGGACTGGACAGAGTAGATAGAGAGAAACTGTTCCCATTGGTAGAAGGGTCGAGAACCAGAGGACACAGATTTAAGGTGATTGGCTAAAGAACCAAAGGCGAGGCAAAAAAATCTTTTTAACGCAGCGAGCGGTTAATATCTGGAATGCACTGCCTGGAAGGGTGGTGGAGGTAGGCTCAATCTTTTCTTTCAAAAGAGAGTTGGATAAGTATCTGAAGGAAAAAAATTTGCAGGGCTACGGGAAAAGATGGGGAAGTGGGACGAGCTGAGAACCGGCACGGGCTTGATGGGTCGAATGGCCTTCTTCCATACTGCAACCATTCTATGATTGTATGGGGGAGAAATTCACTGTCGCCCCAGTTGTGGCGCCAATTTTTTAAAGTTTGAAAAGTTAGCGCCAGACGCTAATGAATTCAAACATTTAAAACCTTCACCGTTTGCACTCCAAGAAGGAAGTGGAGCGCTAAATCAAACCCTGCACTTCCTTCGTGGAGCAGAATCGTCAGCAGGCGGGACCATGCAGCGCTGCTGCTTTCAAAGGCTCCTTCCCTCCCTTAAAGGGAAGGGCCATCGCTGCAGGCTCTGCAATATGAATAGTACCTACCTGGACCACTAAAGCAGCTGCGATATCGCGCGATCAGCCCGGCACTCACGCAGTGGGCTGGGCTGATTGATCACGGGCAGGATCCTGCGAAAAAAACTGGAAGAAGAAAGGTAAGCTTCTTTTACTTACCTCGGCCACCTCGCCTTTGATCATCGCCCCCGAAGTGGCGGCCGCCCAATGCACACCTCCTGCAGCTGCTGGTGTTTTCTCCCGGCGCTGCTGCAGGGGGTCAAAGTCAATTTTGGGTCTGGGCCACTACTGGGGCGATGTGCACGGTGATGTCATCACAATCTCCAGGAGAAAGAGATCGAGGCGCAACATCATAGCGCTGCCGCAAATCTCCTGCCGAATGTGGCGGGAGTCGATGTCAGTGCTGCACCTGGTCGCAAAGCCATTTTCACCCCGTTAGCCCCCCCCCCCCCCCTGGGCACACTAATGGGAGGTGCCGAGGCACCTAATTTCACCCCCTATGATTCTCCCAAATCCATACCCACCTTTCCCACAACACCATGTTTGAACCTCTCCAATCAGATTTCCGCCCCTGCCACAGCACTGAAACGGCTCTTATCAAAGTCACAAATTACATGCTATGTGACTGTGACCGTGGTGCTCCATCCATCCTCATCCTTCTCCAACTATCTGAAACCTTTCACACGCTTGACCACACAATCCTCCTTCAATGCTTCTCCTCCTTTGCTATATAAGTGTAAGTTGTTGTTGAAGCAATAAAGCAAACACCTTACTCTAAAAAAAGTGCCATGGGATTTTTTATGTCCACCTGAACAGACAGATGAGGCCTCAGTTATTGAGCCAGATTTTGCAGGAGCGGGACACCTCGTGGCATGCCCCGTTGGTTAGATTTGTTCGTACATGTTTAGGTTTTAACATATTTTTTACCCTATCGGTTGCTGGAAGTGTGAGCTGATAACAGTGCAGCGAGGGCAACGGGGCATCTGGGTGAAGAATGGGACAAACAGTGTATCTCCTCAACCAATGAGATTAAAGGATTGAGAAATTAACAGAGGAAGGAGGGTGAATTAGTGTGCATGAATTCAATGTCAAATCTGGTACAGAAAGAGAAATAAAGAGAGAAAGATTGGGTTAGGAGAGAAAGAAAAGAGAGACAGAAAGGAAAAATAAGAAAAAAATAGAAAAATTAAAATTTGACAATTTTAAAATCTCCTAAAACAATTCACAACCTGAAAGAATGAGACTCCACACTGATAATTATTTACTTTCAGGGCAAGGGAGGTTGATTGGCAGTCATTAACAATTATTATGCAGATGATTACTAGACTTAACTTTCTTTGGTAAGCTTAATGGGCAATTAATGTGTAAATGCAGCAATTTTATGAAACTCACTGGGAGGTTAAGCGTGAGATACCATTTTCGCAAAGCTAATGGTGGAAAGGCAGAAATCGGCCAGCAACTTGTGCCGATTCTCAATCCCCGGGTATCTCTTCCTCATCACAAGTTGCTGGCTGATTTGCGCACTAATAACGTGCGCCGTTCAAATGCTGTTATTCTTTCATCAAAATCTGGTCTAATGTCTTATTGGAAAGACAGTGTTATACAGATTTATTCTTGTGTAATTTCTGATATCAGATGGAAAAGTTACAAGGTTACACATTCCAAAAATGTTGTATTATTATGTACTTTTTTACTATATGATGTTGTGTGTAAACATTCAAATCCCCAAAATGTTTTTTTTATCTATGCAGAGATTTATAACTTGTGACAATGAACAATACAGAAAAGACCAGCCTTGAAAAAGGTATGACAAATTAATATATCAATAAGAGTAAATCTTAAAGTGAAAAATTATATGTGGATGGCTCTGGTATTTATCTGTACTGATGACAAGCTCTAGATTAACAATGTTAGCAAGGAATGTCCGGAGTTATAAATGAAGCAGTTAATCTACTCAAATGCTCAAACATGATGCTTGGTATTTAATTTCATTACAAATGTTATTGTTTGAAACTATGCAAATTCAATTTCTTTTTTAAGAATTGAATTCAAAAATAGTCTTTCTGTGATGATAAGCAGACGAAAAAAAAACTGAATTTACAATTACATGATCAAAGATATGCTCTTTTTCTCCAATAGTTACCACAACAGTTGTCATTGCTTTTGTTTCTCTCTTTCTCTGTCTTTGGCTGGAGTTTACCTTACTTGGGCAGGTCCGATGCGGGCGGTTGCCATGGCAGGTTGCAACCCCGTTGCTGGCTCCATCCTGCTGCACAAAATGACTTTACGTCCATAGGGCCTATTAAAGCTGCCCTGCCTGTTACCCGGCCCAATTAAATAGTGCAGGTCAGCTGGTGTCATCCATGACATGTTTTCAGCCAGGATATTTAAAGGGGCCATGGCCACGTTAATGTAAATGGTGCAGTCAGTGGACTACAGCATTGGAGTGCTGCAAACAGTTTGGAAATGACCGCACAGCGGCAGAGGGCTGCACCTATATGCTTATGGAGGGAGTCAGAGTATGCAGAGAAAGTCTTTTCCCTTCCAATGGGTGGAAGAGACCTCCCCAGGAGACCGAAACAGCTTGGTTGCAGATTGCGGAGGAGATCACAAAAATCCATGGGACATGATCCTGACATTTACACCAAGCTTACACAAGTGTTGACTCTGCTGGTTCTTGTGGGGTCCATCGGAGGATGTATAATTTGCATGGGATCAGAGGTGCAAGCACCACTGCAGGCAGCCCTCTGATGCTCATCAGCCCATGCAGTTGGACGTTCCAATATTTGGCCATCATTAAAGCAGGGGCGGTGGGGTTCCCAGGACCTTCCCGTCTCCCACCCACCGGAACACATGCATTGTTCCATCGGCCCCCGTGTAAGTAGAACTTAAGGCTTTCAAGTAAAGAAAATGAAGGTATAAAAAGAGACTATGAAATATGTAATTTTTCTTGTTTTTATTTTGTTTAAAACCTTATTTTGGACATGTGAAATGTAACCAATATGGGAAAAAATGACATGAAAATGATTTCAAAAAATGTTTTATGTGATTCTTCTTTTGCTTTTGAACTTTATTATTGTTAGGTTCTCCTGACTGATCATTCAGTGCTGGTTGTTTTCATAAGTTAGTTGTAATTACTCATTGGCAATTTTCCAATTATTTTCCTTATTTTTATTGACATGTTAGCTGTCTCTCCAGTTCTGAGTACCACTCATTTACTTTATGAAGTGTAGATTTGTTTAATATGTGATGGTAACAGTGAAGTCAGAAGTGTGACAACAGGAAGCAAGTCTGACAATAGAAATTTAAATTCAAGACTTTTAATACATGATATAAATAGAAGTGCAAAATTAAAACAAAATCAAATTCCGACACTAGAAAAGTGATAATTTTTATTACACTAACTTTTTTTCACTAGTGTTTACACTCCCAGAAGTCTCTTTGTGTGACAGATAGATAAATAAGTAGCAGCAATTACAATCCATAGAATTCTCATGAATATTTTTTCTTTGCAATATTTAACATTTTTCATTTTCTTCAGAAATGACTGAAGATGAACAGATATCATCAGAAATCATGAAAAGATGATGGGTGCCAAATGTTTTCAAAAGCACATCCTGGGAGGGATTTCAATTTGCAGGGTATGAAAGCAAGATTACAGAGGCCACAGATTGCGATGGTGCATATGTATGGCCTTCAGTAAGCATTGTTGTCTGTTGTAAAACAATACGGCTTAGAAATTACTTTTTCTGATATTGGTGGACAAATGCTTAGTGTATTTGTATGGCATTCTTCTGTCCACTATTTTAAATGGATTTAAACATCTGATAAAACAGCGAGCAAAAGAATGTCCATGAATGTCAGCCAAAATCATTTCAGAGAATCATAAAAATTTATAGCATGGAAGGAGGTCATTTTGGCCCATCGAGTCCACGCCAGCTGACAAAGAGCTATCCAGCCTAATCCCACTTTCCAGGTCTTGGTCCGTAGCCCTGTAGATAACGGCACTTCAAGCGCAGATCCAAGCAATTTTTAAATGTGGTGAGGGTTTCTGCCTCTATCACCCTTTCAGGCAGTGAGTTCCAGATCCCCAGTACCCTCTGGGTGAAGAAATGTCCCTTCAAATCTATTCTAAACCGCCTACCAATTACTTTAAATCTATGCCCCCTGGTTCTGCTAAGGGAAATAGGGCCTTCCTATCCAATCTATCAAGGCTCCTCATAATTTTATACACCTCAATAAGGTCTCCCCTCAGCCTCCTCTGATAAAAAGAAAACAAACTCAGCCTATCCAATCTTTCCTCATAGCCACAATCCTCCAGTCCAGGCAACATCCTCATAAATCTCCTCTATACCCTCGCTAGTGCAATCACATCTTTCCTGTAATGTGGTGACCAGAACTACACACAGTACTCTAGCTGTGACCTAACTAATGTTCTATGCAGTTCAAGCAATGTTCCTGCTCTTGTATTCGATGCCTTGGCTAATAAAGGCAAATATTCCGTATGCCTTCTTAATCACCTTATCTACCTGGCCTGCTACCTTCAGGGATCTGTGGACATGCATTCCATTCCTCTGTTCCACTACACTTCTCAGTGTCCTACTATTTAATGTGTATTCTTTTGCCTTGTTAGCCCTCCCCAAATGCATTACCATTTGCCACTGTTCTACCCATCTGAACAGTTCATTTATATCTTCCTGCAGTCTATAGCTTTCTTCTTCGTCCACACAGCCGATTTTAGCATCATCTGCAAACTTCTTAATCATACCCCCTATATTAAAGTCTAAATTATTGATATCCTTTGCGACTGTGACAAAGGTAAACTATCCCTCCTCGTCCTTCTGGACCTGTCTGCAGCTGACCACTCCATTCTCCTCCAACACCTCTCCACCAATGTCCAGCTAGATGGGACTGCATTTGCCTGGTTCCAGAAAATCTCCAGCAATGGCTTCTCTTCCCACTCCCACGTCGTTACCTCTGGTGTCCCCCAAGAATCTGTCCTTGGCCCCTCTTATTTCTCATCTATATGCTGCCTCTTGGTGATATCATCCAAAAACACGGAGTCAGTTTCCACATGTACATAGACGACACCCAGCTCTACCTCTCCACCACTTCTCTCGACCCCTGCTTGGTATCTAAATTATCAGATTGCTTGTCCGACATCCAGTACTGAATGAGCAGAAATTTTGTCCAATTAAATATTAGGAAGCCATTGTCTTTGGTCCCCGCCACAAACTGCGTTTCCTAACCACTGACTCCATCCTTCTCCCTAGCATCAATCTGAGGGTGAATAAGACTGTTTGCAACTAGGTGTCATACTTGACCCTGAAATTAGTTTCCAGCCACATATCCGCGGCATAATTAAAACTGCCTTGTTCCACCTCCATAACATTGCCCACCTCCGCCCCTGCCTCAGCTCTTCTGCTGCTGAAATCCTCATTCATGTCTTTGTTACCTCTAGACTTGACTACTCCAACTCACTCCTGGCCGGCCTTCCACATTCCACACTACGAAAACTTGAAGTCATCGAAAACTCAGCAGCCCATATACTAACCCGCACAAAGTCAAGATTACCCATCACCCCTGTGCTTTCGAACCAACATTGGCTCCCAGTTAAACAATGCTTCGATTTCAAATGTTTCATGTTCTCTAATTTGCTTTCCTAATTTCCTTTTTAAATACATACACCCTGCACTTTCTATACTCCTCTAGAGTTTCTGCAGTATTGAGCCCTCGGTATCTGTCATATGCCTCCCTTTTTTTCTTTATCCTACCCTGTAGGTCCCCTGACATCCAGGGTGCTCTAGATTTCTTAGTCCCATCCTTTTTCTTTAAGGGAACGTACTTGCTCTGAACCTTCAAGGTCTCCTCCTTGAATGTGTCCCACTGCTCTGACACTGATTTACCTTCCAGTAGTTGTTTCTATTGTGTTCCTAACACAGATGAGACTGCACACAGAGAGTTTAAAGTATCAGTGACCTCAGTCTTTATTAAGACACTCCAGAGTGAGGAACAGGCCTTCGGGGCCGGCTTATATACAGTGCTCCCAAAGGATGCTGGGATCCCTTGGGACTTCAGGGGATGCGCTTCCTGGTGGCGGAACATGGGAGTGCATGCTTTACAGATACACAACATCACTCCCCCTCAAAGTTAAAGTGAAAACTATTTACAAGGTGAGGCGGTCGGGAGCCTTTCTTTCCCTGGTGGACCACCTCGGTACAAATGTCTGTTCTGGTGTGTTGGCTGTGCCCTCGCTGGACTGGCGTGTTGTTGGCCCTGCAGGGCTGCTGGGTGAGCCTGGCCTTGCTGGGCTGTTGGGCATGATGGGTTCGATTTCCTGGTCCGGGGTGGTGGTGTTGATCCTTTGGGTGTGAGTTGTGGGCTCGAAAAAGGTGGTGTCTGCTGTGGGTTGTTCAGGGCAGTCTGTGAACCACAGCCTCGTTTGGTCCAGGTGCTTTCTGCAAATTTGTCCATTGTCTAGTTTGACTACAAACACCCTATTCCCTTCTTTAGCTATCACCGTGCCCGCGATCTACTTGGGACCATGTCCATAGTTTAGCACATACACAGGGTCATTCAGATCAATTTCCCCTGACACAGTGGCGCAACCATCGTTTACATTTTATTGCTGCCGCCTGCTCTCTACCTGATCATGCAGGTTGGGGTGAACCAGAGAGAGTCGGGTTTTAAGTGTCCTTTTCATGAGTAGCTCAGCTGGGGCACCCCTGTGAGTGAGTGGGGTCTCGTGCAGTAGCTGAGCAGTACTTGGGACAGGCGGGTTTGGAGTGAGCCTTCTGTGACTCGTTCAAGGCTGTGTTTGATTGTTTGTACTGCCCGCTCTGCCTGCCCATTGAAGGCTGGTTTAAATGGGGCCGAGGTGACATGTTTGATCCCATTGCAGGTCATGAATTCTTTAAATTCGGCACTGGTGAAACATGGCCCTTTGTCATTGACCAGTATGTCAGGCAGACCGTGGGTGGCAAACATGGCCCTCAGGCTTTCAATGGTGGCGGTGGCGGTGCTTCCCGACCTTATTTCACGTTCAATCCATTTTGAAAAAGCATCCACCACCACCAGGAACATTTTACCGAGAAACAGGCCCGCATAGTCGACATGGATCCTCGACCATGGTCTGGAGGGCCAGGACCATAAACTTAGTGGTGCCTCTCTGGGCGCATTGCTCAACTGAGCACA
This sequence comes from Pristiophorus japonicus, assembly GCF_044704955.1. Lineage (NCBI taxonomy): Eukaryota > Metazoa > Chordata > Chondrichthyes > Pristiophoridae > Pristiophorus > Pristiophorus japonicus. The sequence goes on from NC_091986.1 coordinate 91,031,118, forward strand.
CACGCTGCATTGCCGTACACAGGACTCCAAGTCAGAGTCGATACTGGGCCACCACACGTGGGATCTGGCTATCGCTTTCATCATTACTATACCCGGGTGTGTGCTGTGGAGATCCGAGATGAACATCTCCAGGCCCTTTTTGGTTAGCATTACGCGGTTACCCCACAACAGGCAGTCTGCCTGAATGGACAGCTCATCCTTTCGCCACTGGAACGGCTTGACTGGCTCTTGCATTTCAACAGGGATGCTGGCCTAGCTCCCATGCAGTACACAGTTTTTTACTAGGGACAGCAAAGGATCTGGGTTGGTCCAAGTCCTAATCTGGCGGGCCGTGACAGGTGATTTATCATTTTCAAACGCTTCCATGACCATCAACACGTCTGCGGGCTGTGCCACCATCAACAAGTTTGCAGGCTGCGCCATTTCCACCCCCGTGGTGGGCAATGGTAGCCGACTGAGAGCATCCGCACAGTTCTCGGTGCCTGGCCTGTGATGGATGGTACAGTAATATGCTGATAGCGCAAGTGCCAAGCTTTGTATGCGGGCTGAGGCATTAGTATTTATCCCCTTGTTTTCAGCGAACAGGGATATGAGGGGCTTGTGATCGGTTTCCAGCTCAAATTTGAGGCCAAACAGGTACTGATGCATTTTCTTTACCCTGAACACACATGCTAATGCCTCTTTCTCAATCATGCTGTAGGCCCTCTCAGCCTTAGACAAGCTCCTGGAAGCATAGACGACAGGTTGCAACTTCCCCGCAACGTTAGCTTGTTGTAATACATACCTGACTCCGTACGACGATGCATCACATGCTAGCACAAGTCTTTTACACGGGTTATATAATACAAGCAGCTTGTTGGAGCATAAAATGTTTCTGGCTTTCTCAAAAGCAATTACTTGGTTTTTTTCCCCATACCCAGTTCTCACCTTTACGCAATAACACATGTAGGGGCTCTAGAGGGTGCTTAACCCCGGTAGGAAGTTACCAAAATAGTTGAGGAGTCCCAGGAATTACTGCAGCTCCATGACGTTCTTTGGCGTGGGTGCGTTCCTGATAGCCTCTGTTTTGGCGTCTGTGGGCCGAATGCCGTCCGCCGCGATCTTTCTCCCCAAAAACTCCACTTCTGTTGCCATGAAGACGCATTTCGACCTCTTCAGCCGCAGCCCAATCGCTGGTGGACCTCCTCCAGGTTTTGTAGGTGCTCGACGGTGTCCCGACCCGTGACCAATATGTTGTCCTGAAAAACCACCGTGCGTGGTACCGACTTGAGTAGGCTTTCCATGTTTCTCTGGAAGATCGCTGCAGCCGACCGAATTTCAAACGGGCATCTGTTGTAGATGACAGTCCCTTGTGCGTGTTGATGCAGGTGAGGCCCTTCGAAGACTCCTCCAGCTCCTGCGTCATGTAGGCCGAAGTCAGGTCGAGCTTGGTGAACGTCTTGCCTCCTGCCAGCATCGCAAATAGGTTGTCTACCTTAGGTAGCGGGTATTGCTCCTGTAGCGAGAAACGATTAATAGTTACTTTATAATCACCGCAAATCCTGACTGTGCTATCACTTTTGAGCACTGGAACAATCGGGCTGGCCCACTCGCTGAATTCCACTGGGGAGATGATGCCCTCGCGTTGCAGCTTGTCCAGCTCGATTTCTACTTTCTCCCTCATCATGTGAGGTACCGCTCGCGCCTTGTGGTGAATGGGTCGTGCCTCTGGGACCAAGTGGATCTGCACCTTCACCCCGGAAAAGTTTCCAATGCCTGGCTCAAAAAGGGAAGGACATTTGTTGAGAACCTGGATACATGAGGCCTCATCGACATGTGGTAGCGCTCGGATGTCATCCCAGTTCCAGCGGGTTTTGCCCAGCCACCTCCTTCCAAGCAGTGTGGGGCCATCGCCCGGGACAATCCAGAGTGGCAGTTCGTGCACCGTGCCCTCGCAGGGATTTTGACCATGGCGCTGCCCAGGACAGTGATGAGCTCTTTGGTGTAGGTTCTCAGTTTCGTGTGAATGGGGCTCAGGGCTGGTCTGAGTGCCTTGTTCCAGCACAGTCTCTCAAACATCTTTTTACTCATGATGGATTGGCTAGCACCAGTATCCAGTTCCATGGCTACGGGTAAGCCATTCAATTTTAAATTTAGCATTATAGGTGGACATTTCGTCGAAAATGTATGCACCCCGTGTACTTCAGCATCTGCCTCCTCTCTCTGAGGTTCGAAATTGCTTTGATCCACCATGGACCGATCTTCCTCTATCACGTGGTGGTTGGTAGGTTTTGCAGAGATTGCAGCTCATCTGCAAGCTCGTTGGAGGTGCCCCATTGTTCCACAGCTCTTGCAAACATACCCTTTGAAGCGGCATGAATAGGCTGAATGGAAGCCTTCACAATGCCAACAAGGTGTGAATTGCCTTGCATTCATCTTTTGTTGGGGACTCTGTGTCATCTGGGTCACCTAAGGCCTGCTGCCAGTTGCAGACTCATGGGTTCTGCCCTGTACATTTCTGCTCGCAAACACAGTTCCAGTTAATTTATGAACATTGCTAGCACTTGTGTGCTGAGAGATTTCTTTGGTGTTATCACTGGTGGACATAAACGCCTGTGCTATCACAATGGCCTTACTGAGGGTCGGTGTCTCTACAGTCAAAAGTTTTTGTAGGATGGTCGCGTGGCCAATGCCCAGTACAAAAAAGTCTCTGAACATCTGCTCCAGGTAGCCATCAAACTCACATTGTCCTGCAAGTCGCCTTAGCTCGGCGACGTAGCTCGCTATTTCCTGACCTTTAGATCGCTGGCATGTGTAGAACTGATACCTTGCCATCAGCACGCTCACCCTCGGGTTAAGATGCTCCTGAACCAGTGTACACAGCTGCTCATACAACTTATCTGTGGGTTTCACTGGAGCCAGAAGATTCTTCATGAGGCTGTAGGTCGGTGCCCCGCAGACTGTGAGGAGGACCGCTCTCCTTTTTGCAGCGCTTCCTTCTCCGTCCAGCTCGTTGGCTACAAAGTACTGGTCTAGCCGTTCGACATAGGCTTCCCAGTCCTCACCCTCCGAGAACTTCTTCAGAATGTCCGCAGTTTGCTGCATCTTTGTGTTGGATTCGTATACTCGTTGCCAGTTATTGTGTTCCTAACACAGGTGAGACTGCGCAGAGGGAGGTTAAAGTAATAGTGACCTCCTTATTAAGACACTACAGAGTGAGGAACAGGCCTTAGGGGCTGGCTTATATACAGTGCTCCGAAGGGATGCTGGGATCCCTTGGGACTTCAGGGGATGCGCTCCCTGGTGGCGGAACATGGAGTGCATGCTTTACAGATACACAACAGTTTCCAGTCCACTTTGGCTAAATCCCATCTCAGCTTCGCAAAATTGGCTTTTCCTCAATTGAGAACTTTTATTCCTAGTCTGTCTGTGTCTTTTTCCATACCTACCCTAAATCTAACTGAATTATGATCACTAGCACTAAAATGCTGTCCCACTGATACCCCTTTCACCTGCCCACCTTCATTCTGTAAAACTAAGTCCAGAAACGCTCCCTCCCTTGTTGGGCTTGTTACAGCCTGGCTAAAAAAGTTCTCCTGAATGCATTTTAGGAATTCCGCACCCTCTATACCATTCACACTAATTTTATCCCAGTTAATATTAGGATAGTTGAAATCCCCTACTATTACTGCCCTATAGTTTTTGCACTTCGCAGAAATTTGCCCACATATTTGCTCTTCCATCTCCATCTGACTGTTTGGAGATCTATAGTAAACTCGTAATTCATTTTCTACTTTTTTGCTTTCCAATTTCAGCTTTGCTTCTCTCCCATCTGAATTTATTCTCAGGTTCCCTTCCCCCTGCCAAGCTAGTTTAAACTCTCCCCAGCAGCACTAGCAAATGAACCCCCACCCCCTGTGTAAGACAATGGACTTTATTAAAAGGATTTAAAATGATTATAAGTTGCACGTTCAACACTACCGCATAAAGATTTAAAATCAAAAACCAAAACTACAAATCCTCTAGCTTACCGATTTTAGATTCACACTTCGCAACATCTATGCCCCAATTCCCCCAGTTATGTACAATTAAAAATAACCTTAAACTTCGCAATGTATATGTTCCTACAGTAACTTGTCATGCACAATGTCTCTCGCAATGTATATATCCAACTGTTTATAGTTATCCTATTCCCTCAGTTACGTACAATTAAAATGCTCTTACATTAACTGGTCATGCACAATGCCTCTCGCAATGTACGTATCCAACTGTTTACAGTTATCCTATGGCTGATCAGACCAATGGATTAAAAAAACCTTTGTGTGTCTGGCTGGACCACACTTCCATCCTATTTGAATTCCAAACTGCTTGTAGTGTATAATGCCCATCCCCCAAGGCTACTTTCAAACAAGTTACAGATGATTTTTCTACTCCAGTCTTCCCTTAAATTATTCTCATGTATCTGCATTAGTAAACATTTCCATAGTACTCCGAAAAGATACACATAATGCAGCCAGCTCTTCACACACCAAACATATAGATATAGCACTACGAGAAGATGTCAATAATCCAGTTAACTCTTAAAACACCACATAGGCGAAGGGTGCATACAAATACATATTGGGCCCAAGTTTCCACATGATTCGCGCCTGATTTTTAGGAGCAACTGGTGGAGAACGGACTATTTTAGAAATCGCAATTCTCCAAATTTTTTTTTCTGCAGTTCTAGTCAGGTAGAACAGTTCGAGTTTAGAACAGAATTTTTTCTTCAAAAGGGGGCGTGTCCGGCCACTGACGCCTGATTTGAAAGTTTCCAGAGTGAAAATGTACTCCAAACTAAAGTAGAATGGCGCCAGTGAAGATTTTTGTAGAACTGAAAAAACCTGTTCTACACATTAAAAAATCAGGCGCAGGTTACAAATTAGGCGTCCAGAACGAGGTGGGGGGGAGGGGGGGGAAGGAAACTCATTAAATTCGACAATAAATCCTTATTTATACTTATACAAATATTATACAAATAAATCCAACCTGAATAAACATTTATAAGCCAAGAAAAGATTAAATAAACCATCTTCCTACCTGTGTGAAAGTGCTTCAGCCAGGGAGAATTCTGCAGCTATTCGTGCCGCTGAGCAAGAGAGGGAGGGAGAGAGGGGAGGGAGAGGGAGAGAGAGAAGGGGAGAGGGAGAGAGGGAGAGGGAGGGAAGAGAGGGGGGGGTTCGGGGAACAGGAGCGGGGGGGGAGCGGGTGTCGGGTCGGGTCGGGGGGGAGCGTGTGTCGGGTCGGGGGGGGTGCGGGCCTCGGGTCGGGGCGGGGAGCGGGTCGGGGGGGGAGGGAGCGGGCCTCGGGTCGGGGCGGGGAGCGGGTCTCGGTCGGGGCGGGGGGGAGCGGGTCTCGGGTGTTGGGTCGGGGCGGGGGGGAGAGCGGGTGTCGGGTCGGGGGGGGGGAGCGGGTCTCGGGTGTTGGGTCGGGGCGGGGGGGGAGAGCGGGTGTCGGGTCGGGGGGGGGGAGCGGGTCTCGGGTGTCGGGGCGGGGGGGGGGGGGGAGAGCGGGTGTCGGGTCGGGGGGGGGGGGAACGGGTCTTGGGTGTCGGGGGGGGGTGGGGGGAGCAGGTGTCGAGTCGGGTCTGGTCGGGGGGGGGGGGCGGGTGTCGGGTCTGGTCGGGGGGGGGGTGGAGCAGGAGCTGGCCGTGGGAGGAGCCTCATTCACGCAGCCCCAGTGAGGCCATTCAGCCAGGGCTAGGGGCTGCGTGCTTCGGGCCCCTCCCACACAGTTCGGCGCCTGGAGCTACTGCACTTGCGTGCCGACTGTAGCGCGCATGTGCAGAGGTCCCGACACTGTTTTCAGCGCCGGGACCTGGCTCCGCCCCCCCCCCACAGCTCGTGCTGGCTGCGCCGAGAGCCACAGGACCTGTAAGTAGGTGGAGAATACCGAGGATTTTTTTAGGCGCCGTTTTAGGCGCGAAAAACGGGCGCCCAGCTCGGAGGGGTGCCCGTTTTTTTTCTTGTGGAAACTTGGGCCCATTATGTCTCCTTACAAACACACATTATGGCTCCTTATCATTAAGTAACCACACTTCCATCGCCTTAGAAAGATCCTCTGCTGCCTGCAGACTTGAACTCGCAATATCTATTCCATCATCAGCAAAATGTTACATGATACCTGTACCCACATCAACAACCGTGAACATGATCTCAGCCATGGAGAACTTCAATTCTATTGATCCCCAAATTTAGTATCCCATTCCACCAGCTGGGTACGTCAATTGAGCCAATTGAGGATCAAGGTACAACGGGCATTAAGCAACCAGGGGAACATAGGGTCACAACAGCTAGATGCAAAGGTGATACTTACGGTACATATGATCGAGATAGTCCAACAATTGGAAATGCATGCTCGAGTTATAAATTCTATCCTTAGAGGAGTTCGAAATGCATCACATGAGGCGGCTATGAATGATGCTTTTGTAATGTTGATTTCTTGAATCATTACCAGCATCCGGATAACTATCCCCATGAGACCATCATCACTGGAATCATTACATTCGTGAGGGGCTACATGTACAACTGCGAGATTTCTTAACTGATATGTTATGCGTTGGGCCACCTGTAAGTGTTCGTCTGATGCCCACATTAAAACCCTATCCCTAGCTATCCTATCCAGATTGGCCTGTTTGTCTTGAAGTATTCAAGAAATCAACATTACATAAGCATAATTCATAGCCGCCTCATGTGACGCATTTCGAACTCCTCTAACGATAGAATTTATAGCTCGAGCATGCATTTCCAATTGTTGGACTATCTCGATCATATGTACCGTAAGTATCACCTTTGCATCTAGCTGTTGTGACCCTATGTTCCCCTGGTTGCTTAATGCCCGTTGTACCTTGGTCCTCAATTGGCTCAATTGACTATCCAAATTCATTATATCTCCCATTTGAATCCACCCTATAGCCGAATTCCACATGGTTAAAATGTTATTCCACAAGCTACGCTTCTTCCTCTTCCTTGATGACTGAATAATCTCTTCTCCCCTTTTCTCTGCTTCTTCTCTTTGTTCACTGTTTTCCCTCCAAAAATCCTTAAACAACTGTTCCAAGCGATCCCGTAGCCAATTTCGAGTAGGCCTACTACACCAAGTTGGCAAATTGAGGCTGGATATATTGATGATTAATTCTCTTTCATCTAACACGACATTGTTTAACATAACTACCTCACCGGGAGCCAACACCAATCCATTGCTAGGACCTGGAAATGGAATAGGGCACCCATCTTTCTCTCCCGGCAATTCTTCCCACCCTTTCCGAACTAATTGAATTACCAGCTGAGGATGATTAGGAACTCGGTCGTGTCTCTCGTCCAATTTCTTGCTACACATATATATGTCCCAGTATGATTCTTTGGCCAGAAATTTCTCCAACAATAACTCGCCCAATCTAGCAATATGGTACAATCAATTCCCCCAGCCTTCCACAAGTGCACAGCTTGAGTCCCATGGCCTGAGGCAAATCTTAATTCTGGGATGGACAGCCAACTAGTCTTATTTGAGCACTTGAGACAATATACTGAACAGTCCCTTGTAGAGGGGCTCGAAAACACTCACCCACGCGTAGTTCCGGACCATAACTTGGTCCCCTATCTCCCATTCCTGTGTTTTACTCGGGGCCAGGTGTAGTTAATTATGATGGTGTGCCCTCCCGATATCCCTCAGGCACAATCCACCAACCCCTTTAAACAGCATCGCCAATTCCACCCGTTCTTCCCGATGGTCACCTACTTAAAACAAATAATATAGAGAATCCATTGTGACTCTGCTTAAGAGCCCGAGGGGTTAATTTGTAACATGATCATAAAATTCCTTCTACCCCAGGAGAAAATATTCTCTTCAAATTAAGGAAATTTCTAATATTCAAAAGGTGTCATCTACTGAATTAAAAGTTCACAGCTGCTTGTGAAAAGAGTTAACTTCCTTTTTTTTACAAGCTGACAAAAACAGACACCATCAATCAATGTCAACTTCAGTCACACAACTTGCAGCCTTTCCAGTTTAAAAAAACTTTTACTTTCACAAAGTCTCTGTGCTTTTAAAATAAACATTCAGTAAAACAACTGCATACACAATAGCATTTCATCCTTTTCTCCTCAGTCACACATTGGTCCGAATTCTTTTTTTTTAAAACAATACCAATTATTGATGTTGATTGCCTCATGTCGAGAACTAAATCTTAAACTAACCAATGCCACTTGAAAAAAAAGGAGGAACCACAGCCCACAAAGGAACAGTGCATATGTTTTTCTACAACTTTAACATTTACACTGAAACATCAAAGAAAAACACTCGAACAGTAGAAAAGAGATATGAGTTTCCCTTTTCTCCTTTTGATTCCGTCATAACTATTTATCCATTTTTCCTTAAACCAAGTTTCAATTTCTGATGCCTGTCGGTTACGGCATTTTAAGTGCACATCCAAGTATTTTTTAAATGTGGTGAGGTTTTCTGACTCTCCTACCCTTTCAGACAGTGAGTTTCAGACACCCCCCCCACCCTCTGGGTGAAGAAATTTCCCCTCATATCTTCTCTAAACCTCCCCCATTTACTTTAAATCTATGCCCCCTACAGTTTTTAGCACTTTTCTCTGCTATATGCCTTCAATTCATGCTTTGGATTCCTACTGAACATCTCTTTTTAAAACTCATTTCTGCTTTTTTTTTAAAGCAGTCACCATGGCAACTAACTTCAAACCTTATCTCTTCCAGCACACAGGGGCCTCTCTACATTCCATACATCACTCTTGCCCAGGAAAAAAATGGGTGGAGCTAAAACAAACAGAACAAACTTTCTTTTAAAGACAGACTTTCAAACTAACGAAAATTCATCCATTCCCCAAATATCTGCTTCTTTTTTCCCCGTCTTTTAAACAATCAGCATAACACATTTCCGGATCATAAAGATACAGCAAACGCAGTTCTCCTCTGAATCCCTATCTTATATTCAAACTCTTTGAAGTTCTTTTTGGATTCCGTATGGTCCTTCTGCCCATTCTGTTTCACAACCTTTCTCTGCGCCACCTTAATCTCCTGATACCTCTGCTCAGGATTTCCCCTACCCCCAGCTTCGGTACTTCTTGAACCATTTTTTTTAGCTGGGTCGCATTATAGGCGACCACATAATCACTTTGCAATGCCCCTGTTTGGCTGTCCTGTTCAGGCGGCACAAACCTTTGTTCCGGCATGGGGTTCATCGGCGCCAGGTGTGCAGGCATCTCAGGTGGAGGCCTTACATTCCTGTACTGGGACCCGTCATCAGACTCCTCCCTTTCCTCCACCTCTTGTTCCATACCAGGGTTCATTAGGCAAATAATACCTCTTTTTATGCCAGTTCTTTTCCTAGTTTCTGACTCTTCTGCACACATCTTGTGTGGTCAGTCTCATGCTCTCTTTTTTTTTGCAGCACCTTAAAAGCTGCTTTTACTTCTCTGACTGTCTCCTCAGCCTCCTGGGCCTGCCTAAAATTTGTATTATACACTCCCTTATAGTCATCGCACCCCCTCGAGCATTCTGTAACCTGGCACTGCAAGTATTCTGTTGTGCTTCCCTGTCACAGTTTATCGGCTGCTCTGCCGTTCCATGAGCAGGCGATTAACCATTGCTTCTCTATCACTAGCTTTGCTTTTTAACTCTTCAATCGCCTTCTCTAGTTCTTTCAATTTTAACCTATTATTATGTGACTCTCTGCAGTAAGCCATCAGCCACACTGCCTTGTGCCACAGTGATTTATTGAGTGGACCCTCCGTCCACTCTCTTGCTTTCTGGGTGGGGTCTTCCCCCTCCCTTATGTCCTGTACCCATGGGTCAGTTGAGCTGATTCTACTGTGAATATATTTCACGAACAATTCATCCATAGACATTCCTTTCTTTTTAATCTCCCCTAGTAAGTGTTCTTAGCTTAATGTCCCTTCATGGTTGCCATGCTGTAGGACTTTTTCCTATGGGTTTCGAACATCAAGACATAAGAACACTGAGATTTTACAATACTTTTTTAAAAAGATTAAAAATGACTATAAGTTCCGAACTCAATACTACTGCATACAGATTTAAAATCAAAAACCGAAACTAAAAATCCTCTAGCTTATCGATTTTAGATTCACACTTCGCAACATCTATACCCCAATTGCCCCAGTTACGTAAAATTAAAAATAACCTTAAACTTCGTAATGTATATGCTCCTACGTTAATTGGTCATGCACAATGCATCTCACAATGTATATATCCAACTTTTACAGTTATCACATTCCCCCAGTTACATACAATTAAAATGCTCCTATGTTAACTGGTCATGCACAATGCCTCTCACAATATACATATCCAACTGTTTACAGTTATCCTATGGCTAATCAGACCAATGGATTAAAAAGCCTTTCAGTGTGTCTGGCTGGACCACACTCCTGTTGATGGCCTGGCCCAAGAGAAAGATCTCCTTTGTCTTTTGGGTTTTATAGCACCTCAAACAAACTGATCCCTTGTAACAGCCAGATGTCCAATTTTGTTTGGCCAGAGATAACTTGACCATTTCACTGATTGGCCAACTCAAATATCCTTCAACATGCCTGTTCCTATTTGATGCATCTTCCTGTTTGAATTCAAACTTTACACAGTTCTGTTAAACTTCCTGTTTGAATTCCAAACTGCTTGTAGTGTATAATGCCCATCCCCCGAGGCTACTTTCAAATAGGTTACAGATGATTTTTCTTCTCCCGCAAGCCTTCACCTGTGGAGGATATTGGTCCCAGCTCTGTTGATGTACAATTCATCCGGCTTGGACAGGCCCCATCTCCCCCAGTAATGGTCCCAATGCCTCAAGAATCTAAAGCCCTCTCACCTGCACCAATTCTCCAGCCACACATTCATCTGCTCTATCCTCCTATTTCTGTACTCACCAGCATGTGACATCGGGAGTAATCTGGAGATTGCTACCTTTGAGGTCCTGCTTTTTAATCTCTCTCCTAGCTCCCTAAACTCTGCCTGCAGGACCTCATCCCTCTTTCTACCTATGTCATTGGTACCGATATGGACCACGACCTCTGGCTGTTCACACTCTCTCCTCAGAATGCCCTGCTGCTGCTTGGTGTTATCCTTGACCCTGGCACCAGGGAGGCAACATACCATCCTGGAGTCACATCTGTGGTCGCAGAAACATCTGTCTGCTCCCCTGACTATTGAATCCCCTACCAGTATTGCTCTTCCACTCTTCTTCCTCCTCCCCCTGTGCAGCTGAGCCACCTGTGGTGCCGTGGACTTGGCTCTGGCTGCACTCCCCAGAGGAACCATTACTCTGACCTGTACTTAGAACAGAATATTGGTTGGAGAGCAAGATGTACTCTGGGGACTCCTGCACTACCTGCCTGGTCCTCCTCTTCTGTCTGGTGGTCACCTACTCCCTATTTGCCTGCACACTTGTAAGCCCGGTCTCAGGCCTGCACTCCGCACTCCTTTTATCGCCGCTGCCATACTCACGCTCTTTCAGACTTATCTTTTTGTAGTTTTTGTAATTTTTGAGTCTTTGTTAACAGTGAAAGTGAAATAGAAATAGAAATAAAAATACCACTGCTGGCCATAGAATAAAATATGTTAAACTGCATAACAGAAACTAACTTCTATTTCTATTGCTGCATCACACAGGCCTTGGTGCTGTGTTATTACCTGGAACACAGCCAAAAAGAGAATAGTCTCAATGATAAAAATGTAATTGAAATAGGATCAGGAACAGGACTGGTGTCAATTGTTGCTGACATACTTAGTGAGTAAAGGCCATCTTTTAAAATAATGTCTTACATTCATATAATGTTCCTCAAACAAAGGACTGTCTCAGAGCATTTTACCATAGGGAGATGTGAGCACTGAGCAAGAAGCTCCTGGTTGCTGTAGCAGTGCTCAGATTGCCACATATGTGAAGTCGTTGGCTCCCTGTACCTGGGGAATCTGGCCAGAGATGCAAATCTGAGTGCCCACTCATTCTGGCTATTGTCATCACAGAGGAAATTTACATAATTGTTGGTCCTGGCAATCAATCCATCAGTGACCTGCCTTATGCATTTATTTGCAGCTGACTGGGAGATCCTGGTTATGTCTTCAGTAATGCCCTTGAAGGATCCAGAGGCGAAAAAGTTGAGGACGGTGGTCACTTTCACAGCCATTGATAATGCATGGCCATCAGGTCCAGCAGGGAACAGGTCTTCCTGTAGGAGGTTGCAGATATCTGCCAACACATCACATGACAACCTCAGCCAGCGGAAGCACTGCTCTTCCAAGAGGTCAAGGAATATGAGCCTTTGTCTGTAAACGCTGTGATGTGGGTACTGCCTCCTGCAACCTCGGGCCCTCTCTTGTCCTCCTCCCTCCTATGCAACTCCCTCCTGTGCACCTCCCTCTGTCCACCTCTCCCCTGTGTACGTGCTGATCCCATCACAACATGTAGTCGCTGCTGTGGATGGTGATGGTTGTCCTCTTCTGATGCAATGTTAAACACATTCAAGGTGCTCCCATCCTGATTTTGTCAATTTAAAATCCTCAAAGGTTGAAAAAAGCTGTAACCATACAAGCACTCTCTGCCAAACATTTGCCAGGGGGAGTTGAGATTTTATCCAAATGGGGTAATGATTAGTTTAAATACCCACCTGAACTGCTGCTCAAACTCCTCTCTGTTTCCCAAGCCCAAGAAACCCGAGCTGCACAAGTTAAATTTAGAGCCAAGTTAAAAATCATTTATAAAGACCTCATTAACATCTCTTAAGGATGTTAATTGCAACAATAACTACCTGCCCACCTGCAATTATTCATTCCTTGACGTCGGCAAGTAGTTTTCTCGCCGGCATCCAACCAGTACTCTGTTCTGAGTACTGGTGGGGGCGATGGTGGCTCTGGGGAGTGCAGCCAGTGCCAAGTCCACAGCATCATAGGTGGCTCAGCTGCACAGGAGTGGAGGAAAAAGAATGGAAGAGCTATAGTGGTAGGGAATTCAATAGTCAGGGGAGCAGACAGGTGTTTCTGTGGCTGCAGACGTGACTCCAGGATGGTATGTTGCCTCCCTGGTGCCAGGGTCAAGGATGTCACTGAGCGGCTGCAGAGCATTCTGGGGGGAGAGGGTGAACAGCCAGTGGTCGTGGTCCACATCGGTACCAATGACATAGATAGAAAGAGGGATGAGGTCCTGCAGGCAGAGTTTAGGGAGCTAGGAGAGAGATTAAAAAGCAGGACCTCAAAGGTAGTAATCTCCGGATTACTCCCAGTGTCCCGAGCTAGTGAGTACAGAAATAGGAGGATAGAGCAGATGAATATGTAGCTGGAGAGATGGTGCAGGCGGGAGGGCTTTAGTTTCCTGAGGCTTTGGGACCGCTTCTGGGGGAGGTGGGACCTGTACAAGCCGGACGGGTTGCACCTCAACAGAGCCGGGACCAATATCCTTGTGGGGGGGTTTGCTAGTGCCGTTGAGGAGGGTTTAAACTAGCTTGGCAGTGGGATGGGAACCTGAAAATAGATTCAGTAGGGAAAGGAGTAAAGCTGGAATTAGAAAGCAAAAATAAAGAAAGTGAGTTTGAAGGAGAGAGGAAACAAGAAGGAAAAAAAGGTAACAAAACAAACTTAAAGACACTTTGTCTTAATGTACGTAGCATTTGCAACAAAATAGATGAGTTGATGGCACAAATTGAGACAAATGGGTATGATCTGATAGCTATTACAGAGACGTGGTTATAAGGTGACCAGGACTGGGAATAAAATTTTCAGCGGTACTTGACAATCCGGTTGAACAGACAGAAAGGAAAAGGAGGTGGGGTAGCTCTATTGATAAAGGATGGAATCACTGCAATAGTAAGAAACAATATTGGCTGAAATGATAAGGGTGTTGAAACAGTTTGGGTGGAGATAAGGAAAAATAAAGGGCGTAGTCTATAATCCCCCTAACAGTAACAACTCTGTTGGTCGGAGCATAAACCAGGAAATAATGGGGGCTTGTAAAAAGGGAACAGCAATAATCATGGATGATTTTAACCTCCCTATTGATTGGACAAATCAAATTGGTCAGGGTAGCCTTGAGGAGGAATTCATAGAGTGCATAAGGGATGGGTTCCTTGAGCAGTATGTAACGGAACCAACCAGGGGGCAGGCTATTTTAGATCTGGTCCTGTGTAATGAGACAGGATTAATAAACAATCTCTGAATAAAGGATCCCTTCGGAATGAGTGATCATAGCATGATTGAATTTCAAATGGAGGGTGAGAAAGTTGGATCTCTAACCAGCGTACTAAGCTTAAATAAAGGAGACTCTGAAGGTATGAGGGCAGAGTTGGGTAAAGTGGACTGGGAAAATAGATTAAAGTGTGAGACGGTTGATGAACAGTGGTGTACATTTAAGGAGATATTTCACAACTCTCAAGAAAAATATATTCCAGTGAGGAGGAAAGGGTGTAAGAGAAAAGATAGCCATCCGTGGCTAACAAAAGAAATAAAGGACAGTATCCAATTAAAAACAAGGGCATACAAAGTGGCCAAAACTAGTGGGCAGTGGCTGTGTGGATATGAAATTGGTTAACAGACAGAAAACAGTGAGTAATGGTGAACAATTGATTTTCAGACTGGAAGGAAATATACAATGGTATCCCCCAGAGGTCAGTATTAGGTCCACTGCTCTTTTATTAATGACCTGGACGTGGGTATAGGGGTCATCACTTCGAAGTTTGCAGATGAGGAGTGAGGAGGATAGAAGCAGATTTCAGGAGGACAGACAGACTGGGAAATGAGCAGACACATGGAAGATGAAATTTAATACAGAGAAGTGCATTTTGGAAGGAACTAAATGGTACAATTTTAACGGGAGTGCAGGAACAGGGAGACCTGGATGTTCACATACACAAATCTTTGAAGGTGGCACAACAAGTTGATAACGTTTTTAATAAAAGCATATGAGATTCTTGGCTTTATAAATAGAATCATAAAATACAAGAGCAAGGAAGTTATGCTAAACCTTTATAAAACACTGGCTAGGCCCAGCTGGAGTATTGTGGCCAGTTTTGTGCACCACACTTTAGGAAGGATGTCAAGGCCTTGGAAAGGTGCAGAGGAGATTTATGAGAATGGTGCCAAGGAGGAGGGAGAGACTAGAGAAGCTGGTATTGTTCTCCTTAAAGCAGAGAAGGTTAAGGGGAGATTTAATAGAGGTGTTCAAAATTATGAAGGAAATGATGCTGTCTGCAGGATTTGGGACGAGGTCAATGGCAGGTGAAAATGGCAGTCAGATTGAGAGGCTGGCTGGCTCAGGGCGGGTAGGCCTGTGGCACTAGGCCTCACAGAGGCGGGATGGAGGGATCGGATGGATGTCTGAGTTGGAGGAGCAGCACAGGGAAGGGGGAGGGAGGGGGCAGGTCTGCAGAAGATCGCAGGCCGGGAGGAGTGAGGAGGGAGAGGGGTTTGCAGAAGATCACAGGCCGCGAGAAGCGGGGGGTGAGGGGGTCTGCAGAAGATCGCGTGCCGGGAGGAGCGGGGAGTCGGTCTGAAGGGATCGAGGCCAGGAGCAGCACTGGGAAGGTCATAATAGCAGAGGGGGAGGTCTTTAGAGGCATAGGGGTCCTGGGTGGGGGGGCGGGGGGAGGCCTTGTGGAGGCATCAGAGGCCTTGGAGAGGGGATTGGAAGCCTAGAGGAGATCGGGGGTCTGGGCAGGGATGGTCGAAGGCCTGGGGGGGATTGGGGACCTTGGCAGGGGAGATCGGAGGCCTTGGGGGGATTGAGGGCCTGGACAAGGGAGATCGGAGGCCTGGGGTGGATAGGGGGCCTGGGCAGGGGGGATCGGAGGCCTCGCGGGGATTGTCCTATTACGGGGGCTGTGTTGTGTAGGCATGCCTGTTCACTGTGTAATGTTTGTAACACTATCATGCAACATAGAATGTACCCTTGTACTGTACACACCTTACCGGTACACTAGAGGGTGCTGTTGCTGGAGACCCAGGGGTTGCCTGCACACGGCAGGTAACCCAGTATAAAAAGGAACACACAGCTTGTTGTCAGCACTCAGGAGCTGCTAATAAAGGACTGCAGGTATGCAGCATTTAAGTACCATACCCTGCCTCGTGTAGTCATTACTAAAGATGCCTGGGGGGGATTGGGGACCTGGGCAGGGGAGACCAGAGGCCTGGGGGGGGGGAATTGAGAGCCTGGGCAAGGGAGATTGGAGGCCTGGGTGGATTGGGGGCCTGGGCAGGGGGGATTGGAGGTCTTGCGGGGATTGTCCTATTATGGGGGTTGGGTTAGGCAGGGACCCTGGATCCCTCCTGAATGCAGCAGTCCTCGTTGTAGCTGCTGGGTTTTACGAGGCGTGTAAAACCTGGCCTGTTACTGTTAAACTCAAAATGGAGGTTAAAAAAGACCTCATTATAATATTTAAAAAGACAGCCCACCTCCTGGGAACGGCTTGGATGCCCGCCCCTATCCCACCTCTGTTAAAAGCATTGGAGGTGGGTTCAGGTCGGGATTCACATTTTTAATACTTTAGCTACTTTACGCTCCCAAGCCACCTGTTTTTTTTAAGTTAATATTTCCCCTATGTCTAGACTCTCCAGCCAGGGAAAACAGCCTCTCAGCATTTTCCCTGTCAAGCCCTCTCGAAATCTTATACGTTTCAATGAGATCACCTCTCATTCTTCTAAACTCCAGTGAGTATAGGCCCAGTCTACTCAATCTCTCCTCATTGGACAACCCTCTCATCCCAGGAATCAATCCAGTGAACATTTGTTGCACTTCCTCTAAGGCAAGTATATCGTTCCTTCGGTATGGAGACCAAGGGGGTGAAATTGCCCCCTTTTTAGAGGTGCATAGCGCCTCTTGGGGTGGGGAACCGGCTCCAGAAAATTGCCCAGGAGTTTGCGGAGCTGCTGGCATGGCGGTTAGCGCCCGGGGAAACCGATGATGATGTCGTTGCCGTGTGCGGTGACCCCTCACTGCTCCATGCCGACCCCTTACCACCACATGGGGGAAATTGCCCCGCGAGCCATGAAGTTGGCTCGAATGGATATCAACGCCAGCTTCGTGGGTCGTGAAGCTGGCCGACATCCGCTCTCGGGGCACTACTTAAAGGGGAGGGCGCCATGCCCGTGCCGCCATCTTTTCTGGATTGTCGACTTTCGGATCAGCTCCAGGATGGTGGCCCTAGCATGGGCCGGGCCGCCATCGTGCAGCCCCGCACTCCATTTTTGGGTGTCAGGCTGCAGGCCCAGTCCCACCCTGCCCTGGTGGCCTAGTGGAGGTCATCAGAGGGCTTGCAGAGTGCGCAGCGACCCTCCCCTTTAAGCAAATGGTAGGGGCATTGAAGCACGTCGGCACTATGTGGAGCATCCATGTAGCGCTTCACTCACCCCCACTATAGCATCCTGGAACCATCCCTAAAGGAAGTGGAGCATGCCAGATTGTGCTCCACTTTCTTTGAGGGGGCGGTAAGCCCAATTCAGTGGCGGGGGCGGAACTTCTGCGCCAGGTGCAGAAATTCCCGGCCCCAGCTGGTCACTGCCCCCAATCAGGGTGCATGGCAATTTCGCCTCCAAAACTGATAAGGAAACCAAAACTGTGCACAGTATTCCAGGTATGGTCTCACCAAAGCCCTGTAGAATTGCAGCAAGACTTCCTTACTCTTGTATTCCAAGCCCTTGCAATAAAGACCAACATACTGTTTTCCTTCCTAATTGCTGGCTGTACCTCCATGCTAACTCTCTGTGTTTCCTGTATGAGGATTCTTAAATCTCTCTGTACACCAATATTTAATAGTTTCTCACCATATTAAAAATATTCTGTTTTTCTGTACTTCCCAGCAAAGTGAATAACCTCACATTTCCTCACATTATACTCCATCTGCCACCTTTTTGCCCACTCACTTAATCTCTATCCCTTTGCAGTCTCTTTACGTCCTCCTCACAGCTTACTTTCCCATCTAGCTTTGTATTGTCAGCCAACCTGGATAGATTACACTTGGTTCCTTCAGCTAGGTCATTAATATCGATTGTAAATAGCTGAGGCTCCAGCACTGATCCTTGCAGTACGTCACTAGTTACAGCCTGCCAACCTGAAAATGACCCATTTATTCCTACTCTCTGTTTTCAATCCTTTAAACAATACTCTTATCCATACTAATAAAAATTACCCCCCAACCCATGAACTCTTAAACTAATTGAGTACCCCTTACATACAGCCAGTACTTAATGATGTCCATGTTTAAGTAAATTAGAACAAAATTTTACAAATATACATTTCTGCACACCGGCATTAGTACACACTGGGAAATCATAATTTTTGTTTCTGAAAATTAAAGAGCATGAAGTTGTAAGGAGCACGTCTGCAATTTCCCAATAAGTCTTGCAGTGATTGAGGCTCCCTCCAGATGTGTGTATGTGTAAAATGGTGCTATAGTATATGTACAATTTCAATACATAGGGTGCATTGCAGTATAAAATATATACTACCTTATATAAGGAGATCTTACTGTGCACAAACTTTGAGTAACATTCCTGATAGATCCTATCATATTGCATTATTTTTGATGATGCTCTTTGCTTGCTTGCTAAATATACATTCCTAATTTTTACAGGTTCCTATGTGACTGCTAAAGACCTGCCTCAATTATTGGGCAACTTAGAGTACAATATATCTCGAAATACAAAGATGAGAGGCAAATATCAGCCACAGGTCAGAGAACTTAGATGGGGAGTAGATTTGGAGAAAACTTTCCCCAAAAGTGCTTATCATTATGATTATGTTATGGCCGCTAATGTTGTTTATAGTCACCCATACATGGATGAACTTCTAATAACTTTTGATCACTTATGTCAAGATGGCACTATCATTTTGTGCACAATGAGATTTAGGCTCAATAACTCCAGTTATTCCAGTGTATATTTGATATTGAAGTTATATATGATCTGCCAAGTTTACAGATAAAGTTGTAGAAAGCAGCACGTAAAAACACAGGGATCAGAAAGGGAACTTGAGAGCTAGCTGCTTATATCTCTGAAGCAATGATTTCCTTGCCTTGGAGAGTTAAAGTTAACTCCCCTAAAATCAGGCTTACAAATGAATGGGCTGAAAATTCCAGCCTCGCCAGGTCCATACGAATTGCGCACGGATCCAGCTAGGCCTTGCAAAATCCAGTTTTAGTGGCGCAATGTGCATGCGCCGAAAACTGGCTTTTCCGATCTGTCAAGATTTCTCTTGACAGATCCTCCACATTGCTGGGAGAAGGACATCCGCGAAGCAGAGATTGGGCTATTTAAGAACATAAGAACATAAGAAATAGGAGCAGGAGTAGGCCATTTAGCCCCTCGAGCCTGCTCCGCCATTTAATAATATCATGGCTGATCTGATCTTGGGCTCAGCTCCACTTCCCTGCCCACTCCCCATAACCCTTCATTCCCTTATCGCTCAAAAATCTGTCTATCTCCAACCTTAAATATATTCAATGACCCAGCCTCCACAGCTCTCTGGGGAAGAGAATTCCACAGATTTACAACCCTCGGAGAGAAGAAATTCCTTCTCATCTCAGTTCTAAATGGGCAACTCCTTATTCTGAAACTACGCCCCCTAGTTCTAGATTCCCCCACAAGGGGCAACAACCTCTCTGCATCTACCTTGTCAAGTCCCCTCAGTATCTTGTATGTTTCAATAAGTTCACCTCTCATTCTTCTAAACTCCAATGAGTATAGGCACAACCTGCTCAACCTTTCTTCATGGTATGGCCTTACCAATACCCCATAGAATTGTAGCAGGACTTCTCTGCTTTTATACTCTATCCTCCTTGCAATAAAGGTCAACATTCCATTTGCCTTCCTGATTACTTGCTGTACCTGCATACTAACTTTTTGTGTTTCATGCACAAGGGCTCCCAGGACCCACTGTACTGCAACATTTTGTAATTTCTCTCCATTTAAATAATAATTTGCTTTTTTATTTTTCCTGCCAAAGTGGATAACCTCACACTTTCACACATTATACTCCATCTGCCAAATATTTTCCCACTCACTTAGCCTGTCTATATCTGTTTGCAGATTTTGTGTGTCCTCCTCACAACTTGCTTTCCCACCCATCATCATCAGCAAACTTGGCTAAATTACACTCGGTCCCTTCATCAAAGTCATTAATATAAATTGTAAATAGTTGAGGCCCCAGCACTGATCCCTGTGGCACCCCACTAGTCACTGTTTGTCAACCGGAAAATGACCCATTTATCCCAACTCCCTGTTTTCTGTTATGTGGCACCTTGTCAAATGCCTTCTGGAAATCTAAATACACCACATCCACTGGGTCCACTATATCCACCCTGCTTGTTACATCCTCAAAGAACTCCAGCAAATTTGTCAAACATGATTTCCCTTTCATAAAACCATGCTGACTCTGTTTGTCTGTATTATGCTTTTCCAAATGTCTTACTCTTGCTTCCTTAATAATGGACCCCAGCATTTTCCCAATGACAGACGTTAGGCTAACTGGTCTATAGTTTCCTACTTTCTCTCTACCTCCTTTTTTAAGCAGGGGTGTTACATTTGTGGTTTTCCAATCCGCTGGGACTGCCCCAGAATCCAGGAAATTTTTGATAGATTACAACCAATGCATCCACTATCTCTGCAGCCACTTCTTTTAAGGCCTTAGGATGCAGGCCATCAAGTCTACGGGACTTGTCCACCTTTAGTCCCATTATTTTACTAAGTACTTTTTCTTTAGTGATAGTGATTGTTTTAAGTTCCTTTATTGGGAATCTATTATTGAGGTTTTTAGTGTCTTATACCATGAAGAATGATACAAAATATTTGTTGAAAGTCTATGCCATTTCCCTGTTCACCATTATTAATTCCCCAATCTCATCCTCTAAGGGACCAACGTTTACTTTAGCTACTCTCTTCCTTTTTATATACCTGTAGAAGCTCTTACTATCTGTTTTTATATTTCTTGCTAGTTTACTCTCATAATCGATATTTCCTCTCTATTATTTTTTTAATCGCCATTTGCTGGTTTAAAAAAAATTCTCAGTCCTCTGGCCTCCCACTAATCTTGGTAACATTGTATGTCATTGTTTTCAATTTGATATCATCTTTTACCTCCTTAGTTAGCCATGGATGGTTATCCCTTCTCTTAAAATCTTTCCTTCTCACTGGAATATATTTTTGTTGAGAGTTATTAAATATCTCCTTAAATGTCTGCCACTGCTTATCTACCATCTTACACTTTAATCTATTTTCCCAGTCCACTTTTCCCAACTCTGCCTTCATACCTTTGTAATCGCCTTTATTTAAGATCAGGACACTGAGTTGAAATCCAACTTTATCACCCTCCAACTGAATTTGAAATTCAACCATGCTATGACCACTCTTTCTTTTTATTAATCATTTATTAATCTTATCTCATTACACAGTCCCAGTTCCAAGATAGCGTGCTCCCTGGTTGGTTCTGCAACATACTGTTCAAGGAAACCATCCTAGATACACTCTATGAACTCTTCCTCAAGGCTACCTTGACTAATTTGATTTGTCCAATCAATATGAAGATTAAAATTACCTATGATAATTGCCGTACCTTTGTTACAAGCCTCCATTATTTCTTGATTCCAACAGTGTAGCTGCTGTTAGGGGCCCTATAGACTACACACACCAGTGACTTTTTCCTCTTATTATTTCTTATCCCCACACAAACTGATTCTACATCTTTATATTCTGAGCCAATAACATTTCTCACTACTGTACTGATATCATCCTTTATTAACATAGCTACCCCACTTCCCTTTCCTTTCTTTCAATCCTTCTGAATTGTCAAATCCCCTGAATATTCAGTTCTCAGCCTTGGTCACCTTGCAACCACATCTCTGTAATGGCTATCAGATCATACCCATTTATATCTATATGTGCCGTCAACTCATCTATCTTGTTACGAATGCTGCGTGCATAAAGAGCTTTAAATTTTGTCTTTTTACCAGTTTTCCCTGCTTTGACCCCATTTTCTGATGCACTCTTATTTTTGTACATTTTGTCCCTTCCTGTCACACTCTGGTTATCATTTCCCCCACTGCTACCCTGCTGTATTGCGTTCTCCTTGTTCTTTGACTTTTTACATTTCCACTCACCTGAACGCTCCCACCCCTCCCCCCCACTATTTAATTTAAAGCCCTCTCTACAGCCCTAGTTATTCGATTCGTTGCCTTCGATTCTATTTGCTCAACTCATGCCCAGCGAACATTCTTCAAACTTTTACGCCTGGTAAAACCAGGTGCATAGCTTACCTTTACCAGTGTAAGTGTTTTAAAACATATGTAAACACTCATTTTCATATTAAAAGCCCTGTCCATTAAGGTAAGTTCATTTTTAACACTATTAAAACACATTAAAAAAAATTCCAAAAAATATTTTTTTTCTAAAACATTTAATTACATTTAATTTTAATTAATTTTAAATATGTGAGGTGTCTTATTTATTTATTATGCTGTGTTTTGGTGTTTTGTTTTTTCTTCTCATTGATAGTAGTGGGAGTCCATACAAACAGAGCTCCCATTTTTATCAATGAGAATACTGCATAGTGATTGATGGTCCAGGCCCGTATGTACCTCGAAGACATCTTCCAGCGAATCTCGGCCTCCAACCGGGTTCCTACGGTCGTCCGGTATTTTCAGGTTGGAAGCGTTCGTATGAAGGAAGCCTCTGAATGCAATTTTTCCCCCAATATGTTGTGATCAATGTTCCTTCTAATTTTGGGGGGCACATGACCCCTTTAACAAGATGCGTGATCCGTTCAAATTTCTGTGCATGCGCACTTTTTCCATTGTGAACCCAGCAAGCGGCCTGTGTAGGACCTCCAGAGCATTGTGCGGCCGCGCAGCTTAACAGGAACATTGGCTGTGATTTGCTTCCAGCAAATTTTATATTGCTAGCCTTGCTTTCATTTCTTGTCAAGAGTTCTCAACTAAGAAGCCTTCTAAGGCAAGTTTAGTTACCAACAATCCACAGGCCTAACATTAAAAAAAAGTCCCTAGACAAGATTTCTGGCATCGACAGATTCGCTTGGGATCAGAATCTGTCAATTGATATTCCTCTCACAAAGATCACAATCGCAACATGCCTGCATTTATTACATTACAGCAGGAGAAGCTTTACTAACTCAATGATTGAGCATTCAGGCATGCCAAGTAGGAATCCAAGTGTTCTATCCATCTGTTCTGTAACATTGCCAGAGATTTTGCTTAAACCGTTGCAAAAAACATTTTTTTAGCTACTGGAAATATTTATCTTAAATTAAAAGCACCACACTATCCATTTCCTTCTGATTTGTTTTTAAATTATGGTCCCACCATTTAGAAAATTATCTTTTTTAAAATGAAAAAATATGTTGAAATTCTAAAAAAAAGAACAAAGTTAGATTTTGTGCAATTTTTGATTGTAAACAAGCTCCTACCAGCATGTTAAAACACAAATTAATTTGGCTAAATATGACCATTTGAGGCATAGGATAAGACATTAGGTTGGCAAAATACCCCCATGATTAATCTGCCATACGTGGCAGCCATACAGAGCATGAATGAAGCAATAAGTCAGAATTGGCTCTGAATATCTTCCATTGGAGACAGTGTTCTTTCTGGCAAGAATATAGAAAGAAGGCCCTACTGGGAATTATATTGATATATAGCACATACCAGAAAGACAATAATGTATATTCATTTTTTTTAACGAATTAATTGTTTTCAAAATGTAATTGTTATCTATGTGATATGTATATATGATTAAAGAATATTTACTTAATTAATATGGCAGAATCAACTTCTGTTTACAATGATTGTATTGATTTTTGTGTACACTTTGTGATGCCAGTTCTTACAAAGAGATTGCTTTTCTCTTACTTTGTCGCTTCTGGCCCAAAGAAGATGAACAATTACTAATAATCATGAATCCTTTGAAAGGAACTTGTGTATTTCCCTTTTACTCACCTGCAGTGACAATTTGTTCCATATGTTGACCAACGCTTTGCTAAACAAACTTTGTTTAAGTTGCCTATTTTCCTTATCTATTTCCCTCATTTTGGAATTCAGCATACATTGGAAAAATGTATCTGTCCCCTTCAGAATCTTAAAAATTTCAATCAAGTCCCCCCTTAACCATCTTGGCTCATCCAGGGTCACCGAGGCTCACCTTTTCCTCAAAGCTCTATTTGTAAGTTCTGGTAATAATCTTGTAAAACATGCTGAACCCTCTCCTATAACATATCCCTTTCGATGTGGGTGACCAGAACTGTGCTTGAGATGTGGTCTCACTGACTGAGGCCCCATTCAATTTTAAAATTGCTCTTTTGATTTATGTTATACCCTTTTCTATGCAACCCAGCATTCGATTTGTTTTCTTTACTACCTAGGTATGCTGGGATAATTGTTTTAGTGACAAACTACCACTACTGCTAAACATCCCTCCTATACTGATACCTCATATTTGTTCCATATGACTACATATTCCATGTTATCTTTTCTTTTGCAAAATCTCATCACTTAAAATGTAGTTGCATGTCATGCTTCATTTCATACATGGCTATGGAGTTAGAGGGGAGGGTGATTGGGTGGTGCAATGAGTTAGAAGCATTCCTCCAGTCACTAACATGAGCAAAGAATTTAGTGCAAGTGTAAAATGGGAAACTTGATTTTCTTTTTCGCTCTGGCATGTATTACTAACTTGATTGAGTTCTTTGATGATGTAATGGAGAGGGTAGTGCGGTTGATGTTGTGTATATGGACTTTCAAAAGACATTTGACAAAGTACCACAAAATATACTTGTTAGAAAAATTGAAGCCCATAAGATTAAAGGGGCAGTGGTAGCATGGTTGCAAAATTGGCAAAGGGACAGAAAGCAGAGAATAGTGGTGAACAGTTGTTTTTCAGACTGAATGGAAATATTCAGTGGTATTCCCCAGGGATCAGTATGAGGACCACTGCTCCTTTTGACATATATTAGTGACCTGGACTTGGG
Organism: Pristiophorus japonicus; assembly: GCF_044704955.1. Taxonomy (NCBI): domain Eukaryota; kingdom Metazoa; phylum Chordata; class Chondrichthyes; family Pristiophoridae; genus Pristiophorus; species Pristiophorus japonicus. Next base: position 91,056,117 of record NC_091986.1, read on the forward strand.
TATACAAGGCATAATTTCAAAGTTTGCAGATGATATGAAACTCAAAAATGTAGTGAATAATGGGGAGGATAGTAATACACTTCAGGAGGACATAGACAGACTGGTAAAATGGGCAGATACATGGCAGATGAAGTTTAATGCAGTGATGTGTGAAGACATATTTTGATAGGAAGAATGGGGAGGGGCAATATAAACTTAAATTGTTATGGGGTGTATGTACACAAATCTTTGAAGGTGTCAGGACAAGTTGAGAAAGCTGTTGAAAAGCATAGGGAATCCTTGAATTTATTAATAGAGGAATAGAGTACAAAAACAAGGAAGTTATGCTAAACCTTTATAAAACACTGGGTATGCTTCAGCTGGGGTATTGTGTTCAATTCTGGGCACCACACTTTAGGAACAATGTCTTGGTCTTGGAGAGAGTGCAGAAGTGATTTACTAGAATGGTACCAGGGATGAACGACATTGTGTGGAGAGACTGGAGAAGCTAGGGTGGTTCTCCTTTTGGCAGAGAAGGTTAACAGGAGATTTGATAGAGGTGTTCACAATCAAGAATGGCATTGCTGGAGTAAATAAGGAGAAACTGTTTCCAGTGACAGAAAGGTCAGTAATCAGAGGATACAGATTTAAGGCGTTTAGCAAAAGAACCAGAGGCAACATGAGGAAACATTTCTTTACAGAACAAGTTGTGATCTGTAATGCACTGCCTGCGTTTTTACAGGGCTGTGGGGAAAGCGCAGGGGAGTCGATTAATTGGATAGCTCTTCTAAAGAGTCCGCATAGGCACAATGTATTGAATGTTCTCCTCTGTGCTGTATCATTCTATGATTCTTTTTGGGTTTCAATTCAACTCAGACTACTGATTTTAAGGAAATTAAGAAAGGAATTGAGGTAATCGGAATCTAATTCTTAGTTGATGCTAGTCCATAGTTCAAACCTGCTCAGAATTACACAGTAATTAATGTTAGTATTGGCAATCTGATTCAGAAAGACTACAAGGACAGGAGATGGATATGTAACACTGGAGGAGTAGAAAAGTTTCCAGATTAAAGTTGAGGAACTCTCTTGAGGCAGTCTAGTTAGTTGTATGTTTTGTTATATATCCCTAAGCTAATTAAAATCGTTACTTTAATAAGGTTATTTCAATTAGTTTGGGGGTAGAATTTCCTCAGGGGTTCTCTCTTAGGGTTTGTTATGGAGTATTTAAATATAACACTCGACACAAGTCTGTATATGGAGAAAAGAGTTGTTTATTTTTACTCGATTGATCAAGGGAGAGACGGTTCGCACCAGTCCTGCAATGGATATACCCCCACCACTCTCTCCGAACAACCTCCGGTTGCTATTTTTATACATTCAAAATACATACAAAATCATGAAGCTATGCTATTGGTCAATACTATTACAATGATTTCATTTGTACATACAATTCCAGAAATTCATCTTGTATGCCTCTTATCTGATTAGTCATGTGCTACATCATTTCTGTGAACTCCTCTCCAAACCCATTTGTTTTGTGTGATTCTTTCATCATTGAATAGGTTTAACAAACACACCTGGAGTGTCCTCAATCAGTCTTTGTCTCCCGTTATCTCGTATAACACTATGTGGCTCCTAGCCAATCTCTATAGTTTGTTTTTTCTATGATTACTGTCTCCATCCCCAACCATTTGTCTTGGTTTTACTACTATAAGCTGTTTGTACTTGGGCATGTGCAAGATACTATCTCCTTGAGAGTTCTTTGACCTCAGCTATGACCCTTTCTAAGGAGAATTTGTCCTGTAACAAATGGGCTCTGTTTGCTTTGCTCTTTGTTCTAGCTTTGATAACAGCAAACCGATTAATGAGTTCAGAGGTGCCACAGCATTCTATTCTCAAAGTATCAAGTTCAGCAGTTTTCCCTCTACTCAGCAACACATGTCTTTTCTGTCTTTACTGTAAGCCTTGCTAATGATTTTAACTTGATTAATTTTCCACTGATTATTTTTTTTCCTCTACAATCCCAATTTGGTCAGATGGTTACCGCAAATACCCACCATGACCAATAATTCTTTTTTCCTACCTAGACTCGTGTGTCTCCCGCCCTGATTTCATTGATCAGGCAATAGGATTGGGACACTCAAGACTCACATCAGGTACTCGTGCCATTTTTGTGATTGCTCCTCCTTATGTGGACCTAGCAAAGGCTTCCTCTGTTCCTTGTTCATGGCCTTAGCCAAGGTTTGCATTCTGCGTCTCTTGTATCTGCCTGCATATTCTGCCAGGAGTATCAGTTCCACTACCAGCTGCATTATGACTAACACATGGGATATAATTCTAATCCAAGGGTGTATGTTCATATTTAGTCCAAGGTTGTAAAACCGAGCATACCACGACGGTTCAGCCAGTTCTTTGTCAATGACCTTTTGTAGTTTTTCGATTTGTTCCTCCAAGACGACGTATTTCCTTCGTTGTTCAAACACACTCCTTTCCAATGCCATCTGCAATTCACTCAACTTAGGGATCAGTTTTCCTTGTAGCTCCTCAAAACCTTTATACCCTGCTTTTATCGTGTCTACCACTGTACCGTTGACGGTTTCTTTCCCCAGCTCGGGTATAATGTATACCGTTTTATGTTGATTTAGTGTTTAGGCTTCAGACAGAAGTTAGGGCGTCCAATGGGGCATGTTATTTACCCTCCGACAGTCAGGTTAGCGGTTGTCATGCTGACGCATCATTGACGGTCTCCTTGTGATGGCGCTATGGTTTCCTAGTCCAACACCCATGGTGTGATGCTTAGGACACATCCCTTTGCTTGGCCGTCTCCATAGTCATCCTTGCCCTCCTGAAACGACTCTCGGCATAACACAACCTGATAATTCTTAGAACAATCTGTTATAGACACACCCTTGGTCTTATTCCCATGTTTAACAACATACTGATGCAGCTTGTGGTACCTTACTCGTGTTTGGTTTCTTACTTCCCCTATGTTTGTAACCTTATATAGAATTTGTCCTTTAATAAGGTTATACTGGGGAATGCTTACTACGAACCCTATTATATTCTGGTGGCGCGTGACGCATCTATTCTCAGGGACCCATGTGTGGCTATTCTTCCGAACCTGACAGGCTTGGATAGGATTTTTATCCAGCGTTCAAGTTTTAAAAACATTATTAGTTATCCAGTCCAGGACCTCCCCGTTCTGTAACTGTTCCAAATGAGGCCAGCATCCGTGTTCCATACCCGTCACATACGGCGGCCGCACTTGCCTTAGCGGTTCAGTCATTCAATAGCTTAATGGTCTTTGCATGATCTCTCAAAGTGTGGGCTACCTGCAGTATCTGCCGTTCGGCCCCATCCCCTAGTTGGGTCTGCAGTTTGTTGTTATCACCTCCTCTTTCTAACAGCCCTTTCAGGTACGGGTTAAAGTACTGACTTGTCCTTCTATGCCTGAAGGTCTATCGTGTTGACTGTCGCGACCCCGGCCGCATAGCCCACACCTACCATTTCTAATACGCCCCTCTTTCTCCTCGTCTTTCGGGTCACCACAAATTTTGTGGTGTTAGACTCTGGCCCTTCCAAGGCTCGTAGTGTCAGATCGTTATAAAGAGCAACCGTTCTGGGCCCATAGAAACTGGGGATAGTTAAATCCGTCAGGTTTAAAAATACTGTAATCACCCGCTGTCGCACCCCGAAGTGGATTCTGTCTTTAATTTGTTTCATCGCTAGACCTCCTGGAGCCCCCCTGGTCATATCTGGGCATTCCAGGGGTTCCGGTGTGGGGGTATTAATAACTGGGGCTGTGGTAGTGGGGACTGCTTTACATATGATCCCTTCCCATGCCGAACTAGGCAACCGGGCTACCCAGATGGTTCCCCTCCACCCCGACTCAAACTCGACCTCATTCGCACATGGTTTGAGGGGAGTCCATCCTTTCTCGGTGCTGTTACATTTTATTGTGATACATCCATGAAACCCAGACTAGTGTCCATACATGTCCAGGTACCACTTTTCCATTTGCGTTCCTTAGGGTCGTTTGGATTCAATACCACGTATAGTTCTGCATATAAATTCTGTCTCCTATGCAACCGGAGTCTCGTAATATGTCCTGACGGTTCCTCCCAGGCTTGTGGGGATTGATGCTCCCACCAGGATCTTCACAACGAGCCACATTTTCCTGTTAAGAGATTATAGCTTGGCATCCCAGGGTTCAATTAGATTCTTATCATTTCTATTTCAGCCAGATTGTTTGCACCGTTTCTCTGGACGTGTGCCCTTTTCCAGATCCATTTTATTATAACCAGTATTGCAAATATTAATCCTAATCTCCTGAAAAGTCCATCTATCAATGCTTCCCTCCACTCCTTATACTCTAAAGCGTACCTTAAGGAGTGAATTACCGGGAGTAGCCGAGGTTCCGCCATCCGCCGTACCCTTATATTCTTTCAGCTAGGACCATGTGTCCATCGGCTCCTACCTTTCATATTCAAGCAAGCGCATGTATCTCCATTAATTAACACCTCATACGGTCCGCTCCACCTAGGCGGGAATCCTGGTTTCTCTGCCTCTTCCTTAACCATTACCTTAGCTCCCACCTTGAGGATTATAGCTGAGGTATTTGTCCCACCGTCTTCATCCTCCTCTCTCTGTCTTTCTTGGACCTCCTGTCACAGACCTTTCAACTGCCCACTCAATTCCATCACATACCTTTTGATTTTGTCTCGTAAGGGGCCTAATTCGGCTCCTCCTGTGACTGTTCCTTCTGGTAACCTCATTGCACGTCCTGTCATTAATTCATACGGGGTTAGTCCCGTGGTTCTGGTTGGGTTGGCGCGCAGCCTCATTAATATTGTCGGTAGGAGTTCAGGCCATGCCTGCCCTGTTTCCTGTATTGCCTTGCTCAGGGCGGCTTTAAGGGTCTGATTCATTCTTTCTACCATCCCAGAACTTTGGGGGTGATATGGGATGTGAAACTTCTGCTTAATGCCGAATATTCTGCAAGTTTCTTTCATTACTTGACCCGTGAAATTAGTTCCTTGATCCGAGTCAGTTTGGGTGGGTATTCCCCAGCGGGGAATTACCTCTTCTGCTAGGATCCATGCTACTGTGGTGGCTGTGCAATTTCGAGTCGCAAAGGCTTCTACCTATCGGGTAAACAAATCAATAATTACCAAACAGTATTTTCGTCCTCGGGAATTTGGCAGTTGTCCCGTGAAATCTATCTGTATGTTTTCCCATGGCCCCCGGGACCATGGTTGGTGGGCCATCTTTATTTTTACGGCCTTTCCTGGGTTGTGCTGTGCGCATGTGATACATCGCTGACAATACTTTGCAATGTCGCGCCCCATGGTTAATGCCGTGATGCAGTTCCATGAGCATTTTCCTTATATAGGACGGGGCCAGCACCTTTCCGTCCTTCCTCCATACCGAATCTGTACCTAGTATTCCTCCCTTTCTTTTCCATTCTCTCTTTTCTCTAACACTTACATTTGTATGTAACTTTACTATGTCTTATGTCTTCCTCTGTGGTAAAGCTGCAAACTGGTTCTATTTCTACTTCGGCAGGCATAGCCACCTCTCGGGCAGCATTGTCTGCAGCTTTATTTCCCCGCTACCACTCGCTGGTGGGCCTTGACCTTTATCTCGGCCGCTTTAGCGGGTTTACTAGCAGCATCCAACAGTCGTTGTATTCGGCCATTATGTTTGATGGCCTCATCTCCTGAGGTGACATATCCTCGCCTTCTCCAGACGACCATATAGTTGTGCACCACCCTAAAGGCATATCTCCTGTCTGTGTATATGTTCACCATCTTCCCTTCAGCTAATAACAGGGCTCCGGTTAATGTGGTTTATTCAGTTACCTGAGCTGAGAGACCTTCATCCAGTGCTCCTTGCATCACTACCTTTAGGTTCTGATCCACCAATGCCCATCCCGTATGGGGATGGCCATTTACATACCTCCCTGGTTCTCACAATATATACAGAACGGGAGATCCATGTTCGGGAGTCCCAGCCCTGGAGCTGACATTAAGGCTTCCTTAAGATTGCCATATGCCATTTCCTGTTCAGGGCCCCACTCTATGTTTCTAGGGATGGCTTTCCCCCCTTCACCAGCCGTTGTACTGGTTCTGCGATTGCCGCGAATTTAGGTACAAAATTCCTGCAATAGTTAAAGAGCCCCAAGACCTTACGCACCCCTCGGACTGTCTTTGGTCGGAGCATGATTCTAATGGCCTCCTTCCTATCATTGGACATGGTCCTAGTTCCTTGGGATATCTCGTGTCCCAGGTACTATATCGCGGCTTGTCCGATCTGTGCCTTTTTGGGGTTTACTTTGAATTCTGCATCCTGCAGGACTTCCAGGATCTCTACAAGTGCTCCTGTGTGCCCCCTATCGTCCTTGGATGCTATCTGTAGATCATCTTCATATTGTAGTATAGTACTCCTATACGAGGTTAAATCCACCTTTTCTATGGCTCGACTCATAGTCCGGTGGAATATGGCCGGGCTATAGTGGAACCCTTGTGTAACCCATGTCCAGGTGTACTGATGGTCGCCAACTCTGAAGGCGAACATATCTTGGGACTCTTTTGCCAAGGATATGGACCAGAATCCACTGGCTATGTCTAATACAGTAAATAGCTTGTGCTCTGCTTTTAATCCATTAAATATTGTGGCTGGGCTGGCCACGATAGGATGTTGACGATGAGTCACCTTATTGAGGGCAGTATAATCAATAGTTACCCGGTGCAATCCGTCCGGCTTTCGTACGGGCCAAACAGAGAATTTGTTGTTCCCTCTATCTCTTGGTGTATACCGCTTTTCAGTAAATCCCCCACTATCTGTCTCACAGCCTGTGCGGCTTCTAGTTTTATCGGGTATTGGCGGTGGGAAGTATGTTCTGGTCCTGGGATCACCACAGGCTCGCATTTTACCTGCCCGCAGTCCTGTTTTGAGGTAGCCCAAACTCCTTTTACACTTTCACAGATAGCTCCCCACTTGTCCAGTGCCCACCCAGTCCCTTTCAAGAAGTTGGGCACTTCCCAAATTAGCATGCCCATCAAAATTACTCTTCTCCTTGAAGGTATTAGTTTTCTGACCGTTCGCCTTTATCCATACTATCTTCTTTCCCCTGGGGTCTACTAATGCTCCTAGTTGATCCAATAAGTCTATCCCTAATATTGTGCCCTCGTTGTTGGGCATTACATAAAATTGGGCCGGTAGTAGGATCCCAGCTAATTCTAACAAAATAACCTCACTTACTTTGGCTACTGTGACCGAGCCTCTTACTCCCCTCACCGACATGGTGTCATGTGGTGGGTAGGCGGAGGTCGATAATAGAGACTGATTCCCCCGTATCAACTAACATATTGCTGCTGACTCCATAACACCGCTGTCACATGGATACGCGGGTCGTCTCTTCCTTGAAGGGAGGACGCTGGACTTCATTTTGCTGCCAGGTCTTTTAAGGCCTGGAGCAGCTGCTCTTTTGTCCAATTATCCGTCCCGGTTCCCCTTCCTGCTCCCTTTCCCTCTGGAGCCCCGCCCTTCGCCCAACACCGTTCTCTTGTGCGTCCAGTTTTATGGCAATTCTGATACTGCTGTGCGGCTGACCGACACTCAGACTTTCTATGTCCCCTTTTCCCACATTTATAACACTCCAGACTGTCATGCGATGTTCCTGTTGCGACTGCTACTTCAGTTTTAATTTGTTTACCCCCGGCTTTGGTTACGTGGTCAACCTCACACACCCACCTTACTATGTCGTTATAATTATTGGCCGCTACGACCCTATTTTGAGGATCTTCTGATGCTCAGCGGTCAACCCGTCCTTAAACATCCTGCAAAAGGGGATATCATCTCGCTGCAGGTTGAGGTGTCCCGATGATTCCTGATATGCTGTCCACAATCTTTCCCCATAATCACTACTATTCTCACCTTTGCGCAGTTTTACTAACATAATTAATCCCCAATTGGGCTGGCTGTCCCCCAAAATGGTCTGGACAGCCATCTGGAATTGGTCATAGGCCATTTGTCTAATGGCCGAGGTGTCATTTGCCTCTGGGAGCTAGGCTCCTGTTGTAAAATTATTTTGTAGACTGTTCCATTTATCCCGTGGACATTTCGCCCTAACTAGTTGGTGCACGTCCCGCTCGTGCAAGTCATATATGTCATACATCTCCTGTAAACACTTCCAAAATTCTACATTTTTATTCCGGGGTTTTAAGGCACCTAGAGATCTTAGTATGTCCTGATTTTCCATAGGAGTGAAACTTTTTAATTAACTATTTGGGTATTGGCTCGCCCGCCCGCCGACACCATCAGCGAAGCCATGGAAGCCTCCTCACTGTCGGGCCAGTCGGACCAATCGGGCGCCGTGGCGGACACTGGGTCACACAGCAGTGGGGGTACATCTCATCCTGTGTCCTTTTTCTTATGGCTTACTTTTGTGTCCTCATCGTCCTGGGGTCCAAATCGCCCCTGTGCCTTTTTTAAACTACTTACTTCTACTCTTAATTTGCACAATTCCTCCAATTGTGGCCTTATACTGTCAGCACTGATGAACCACCATCAACCCTGCCTTAGCGGTTTTCTTGTGTTTTTGTTTCTCCCACCATTCTTTTTGTTTAATGGGGTCTTCTTTGGGATCCCATCTGTCGGTTAACATAGTCACTATCAGTTTCTTATGGTCGTCTGAAATATATCTACTCAGGGAGTCATCCGGCCCCCAGTCCAGCATATCCTTACACAACATACTCAGTTTGGTATGACTACCCCTATATCGGTTTCACTGTATTCTCAGAGACTAACTGTCCCTCTATTTGGTTTCACTTAAACCCAGAGTCTACTGCCCCACCGATATTTTCTTATGGATTTAAACTGTATTCTTAGATACGGATTGTCCCTCCCTAGAGTCTACAATCCCATCGATACCTTATAATCTCACACTTGGGCATGTTTACCCCTTCACCGGATTCTGTGAACTGTCTCCAAGCCCTTGGACACCTCTAACGTCCGGCTGGACTAACAATACTGATTGCCTCCCTGATCTGGTTCCTTAAACCTAGAGTTTGCAACCACTACCGGTTTCTCACTTTGACTTATATAGTGATGGATATACAACACATTTAAATTACCCCCAAGTTCTTTGCACCATAACAGACTTTTCACAGATTCAGGTACCCTAGGCAACTGACACGTTTCGTAAAAGCTTACATCGGATTATGAGTGGTAGTTTAAATATACTCACTCGTGATGCTCTATGAATGCCCGTCTGTCTGTTCCCTGTAGGTACCCTGCTCACAGCACCAATTGTTGTGGAGTATTTAAATATAACACCTGACACAAGTCTGTATATGGAGAAAAGTGTTGTTTATTTTTACTCGAACATAGAGGAAGGACAACTAGGCGCTCCCCTCCTGCTGTACCCTGTTCCGGCTCAGCTCCAAAGAACGATTACCAGGTTTGTCTCCATCTTTCTCTCGGCTTCCTGTGAAGATACAAAGAAACAACCTTTCTATGAGAAGGTAGACCTCCACAGGTCTGGCTTCATCAAAACACATTCTGTGAAAACACAAAACTGAGAAGGAAACTATATACACCACCACCTGTCTCTGGGTGGCTACGCTAGGTCTCTATGACCCTGGGCCTTTTACGGCTCCTCGGCGGTGTGTAAGGAGGTGACCATGGCGCTCTCGGCCGTGGGATCCTGCTACTCCTCCTAACCACCACCACCACGGGCTCCTCACTGTCCCAAACTATGGGAGGAAGACCCACATCCACCATACTGTTTACAGTGCCTTGGTGCTTCTTTCTGTTTCTCGCTCTTTTCCCCGGGTTAAACAACTTACACTGGTTCACATGGAGCCATTTTGTGCGCTTCGGAAGTTTAACCGCGTACACCATGGGACTGGCCTTATTTACAATGCTGTAAGGTCCCATGTACAAAGGCTCAAACATGCCCACCCCAGTGTAATTGTGGACCATGACCTGATCCCCTATTTCTACTCATGGGTTCTCCGGGGCTCGAGCAGCAACCGATTCCTCCAGTGCTGCTTCTCCATGTTGCTGGCAGCTTGCCAATGAATCTGTTTCAAGTGCTCGAACAGATTCTTGACAAACTTGTCCCGGTTTATCTCTCTCACTGCCCCGCTGTGAGAACCGGCGCCAGAACATCGGTCGGGGTGCTTCATGACCCTACCAGTCATGAGTTCATGCGAGGAATACCCTGTGCTTCTGGAGGCTGGCTCGGACCCCCATCAGGACAAACTGTTATGTTTTCAGATGCTCTGATAATGACTCCATGAGACAATGTGTTGTACTTGAACTGTAGTGACCTTAGTCCATTTAATGTAACTCCAGAGTGAGGACCACACATGGTGGCCTGCATTTTATACTAGGCCTGGCACACCTGTATAGGCAAACTGCAAGTCTCCCACTGCAGTGCCTTCTGGTGGCACACCTTGTAATAGTACAAGCAGTAACCATGTAGGATACACGACATCACTCTCTCCCAAGTCCTGAGTGCAAATCGCCTTTGCATTGACTGTGCTCTGGGCTTAGCTCTATCTGGTTGACCCTTAGAGGGTCGTTTCCATCTTGAGTGAGTAGGTGGTGTTTCGTTGGCAGTAGAGGTGCTGGTGGTTTCTGTTTTTGCATCCATGACCACTCCATTCTCTCCCCCCACCCTCACATACAGATTGTGCCGTTGGCTCATTACATTCATATGCATTCAAGTCCAAAAAAAACATTTGCATTTACAGTATTACATTCGTGGTACCATAGTGAGGCAAATACATTTGACTGGTCAGGTACATACTTGGAATATACTTGGAGTCAGTGCTGGGGTCAAACTAGTGCCAGAACTGCTGGATGGTGTCCAGGTAGTCTGGTGGCGGCGCGGTGCCCAGTGCTGGCAGTGGGAACCCGGTTGACTCAAGTTGCCCGCTCTCGGGGCTTTTGCCGTTGCTCCTAGCTTCGGGCATGTTCACAGATGCCTGTGCCTCCCTGTCCTCTCCTTGCTCCCCGGGTTGCTGCTGTTCCCTGAGGAGCAGTCATCTGACAGTGCGCAGGGAACTGCTGACTCGCTTGCCTGGGCGTTATTTGGTTTGGGATCCTGGCTGATCCCAGTCTCATTTGGGAGAACTGTTGCAGGTGACCCTTCGTTCCTGGGTGTGGCCTTGGTGGCGATAGGGTCTGGGGGCTGCGCCTTAGCGCGGTTTGCTCTTTCAGGCTCGTGGCGGTTGGTGCCATCGGGTGCCTGAGAGGTGGAGCCGATCAGGTGCAGGGTATCAATACCAATGCCATTGCCCTCCTGAGATCGCTTGCTCTGCAGCTTGTATGTATTGGCTGCTTGTGGCCACACTCCGTGGTGCATCACTCTGGTCCCAGGGACGCAGGCTACAGCATTGGATAGCTCGCTGGACCTGTGTGCTCCCGATGGGTGTTTGCCCGCTGCATTGACTGTATGCAGTTGAAATCCTACATAGCACAACGTTTCATTACTCATTGTAAATAACCTGTAGCTCCGATCACAATTGCATGACTTTTCTTTGCTTATTGCATGTACACAACTCTGATCATCAATTACACATTTTACATCTAACTCACAGTTGTTATTACATTGATTGAGAATGTGGACCTGTCCCTTTAAGTGTGGTGGGCTGCTGACCTCCTTTAAGAGCCTTGCTATCTTCACCCCAACCATCTTCATCGCTTGGTACCACATGTTACTCCATCAGCGCTGCACTTCGTGGTCTGGCCGCCGCCATCTTTTTCTTCAGCACCTCACCTCGTGGTTTGGGCGCCATCTTTCTTCCATCGATGATGTCGACTGCTGTGATCCTCTTCTCCCCGGGTTCTGCCACCGAGGCTGGGAAGTCACCTCTGGATACGATTTTCTTCCTCCGGAGTCCTGCCACTGGAGCATGGAAGGTGCGTTCGGGTCGTCTCAGCTGGATCATCTCCACGCAGTCGTGCTGAGCGGTCTGTGTCTCGGGTGCTGAGCTCGTCTGCTCTCTGGTGCCGGATCCAACCTCAGGTGGGGACTTGCTTTACCTCTGAGCACGGAGGACGTCGATAGCTGCAGGGATGAAATCTTTCCAGCTCCAATGGATCTTCTCCATCCACCTGCTTCCGAGTAGCGCTGGTCCATCACTTGCAACAATCCACAGGGATAACTTGTGCACTGCGCCATCATGGAGTACCTTTACATTCGCACTACCAACAACTGGGATAAGTTCATTGGTGTAGGTGCGCAGCTTTGCCTGAACCGGGACCAACTTGGGTCGTTCAGCCTGATTGTCCCATAGCCTCTCAAAGACTTCTTGATACATAACTGACTGGCTCGCCCCCGTGTCCACTGCCATGAAGACTGGAACACCATTTATCTCAACTTCCATCCTCAACGGGGCACATTCTGTGGTGCAGGTAAACATACCATACACCTCATCGTGGGGCTGAGCTGCCTCTCTGACTATCGCTTTATAATCCACGCTGGATTCATGGCCATCTGCAGACTCTTCATCAACACTGTGAGTCATATTTCTTTTACATATTCCCTGGAGGTGGCCCTTTGTGCTGCAGCCTTTACACACATAGTTCTTAAAACGGCTCTGGTGAGTCCTGTGATTCCCTCCGCAACGTCAGTATGGTGCTACTCGATTAGCCCCCCTCGGCGGACTTGGAGTTAAGGGACTCAGGGGCCTGTTCTCTCTCCCCCGAGAAGATACACGTCCTACAGTCCAGCCTCTAAAAGACACCATTTTGTGCACAGTACTTGCAGGGTTTGAGTCCTGAGGCTGCGTCATCCGCCTAGAGCCGCAGGTCGAGGTCATGAATGCTTGGCTCACAGAGATGGCCTTCTGCAGTGCAACTGTGGTATCCGCAGATAGTAGCCTGTGAAGAAGGCCCTCGTGGCCGATTCTGATGACAAAGATATCCCGCAGCGCTTCGGTGAGGTGGTCGCCAAAATCACACAGTGCCGCCAGCCTCCTGAGATCTGCAGCATATTTTGCGATTTCCTGGCCTTCGGGCCGTTGGTATGTCTGGCTGTGAGGATGCTCTCTTTGGGCTCGAGTTGTTCTTGGATCAGCGTTACAAGCTCCTCGTACGTCTTGGTTGTTGTCTTCGCTGATGCCAGCAAGTCCCTGATGAGGCCATAGACGGTGGGCCCACAACTGGTTAGCAGGATTGCTCTGCGCTTATCAGCCAGTGTGGCTGGATTGTCGCCTGCCAGGTCGTTTACTGTGAAGAAATGATCGAGCCTCTCCACAAAGGCATCTCAATAATCACCATTGGCAAACTGCTGCAATGCACCAAAGTTAGCCATTTTTGCATGAAGGTCCGTAATCTCGTCGCTAATTGTTATGTCTTCAGATGCTCTGATAATGACTCCATGAGACAATGTGTTGTACTTGAACTGTAGTGATCTTAGACCATTTAATGTAACTCCAGAGTGAGGATCACACATGGTGGCCTGCATTTTATACTCAGCCTGGCACACCTGTACAGGTAACCTGCAAGTCTACCACTGCAGTGCCCTCTGGTGGCACACCTTGTAATAGTACAAGCAGTAACCATGTAGGATACATGACACAAACGGCAGAACCTCAACCCACTTTTTCGGGGACTGTCCTGTTTCCTTCCGCAGCCTTTCTTTGATGGTCCGATTAAGTTGCTCCACAACCCCTAGTGACTGTGGGTTGTAAGCCACATGCCATTTCCCTTCTATCCCTAGCATTTTCAAGGTAGCCTGCATCACTTGCCCCATGAAGCGGCTCCCCTGGTCGGACTCCACGATCTGCGGCAGTCCCCACCTAGAGAACACTTCCCTCATCAAGATCCTTGCCGTTGCAACGCCGTGGCTGATTGGCAAGGGAAGGCTTCAAACCACTTCGAGAAAACGTCCACGAGGACCAAACAGTACTTGTAACCCCCCTTTGTGGTGGGCAATGGCCCGATGTAATCGACCTGTACCGACTGCCATGGTCCCTCTACTCTTCTCGTGTGCCCCATGGGGACCTTTCTTTTCTGGGGATCGGGGTTGTTTGCTGCGCACACCTCCCTCAATTGCGGCCACCACCCTGCCTGTTCTACCCTCTGCCAGGTAGTCTCCAGCCCTGGGTGTCTCGCTCCTGGGCCCCCATGGGCTATCTGGAGGAATTCCCTCTGGTGCTGTTCTGGAACCACCCACTGATCTCCCCTGAAAAGCATTCCCTCCTTTAAAGTAATGCCTGCTGCCCTGAATGAGCCTTCTACCTTTTCTCCTCTAGCCAGCTGCTCCAGGACAACCTGGAGGATGGCATCCTGTGCCTGAGCTTTCCTTAAGTCTGGGACCAATGCTACCCCTACACTCCATTGTGTTCCCCTTTGTCCCGGATCGTTGCTACTGGGCTGGATCCGAATGGGCTCCAAAACTCCCTCTTTGTTTTAGCTCCCTCTTTGGCTAACTTATCAGCCTTTTGGTTGCCTTCCCCTCTGGGTTCTCTCTTGGAATGGGCCTTTACTTTATGAATGTAATGGCTTCCCTGGGTTCCCGTGGCTTCTAAGATCCTTTGTGTTGTGTATGTATAACGTAAGTCTACTGTCTGTACACGCAATGTACAATTACATAAGACTACTGGATGTACTTTCACACTGTATACACTATACTTGTACCACCAGAGGGTGCAACTGGTGGAGACCTAGGGGTCACCTGTACACGACAGGTAACCAGGTATAAAAGGGAGCTCATCATGCTGTACCCTCACTCAGGAGTTGTAATAAATGGACTAAGGCCACCACAGTTCAAGTACAATACCTTGCCTCGTGGAGTCATTACTAGAGTGCATATAAATATAACAACTGGCGATGAGATTACAAATTACCACGCGAAAGTGGCTAACCTTGGCACATTTCAACAATTTGCCGATGGGGATGATTGGGAGGCCTTTCGGGAAAGGCTCGACCACTTCTTTATTGCGAACAACCTGGCGGGAGACGACCCGGCCTCGCTGGCCGATAAGCGCAGAGCTATCCTGCTCACCAATTGTGGGCCCACAGTCTATGGCCTCGTCAGGGACTTGCTAACCCCAGCAAAGACAACAACCAAAACATATGAGGAGCTCGTAACGGCCTGTGGTTCCAAACGGATGACTCACCCCCAGGACTCTAACCCGGCAAGTACTGTGAACCGACTGGCGCCTTTTAGAGGCAGGGTTGCTGAACGTAGTCTCTCTCAGGGGAGAGAGAACAGAACCCCAAGTCCCGCAACCCTGAGTCCGCCATATGGAGCCAACCAGCTAACCCCATGCTGGAGCTATGGAGGAAATCACAGGGCCCACCAGTGCCGCTATAAAGACTATACAGGCAAAGGCTGTAATACAAAGGGCCACCTCCAGTGAATGTGCAAGAGAAATCATACTCACCGAGTCAATGAAGAGTCGGCCGATCATCTGGACTCCAGTGACAATGAAGAGAGAGTCCATGAGGCAGTTCAGCCCCACGATGACGTGTAGGGAGTGTTTACCTGCACCACCGAGAGTTCCCTGCTGAAAATGGAACTTGAAATCAACGGTGTTCCAGTCACGATGGAGGTGGACATAGGGGCGAGCCAGTCACTGATGAATCAGGCGGCCTTTGAGAAACTCTGGGACAATCCAATCGAACAACCAAAAATTATCCCGATCCAAGTGAAGCTGCTCACCTACACAAACGACACCATCCCAGTCGTTGGCAGCGTGGGTGTCCAGGTGTCCCATGACGGCGCGATGCACAAGTTACCTTTGTGGATCGTTGCTGGTGATGGTCCAATGCTATTAGGACGAAGATGGATGAAAAAGATCCATTGGAGCTGGGAAAACCTCCAACCTCCGGCGATCGCCGTCCTCCGCGGCTCCGAAGTTGGATCCTGCACAGCACCTGAAAAACCAACCGCCCAACTCGACTGCATGTAGACGACCCAGACCGCTCAACCCAACTGCGAGATGATTCAGCCGAAACGACCTGACCTCACCTTCCAGGCTCCAGTGGAAGGATTCCAGAGGAAGAAAATCAGCGCAGAAGGCAACTTCCCGGCTTCCATGGCTGAACCTGGGGAGAAAAGGATCACCACAGCCTACCTCGTGGAGAGAAAGAAGATGGTGCCCGAACCACGAGGTGAAGCACCTGAAGTAAAGATTGCAAGGCCCTCTTGAAGGAGACCGGCAACCCATCACATTTAAAGGGAGAGTTCCACTCTTTATACAGCGATGATGGTGGTGCATATATAAAAGATGTAACTGACAATTTCAAGTTTGTAAATGTAACTAACCATGATAAGTCGGGCGATTGAGGTCGGAACCAATGAATTGTGAGAGTAAACGAAGTGATGATGTGCGATGCTGGGTTCTACAGTTACGCTGACAAAACCAAGGGCAACCTTCTGTTGGAAGCACCCAGGTCCAGCGGGCTACCCGACCATGTAGCCTGAGCCTCTGGGACCAACGTGATGCCCCAGGGAGCATGGCCACACACAGAGGGAGCATACCAGCTGCAGGGCCAGCAATCAGCGGACGGCAAAGGCACCACTACCGGTACCCTACCCCTGATCGGCTCTACCTCTCTGGCCAGTACCGGGAGCAAGAGGCTTGAACCCTCCAGCTTTCCCAACAGGACTTGGGATGACCAGGTTCCCACTATCGCTGAAGGGCAGCAGGGAGACACCGCAGCCCTCAAAGGAGGACAGGGAGGCCACACACTCCTGTGGCTCTGCCCACCACTAGGCAACGACAAAGGCCCTGAGACTCAGCCAGGTGAGTGATCTGATCCCACCCAGCTGGCAGGGCATCAGACAACCTGGACACAGTCCGGTCACTGAAACTAGCGTCCTCACCCACCTGCACCTACACAACCCAGGGGCAAGATTGTGATACCACGTATGTACCTTACCTGTAAAATGTACTTGTTCCACTACTGCAGAACCCAAACAGTGATGTAATTAATCCTATGGTTTTTTTTGTTCTTTCTTTCTGTACATGTATGCACATGCAGGTGTTGAGCGCACACATGGTCTATGTATGGGGGGGTGGGGAATGGATGTATGTAGCCATGGACACACATGGATCACACCCAGACCCACTCAACCCCCACTGTAACCTCAAACCGTCTACTGCTGACCATTTACCAACGTTGTGGCAATAAGGACTTGGGGGTCAACAGGGAGAGAGCCAAGCCAAAGCATAGACAAGGTGCAAGGGCTTTGGGCACTCAAGTCTAGGGCCAGAGCACACAATACAAAGGCCAGTGGCCAAAGACTTAGGGGAGAGTGATGTTGTGTATGTATAATATAAGTATGCTCCCTGTACACTCAATGTATAGTTACATAAGACTACTGGATGTACCTTCACACTGTATACATAATGCTTGTACCACCAGAGGGTGCAACTGGTGAAGACCTAGGGGTCACCTGTACACGACAGGTAACCAGGTATATAAGGGAGCTCACCATACTGTACCCTCACTCAGGAGCTGTAATAAATGGACTAAGGCCACCACAGTTCAAGTAAAATACCTTGCCTTGTGGCGTCATTACTAGAGTGCTTATAGACAGAACACTTTGAAACAGTGGTTTGGTTGCTAAGGGCTTCCCGTCTGCCGATGTGAAACTGCGACGAGACCAGATGGCCAAGTATTTGATGCACGAATTGTATGTGAACATAGAATCTGAGCAGATGGTGTATGGGTTCGGGAATTCGTCGGCGTGGGTAACGACATACACCACTGCCGACAGTTCGGCGTGCTGAGCGCTCAGGGTGCTCGGGAGTTTAATGGCCCTTGCAATGCCTGCGTCGGGTCATAAATCCCGCACCCGGTGAAACGCTCCCCTGCTACCACTGAACTGAATCCGTTGACATATAATTCACAGCCCGTGGGATGTAATCCGGCCTGAAATCCTATGTCTATGTCCCATACTCCCTCTAACGAACGCTTATGGGCTGCCCTGCATAGATCATGTTAGCTGCCGGCTTGGGCTCACACAGGCCTTGCACTCTCAGATTCATCTGTGAGAGCAATAAAGTCCAGCGGGCAATGCAAGCACTGCTCACTGTGCCGTCCTTTATCCTTCCATCTAATAACATCTGAGTGGGGGTATGGTGGGTTAGTAGAATGATCTGGGATGACCCCGTGAAGAGCTGGGAGCGCTTTATGGCCCAATGCATGGCAAGGAGATACCTCTCACAATTGGAATATCCCCGTTGTACATCTGTGAGGGCTCTTGACGAGTACACCACGGGCCTCAGTTTGCCGTGCCGCTCCTGGGGCAGCACCGCACTCAAACTGTCCCCGCTGGCTGCTACTTCTAAAAAGTAGTCCTCCTCACCATTAATCGCCCCCGCCTGCTCGTTCCCGGTGAACCCCACGAGACTGAATGGAACCTTGCTGGACCAGAGTGAATTGGTCGGGTTACTCACATGGATCACCGTGCTCGAAGCCCCGGTGTGCACCAAGTACATCCCCTCTAACTTCTCCAACCCCATCCTCACGCATGGTCTCTCCACTCATCGTAAGTGAGTGAACACAGGTACTCAGGCATTGGGTGCATGCTAGTCAGGGTGGTGGGATTACCGGAGCGCTCGGGATTTCCCTGCTCACGGCAGCGTCTACCCTTCCCTGCTCTGGCACAAAAACTGTCCGAAGGGCGACCACCAGAAAATCAAATTGTTCCAGGGTCGGTCCCTTCGCCTCGACAGGTTTTGTCTTAGGTACTGGAGGATCCCATTTGCCTTGACCCCCTCCTCGGGGCCGGGCAGTCTCTCCTTCAGTGTCCTGTCTTCCCACACCTGAAACACGTCCAACGTTCCCTGCACTACCCACTTCGTGGCGCCATTCCCTTTTACTACCCCCGCTGGGCATCATCACGAGAAAAAGCAAAAAAGAAGTAGAAAGAAATCAAAAGGTGACGTCACAGCCAAGGGGGTAAGTGATTGGCTGGTGATTGGTGAGTAGCTTTTCTTTTTCTTTTTTATATCAGTAAGTAACCTGTTAACATTGTTGTCGCCAAATTAAGTGTATCTAAGGGTTAAGTCATGGCAGGAGAGCTCGGTCACGTGATATGCCCCTCCTGTATCATGTGGGAACTCAGGGACACTTCTGGTGTCCCTGACGACTACGTGTGCGGGAAGTGTATCCGCCTCCAGCTCCTGATGGACTGCGGCGCAGATTTGGAGCTGAGGGTGGATTCACTCTGGAGCATCCACGATGCTGAGAATGACGTGAGTAGCACGTGTAGCGAGTTGGTCTTACCGCAGGTGAAGGGTCCACAGCCAGCTAGGGAATGGAAGACCAGCCGGAAGAGCAGTGCAAGGAAGGTAGTGCAGGGGTCCCCTGTGGTCATCCCCCTGCAAAACAGATACACTGCTTTGAGTACTGTTGAGGGGGATGACTCATCAGGGGAGGGCAGCAGCAGCCAAGTTCATGGCACCGTGGCTGGCTCTGTTGCACAGGAGGGCAGGAAAAAGAGTGGGAGAGCGATAGTGATAGGGGATTCAATTGTAAGGGGAATAGATAGGCGTTTCTGCGGCCGCAACCGAGACTCCAGGATGGTATGTTGCCTCCCTGGTGCAAGGGTCAAGGATGTCTCGGAGCGGGTGCAGGACATTCTAAAAAGGGAGGGAGAACAGCCAGTTGTCGTGGTGCACATTGGTACCAACGACATAGCTAAAAAAAGGGATGAGGTCCTACGAGACGAATTTAAGGAGCAAGGAGCTAAATTAAAAAGTAGGACCTCAAAAGTAGTAATCTCGGGATTGCTACCAGTGCCATGTGCTAGTCAGAGTAGGAATCGCAGGATAGCTCAGATGAATACGTGGCTTGAGCAGTGGTGCAGCAGGGAGGGATTCAAATTGCTAGGGCATTGGAACCGGTTCTGGGGAAGGTGGGACCAGTACAAACCGGATGGTCTGCACCTGGGCAGGACCGGAAACAATGTCCTAGGGGGAGTGTTTGCTAGTGCTATTGGGGAGGAGTTAAATTAATACGGCAGGGGGATGAGAATCAATGCAGGAAGACAGAGGGAAACAAAATGGAGACAGAAGCAAAAGACAGAAAGGAGATGAGTAAAAGTGGAGGGCAGAGAAACCCAAGGCAAAAAACAAAAAGGGCCAAAGTACAGCAAAATTCTAAAGGGTCAAAGTGTAATAAAAAGGCAAGTCTGAAAGCTTGGTGCCTCAATGCGAAGAGTATTCAGAATCCAGGAGAGGGCTCTGAGCTAGTTGGAGTGGGTGAGAGCGCAGATGAACAGGACCCCAAGAAAGAATGCAAAAGGCAGGAGGCAACAGAGCAGAGTAGCACTGGGGTAAGTGTAAACCACAAGGTGATAGGAAGGGACAATATGTATGAATATAAAGGGGCTGCAGGAGGGGTCAAAACAAAAAATCATGGTTTAAAAACTAATATTAAAACACTCTACCTAAACGCACGCAGCATTCGAAATAAAGTAAATGAGTTGACGGCACAAATCATTACAAATGGGTATGATTTGGTGGCCATTACAGAAAAGTGGTTGCAGGGTGGCCAAGACTGGAAATTAAACATACAGTGGTATCTGACAATTCGGAAGGATAGACAAGAAGGGAAAGGAGGTGGGGTAGCTCTGTTAATAAAGGATGATATCAGGGCAGTTGTGAGAGATGATATTGGCTCTAATGAACAAAATGTTGAATCACTGTGGGTGGAGATTAGAGATAGTAAGGGGAAAAGGTCACTGGTGGGCATAGTTTATAGGCCCCCAAATAATAACCATGGTTGGGTGGACAATAATCAAGGGAATAATAGAAGCATGTGAAAAAGGAACGGCAGTAATCATGGGGGATTTTAACCTACATATCGATTGGTCAAATCAAATTGCACGGGGTAGCCTTGAGGAGGAATTCATAGAATGCACACGGGATTGTTTCTTAGAACAGTATGTTACAGAACCTACAAGGGAGCAAGCTATCTTAGATCTGGTCCTGTGTAATGAGACAGGAATACTAAACGATCTCCTAGTAAAAGATCCTCTCAGAATGAGTGATCACAGTATGGTTGAATTTGTAATACAGATTGAGGCTGAGGAAGTAATGTCTCAAACGAGCATACGATGCTTAAACAAAGGGGACTACAATGGGATGATGGCAGAGTTAGCTAAAGTAGACTGGGAACACAGACTAAACGGTGGCATAATTGAGGAACAGTGGAGGACTTTTAAGGAGCTCTTTCATCGTGCTCAACAAAAATATATTCCAGTGAAAAAGAAGGGCGGTAAGAAAAGGGATAACCAGCCGTGGATAACCAAGGAAATAAAGGACAGTATCAAATTAAAAACCAATGCATTTTAAGGTGGCCAAGGTTAGTGGGAAACTAGAAGATTGGGAAAATTTTAAAAGACAGCAAAGAATGACTAAGAAAGCAATAAAGAAAGGAAAGATAGATTACGAAAGTAAACTTGCACAAAACATAAAAACAGATAGTAAAATTTATTACTGACATATAAAATGGAAGAGAGTGACTAAAGTAAATGTTGGTCCCTTCGAAGATGAGAAGGGGGATTTAATAATGGGAAATGTGGAAATAGCTGAGACCTTAAACAATTATTTTGCTTCAGTTTTCACAGTGGAAGACACAAAAACCATGCCAAAAATTGCTGGTCACGGGAATGTGGGAAGGGAGGACCTTGAGACAATCACTATCACTAGGGGGGTAGTGCTGGACAGACTAATGGGACTCAAGGTAGACAAGTCCCTGGTCCTGATGAAATGCATCCCAGGGTATTAAAAGAGATGGCGGAAGTTATAGCAGATGCATTCGTTATAATCTACCACAATTCTCTGGACTCTGGGGAGGTACCAGCGGATTGGAAAGCAGCTAATGTAACGCCTCTGTTTAAAAAAGGGGGCAGACAAAAGGCAGGTAACTACAGGCCGGTTAGTTTAACATCTGTAGTGGGGAAAATGCTTGAAGCTATCATTAAGGAAGAAATAGCGGGACATCTAGATAGGAATAGTGCAATCAAGCAGGCGCAACATGGATTCATGAAGGGGACATCATGTTTAACTAATTTACTGGAATTCTTTGAGGATATAATGAGCATGGTGGATAAAGGTGTACCGATGGATGTGGTGTATTTAGATTTCCAAAAGGCATTCGATAAGGTGCCACACAAAAGATTACTGCAGAAGATAAAGGTACGCGGAGTCAGAGGAAATGTATTAGCATGGATAGAGAATTGGCTAGCTAACAGAAAGCAGAGAGTCGGGATAAATGGGTCCTTTTCGGGTTGGAAATCGATGGTTAGTGGTGTGCCACAGGGATCGGTGCTGAGACCACAACTGTTTACAATATACATAGATGATCTGGAAGAGGGGACATAGTGTAGTGTAACAAAATTTGCAGATGACACAAAGATTAGTGGGAAAGCGGGTTGTGTAGAGGACACAGAGAGGCTGCAAAGAGATTTAGATAGGTTAAGCGAATGGGCTCAGGTTTGGCAGATGGAATACAATGTCGGAAAATGTGAGGTCATCCACCTTGGAAAAAAAAACAGTAGAAGGGAATATTATTTGAATGGGGAGAAATTACAACTTGCTGCGGTGCAGATGGACCTGGGGGTCCTTGTGCATGAATCCCAAAAAGTTAGTTTGCAGGTGCAGCAGGTAATCAGGAAGGCGAATGGAATGTTGGCCTTCATTGCGAAAGGGATGGAGTACAAAAGCAGGGAGGTCCTGCTGCAACTGTACAGGGTATTGGTGAGGCCGCACCTGGAGTACTGCGTGCAGTTTTGGCCACCTTTCTTAAGGAAGGATATACTAGCCTTGGAGTGGGTACACAGACGATTCACTAGGCTGATTCCGGAGATGAGGGGGTTACCTTATGATGATAGATTGAGTAGACTGGGTCTTTACTCGTTGGAGTTTAAAAGGATGAGGAGTAATCTTCTAGAAACATTTAAAATAATGAAAGGGATAGACAAGATAGAGGCAGAGAGGTTGTTTTCACTGGTCGGGGAGACGAGAACTCGGGGGCACAGCCTCAAAATATGGGGGAGCCAATTTAAAACCGAGTTGAAAAGAAATTTCTTCTCCCAGAGGGTTGTGAATCTGTGGAATTCTCTGCCCAAGGAAGCAATTGAGGCTAGCTCATTGAATGTATTCAAATCACAGATAGATAGATTTTTAACCAATAAGGGAATTAAGGGTTACGGGGAGCGGGCGGGTAAGTGAAGCTGAGTCCACGGCCAGATCAGCCATAATCTTTTTGAATGGCAGAGCAGGCTCGAGGGGCTAGATGGCCTACTCCTGTTCCTAATTCTTATGTTCTTATGTTCTTATGTAACTGGTTTGAACTCCTCCTCCACGTCGGCCTTGAACGCCCGACTCATGTGACGGAGCACACCGGCCTCCGTGTTCTGGAAATCCTCAGAGTCAAAACAGTTCTCGGACTTTACCCTAATCCGGGGTAAACTCGTTGACACTCGGGTCCTGAGCCAATGGTTCCTTGGCTCCCTCTGCACTTGGTCCAGCACTCCATGACAGGCTTTACTATAAATAGGCTTCCAGCTTTTCTGCAGTGAGAAATATAAAAACGCAATGTCCAGATAATGTCCAACAATTCTTTGGGAGCCGATGCTTACAGATGTGGGCATCCCTGGTAAGGCCAGCATTTATTGCTCATCCCTAATTATCCTTGAGAAGGTGGTGGTGAGCCGTCTTCTTGAACTGCTGCAGTCTGCTGTTAGGGAGTGAGTTCCAGGCATTTGACCCAGCGACGATGAAGGAACGACGATTTACATCCGATTCAGGATGGTGTGTGACTTGGAGGGGAACTTGGAGGTGATGGTGTTTCCATCTGACGGCTGCCCTGGTCCTTCTAGATGGTCGAGGTCGCGGGTTTGGGAGGTGCTGCTGAAGCCTAGGAAAGTTGCTGCAGTGAATCTTTTAGATGGTACACATTGCAGCCACGGTGCACCGGTGGTGGAGGGAGTGAATGTTTAAGGTGGTGGATGGGGTGCCAATCAAGTAGGCTCCTTCGTCCTGGATGGTGTCGAGCTTCTTGAGTGTTGGAGCTGCACTCATCCAGGCAAGTGGAGAGTATTCCATCACACTCCTGACTTGTGCCATGTCGATGGTGGAAAGGCTTTGATGAGTCAGGAGGTGAGACACTCGCTGTAGAATACCCAGCCTCTGACCTGCTCTTGTAGCCACAGTATTTATGTGGCTGATCCAGTTAAGTTTCTGGTCAATGGTGACCCCCAGGATGTTGATGGTGGGGGTTTCGGTGATGGTAATGCCATTGAATATCAAGGAGAATGTAACTTGACACTTATCAGCCAAAGCCTGAATGTCATCCAGATCTTGCTGTTTACGGGCACAGACTGCTTCATTTTCTGAGGAGTTGCGAATGGAACTGAACACTGTGCAATCATCTGTGAACATCTGCACTTCTGACCTTATGATGGAGGGAAGGTCTTTGATGAAGCAGCTGAAGATGTTTAGGCCTAGGACACTGCCCTGAGGAACTCTACCAGCAATGTCCTGGGGCTGGGGTGATTGACCTCCAACAACCACAACCATCTTCCTTTGTGCTAGGTATGACTCCAGCCAGTTGAGAGTTTCCCCCCCTGATTCCCATTGAGTTGAGTTTTACTAGAGCTCCTTGATGCCACAGTCGGTCAAATGTTGCCTTGATATCAAGGGCAGTCATTCTCACCTCACCGCACCTTTGGAATTCAACTCTTTTGTCCATGTTTGGATCAAGGCATAATGAGGTCTGGAGCAGAGTGGTCCTGACGAAATCCAAACTGAGCACCGGTGAGCAGGTTATTAGTAAGTGCCATTTGATAGCATTGTCAACTACACCTTCCATCACTTTGCTGATGATTCAGAATAGACTGATGGGGCTGTAATTGGCCGGATTGGGTTTGTCCTAATTTTTGTGGACAGGACATACCGGGGCCATTTCCCACATTGTCGGGTAGATGCCAGTGTTATAGCTGTACTGGAACAGCTTGGCTAGAGGCGCGGCTACTTCTGGAGCACAAGTATTCAGCATGACAGCTGAGATGTTGTTGGGGCCCATAGCCTTTGCTATATCCAATGAGCTCGAGTTGGCTGAAGACTGGCTTCTGTGGTGGTGGGGACCTCAGGAGGAGGCCAATATGGATCATCTACTTGGCACTTCTGGCTGCAGATGGTTACACTTGCGTGCTGGACTCCGCCATCATTGAGGATGGAGATATTCATGGAGTCTCTGTGATATATTCTTGCAACATCACTGACAAACACACTCTACAAGATGGTTCTTAACTGTAATCATGTGACCTAGCCACATGATCCATTATTATTTACATCAGTAGTTACAGTACCACAGTAGTCCACTAGATGGAACAATAGTCCACGAGGGGGAGCTCTATTACACTTCTCCCTCCTTATTGAAGAAGTAATCATAACAAAATAATCATACATAACTTGAGTGGTATACACAACAACAGATATGGACTTATTTTGCCATATTTACAAATCAAACGTAATCACTGGTTTTCTGTTTCGAAGTGGACACCTTCACTCTCGAACAGAACTTTCCAAACTTGGTGCTGAAAGTAGACTCATTCTAGGCTGAGCCTGAGAAGAGTTTATCTCCAAGGGCAAGCCTTGATCTACACTTTGACTCGCTACAACTTCAGACAGTTTGTCTGCTTGACTCGGACACAGACTTTAATTCTGACTTTCTCTTGGACTTGTTTCTAGTACACCTGATGTAGGATTTTCTACTGGTACTCTACTTATAACAAAACTATCTGACTCATCAGAAATAATTGAATCATTCCAACGTTCAACTCCTTCTACATCTGTAGTTAAAATATGATCAATGTGAACAAATCTACCCTTTCCATTATCAAACATCTTGACCAAGTATGTGCGAGGACCACATATCTTCACCTCGCTTCCTGATAATCACTTTAACCATTTATGGTGATGGTTCTTCACTCTCACCTTCTGATTCAATTTCAAACTTCTCTCTCTTACTCTATCTCTATCATGATTCTCTTTCTGTCGTGATTGTTTCTCTTCCAGTGACTGTGCCAAGTTTGGTTTTAACAATGAGAACCTGGTTCATGGCTGTCGTTTGAGAAAAAACTTTGATGGTGTTCTACCAATAGTTGTATGAGGAGTATTGCAATAAGTAATTAGAAAATTTGCCAATTTGTGTTCCAATGACAATGCGAATTCTTTGGATTTAGATCCAACATTTGCTTGAAGAAGGCATGTTTCAGGAGGTCAGGGGGTCATCAATACATGCACAGAAGAGGAGAGAGAGAGGGAGCAGAGAGGAATTGAAAGCGTGTGTGGGTGTGTTTGGCTGTTTTGGGAGGTAGGAGGGAGATTTACCAGCAGCAAAAAGGCTGCTGAGCACAAAGAACGTTGTTCCCACCGAGTTTTTGTCGAAAAAATACTATTTAAAATGGAAAGGATGGAGGAGACGACACAGCACACTGTGGAGACTGAGGACGTTCGCGAAAGCAGTGAGGTGGGAGAGGAACAATTGGGAGGACGCAAACGAGCGAGGAGATTCTCCGACGAGGCAAATGCCTCCCTGCTGCAGGGGGTGGAGTCATGCTCGGGTCAATTGATCCAGGGTGGGCGTGGGAAGCCCACCCCAAAGGTCTACCAGAGGATATGGGCCGACATAGCCGAGGTGGTCTCACCAGCGACCAACGAGCTGCGTGAGGGCAATTAGTGCCGCAAGCGCTGGGACAACCTTGTCAGATCCGCCAGAGTAAGTATTACATTTATTTACATTTACTTATATATTTATATTACGTGATGTGGAAGTGTAATGATTGATTAAAATCAGATGTGATGTCTTGTGCTTACACCGGGAATGTTTTACTCAAAGCCTGCGTTTACGGTGTACGTCTTTAGGTAAAGAATGATAATTATCATGATTACATCTGTCGGTTATGTGTTGCATCAGTCTCTGTGACAGTACCTAGCAATGATCTCAGGCAATGATCACATGCCATGTCGTGCTGGTGTTACCTTTTACAGAAGAAGCTTTCGAAGAATAGGGCCGAGCAGAGGCGAACGGGTGGCGGGTCACCAGTCATCATCGAACTCACCGACATCGAGGAGCGGGTGCTGGCACCAGTGGGGAGCCACCCTGGTCTGCCACGCAAGCAGCTGCAGAAACTGATAAGATGCCACATGAGTAAAGTATACACCATTGCATGATGTAAAGTCAATAGATGCCACACCCACTCATATCTGACCAATAATATATGATGGTTGATTGATAAAAGTGTTCTCTAAATAATGATAGCCTCATGAGAATCATTGCATTGCAGAATTTGGTCATGGTCATGAAATGTGATGTCTGTGATGATGGTACCTTTGTCATGCATATGTTGTGTGTAGTGTTAGAATCACCTTGTGACCCTAGCACCCCCTTCTCCTCTAATAACCTAATTTATGTTTTGTAGCTCTGCCAGCAGCGCGGCCCCATGCAATACCACCGAGCCCAGAAGCTGGGGGTGCGGTTCCGGAGTCGCCGGACGATTGTGCATCTGGTGCTGAGGAGCCCGAATTCTCGCCTGTGGAGTTGCTAGGAGCATTCTCCACGGATGAGTGCGGAATTCGAGGAGCCTGCATCGCCAAGCTCCATTATGCAGTCCATACCCATGACATCTAGTACTCCTGCGGCCATTCCTTCCTCCACCGTGGAGGTACCGGGCCCAAGCACCTTGCCGCAGGGCACCCGAGGTGTGTCCAGGATGGCGGCGACCACGCAGCAGATCTGCTCCACGAGCGGCAGATCTGAGTGGGGACATGGTACACTTGTCCAGGAGGCGTGTTGACATAGGTCAGCAGATCCTACAGACAATGGGGGGCATATCCTAACAGATGGCTAGCTTGTCCGCCACCATGAGCGATTATGTGCTGCTGACAGCGGAGGCCCTGGATGTGATAGCCAAGAACATTGGTGGTAGAGGACTCCCAGTGGTCCCCAGAGCGCGGCACTGGACCCCAAGGTGCCACACCCCCATTGCCAATGACACATTAGAGCTAGGAGGAAGATCTTGCTTCTGGCTTGGAGCATTGGTTCAATGGTGTAATAGTGAGCATCCTGGATTCTGAATCCAGTGATCCAAGTTCAAATCTTGGTCATCCTGAATGCTTATTGTCCCAGCTGATGAAAATTAGAAGGTAAGTGATAGTCCTTTCCCATATCCATCCAAGCAGCAGTTTTGCCATCATCGCCCCCAATGAAGCAGCGCCTGAGGAGCTCCTCGGTCAGGAGGGGAAGGTGCAGAGGTGGGGAGGAGAAGCGGTGCGGGGGGGGTGAAAGGCAGGTGAGGTGCATGGCCACAGGTGTTGTCTTGGTCACAGTATTTTTATGTTGTTATTTTGTTGCAAGGTTGGGGGGGTACCTTGTTCTTTTGCATTTTTGTTCTATGTTTATGAAGTGTTGTTGGAAATGTTAAAGATTTAATGAATGATATAAATGTTATAAATTTGTTGTGGGGTGTTTTTTACAGTTCTAATTATGATTTAATACAAATGTTCTCATTAAATATTTTTTATTTAACATAACCTTGTTGCGCATTTTCTCTGATAGCTGCACCATTACACACTGGTGATTCCTTCACATGAAAGGGGATAATTCAACATCACTTGAATCAACTTAAACTTTAACTGTCACCAAGGTAATGCACACCATTCATGTATGAGCTGAAGACACAGCAGTGTTGCAGCTTTGTAAATATGACCAACATTATTTCAGGCAAAGCGCTCATTTATGAGCTGCTGACGTAAGAGTCTTGCAGCTATGTAGCCATCACAGGCCCTTTCCTGTGGTCTAGAGGGAGGCAGGAGCAGGGTTTCATCGTCAGCCTGATTGTCTGGCCCGAGGTCAGCATCTACTCGTCCTCCTCTTCCTCTCTCTCCTGAGGTCGACCGAAAGTCCCTTCTGGCAATTCTTGCCCCCTCCTGATAGCCATGCAGCACACCACCATGAATTGAGCTACCTGCTCAGGGTGGTATTGTAACTTGCCTCCTGAGTGGTCCAGGCATCTAAAGCACTGCTTAAGCACTGCAATGGTATTCTCGACGATATTGCATGTGGCTCTGTGGTTCTCATTGTATCGTTTCTCGGCTTCTGTGTGGGTGTTACGCAGGGCGGTCATCAGCCAGGTGGCGAGGCCATATCCTTTGTCACCAAGCATCCATCATTGACCTTGTGGCTGACAGCATTCTCACACAGGATGTGAGCATCATGGATGCTGCCCAGAAATTTTGCATTTACTGCTATTATAATTTGCTGGTGGTCGACAACAAGTTGCACATTCAGGGAGTGGAATCCCTTTTCGTTCTGAAAAACCTCCGCATCCTGAAAAGGTGCCCGCATGGCAATGTGCGTACAGTCTACTGCTCCCTGCACCTTGGGGAAGTTTGCAATTCTGGACAATCCTAGAGCCCTCTCAGTTTGTGACTCCCTGGTCATAGGGAAGCTGATAAAGTCCATCCTGTGTGTGTAAAGGGCTTCCTGTCGAATGCAGCAATGTGTGGTATTTGAGATATAGCACAAATGTCGCCTGAAAGGAACCTGAAGCATAGAAGGCAAGTGCCGCAGTGACCATGACCTCAATGGACAGTGCGGTCCTGATGGTGCTGGCAGGCTGCAGATCTCCCTTGATGAGCTGGCATATCTCACTGATAACCTTTTTCCAGAAGCGCAGTCTCCTAAGGCAAGTGTTATCGGACAAGTTCAGATAAGACCGCTTCTCCCTGTAAGTGGGTGGGGTGTAAGAAACATAGAAACATAGAAACATAGAAAATAGGTGCAGGAGTAGGCCATCCCGCCCTTCGAGCCTGCACCGCCATTCAATGAGTTCATGGCTGAACATGCAACCTCAGTATCCCATTCCTGCTTTCTCGCCATACCCCTTGATCCCCCGAGTAGTAAGGACTACATCTAACTCCTTTTTGAATATATTTAGTGAATTGGCCTCAACAACTTTCTGTGGTAGAGAATTCCACAGGTTCACCACTCTCTGGGTGAAGAAGTTTCTCCTCATCTTGGTCCTAAATGGCTTACCCCTTATCTTTAGACTGTGACCCCTGGTTCTGGACTTCCCCAACATTGGGAACATTCTTCCTGCATCTAACCTGTCTAAACCCGTCAGAATTTTAAATGTTTCTATGAGATCCCCTCTCATTCTTCTGAACTCCAGTGAATACAAGCCCAGTTGATCCAGTCTTTCTTGATATGTCAGTCCCGCCATCCCGGGAATCAGTCTGGTGAACCTTCACTGCACTCCCTCAATAGCAAGAATGTCCTTCCTCAGGTTAGGAGACCAAAACTGTACACAATACTCCAGGTGTGGCCTCATCAAGGCCCTGTATAACTGTAGCAACACCTCCCTGCCTCTGTACTCAAATCCCCTCGCTATGAAGGCCAACTAAGGTCTCAGTCTTCCTCCTCAGTCTGCAACCTCTTTGATAGGGCACATAATACCTTCTGCTCTCTCTAGTCTGCAGCATATGCGTAGTCTTCAAGACAGGCTGAGAAATTACAGGCCCCATTGCAATCACAATTAGTATTATACTTATTGTTCACAAACAATAAATGTATCTACTATAACACCTAAAATAACTTCAAATCATCCACGGTATGATAAGATGTTTGTTCAGATGTTAAAATCACCTTAAAAGACCTCCAGAGTACATCAAAACTCCTCAGAAATTGAAGCAACCTTTTATATGAATCGACTTCCAATTTACAAAATGGCGTCCATACCGCTGGGTTTAGTTCAGGTGAGAGCAACTTTTTCTCAGCTGGTTTTGCGGCGAGCGATATTTTCGGCGAGTTGTGGGTGAGCTGCTGAAAGTAATGCTCGCCGATATTATGGGTGTTACTGTCGCCCATTCTGATCTTTACGGCAAAAAAAAGTAGGCAGGCAGCAATATTATTTCTTGCCATTAACTACATGCCGAAAGTAACACTCGGCGATATTATGGGCGTTACTTTCGCCCATTCTGATCTTTACGCCGAAAAAAAGTGGGCGGGCAGTATTATTATTTCTCGCCGTTAAATACATGCCGATAAGTGATTGATACATGGGCGTTAGTTTCCATTTTGTTGTTAAATGGGCAATATCTGGGCATTATACCTCATCTCAGCGTTAAAATGGACGTTAAGTGGGCAGTATCGATGCAAAAAAAGTGGAAATTCTCGACCCTGATCTTTATCTAGACATGGCCACCATAAGGAACTACGTGCAAAACTCTTGGTCAAGCACATTCCCAGATGCTGGTCATGAAGATCTCCTAACAATTTGGACCTGAACTTATTTGGAATAACTACACTTGCATACCACATGATACAATCTTTATCCACTGACAATTCATTCCTACAAACAAAGTATGGATGAATATTTTCCTCTGATACCTGGTTTTACCAGCCATTTGCTGTGTACTCATACACCTTTGATTACATCTGGGTCAAGTTTAGTTGCTCTACCAATCTCTTAAGCTGTGACTGGCAAGTCATCAACGTATGAAAAATAGAACACTTCTTCCTTATTGGGTTTAACTTGTGATAGGGTTGGCAACCTAGACATCGCATCGGAATTACCAGCTGACTTAGGTACAACATCAATGGGTGGTAGCCCAATTACTTAGGTCTACTTAGAGATAATGTTTTCAGATTCTTTTCTTTTGAGTTGTTGCTCAACTTTCTCCTTGAGTGCATATGGTACGGGACATGACTTGCAGCAAACTGGTCTTGCATCATTCTGCACTCTGACACTCGCCTTGAAGCTTTGGATCGGACTGCCTGTTTCACGGAATACCTTCGAATACTGCTTAATGATGTCATCTTTCGATGCCAATCTCGTTTCCACATGAAAAATCTCAATCCGATCCAGTTTCAGTGATCCCAACCAATTTCTACCTTTCAAGGCAGGCTTGTCCCCTGCCACTACTAAGAGAGGCAAGCTCTGAAACTGATCCTGTATTTCACCGGTAGCGTGATACATCCTACAACAGGGATTTGCTCTCCTGAGTAGCCTTGCAGCTCTATCTTCAATTTCTCCAGTCGAAAATCACTCAGCTTGTTGAGATATAGTGATTCTGGTACTACGCTCACGGATGCACCAGTGTCGATTTCCATGGGTATCCTGGTTCCTGCAATGTCTAATTGGATGATGATACTTTGCGTATCGTTGTTAGATACCCTCATGGTCCTGATGATGTGTATCACCAGATCCTTCTCATCCTGTTGCTTCTCTTCAATACTATGCAGTGTGCCGATTTGTACTTATAGCACAGAACATCGGTTTACTCTTCAGTCGGCATGCCTTCGCAAGCTGCCCTTTTTCTTGCAGAAGGAACACTCTGCCTTCACATATAGATACCTTTGAGCAATGTGTTGTCCCAGACACCGATAGCATGACTTCAAATCACTATTACCTTGGCCAGTTACTGAGCCCTTGGGGCCAACTGTCTTTTACTTTTAACCTGCAGGTGATTTACCTCGATTGTCTGACAACTGGAAATGGCACAAAATTCTCGGGAGTATTGGTCGGCTATATCCATTGACATAGCTATCTGACAAGATAAATCAAAAGTCAAGTTAGGGGTTGTCAACAACTTTCTTCTGATTGCTTCATTTTTCATCCCACAAACAAAGCGGTCACGCAAAGCTCTGTTCTGAAAGTTTGCAAAATAACAATGAATGGATAGCTTTTTTAATGCTATAATGTAGTCGCTGATATCCTTGTCAATTAATTGATCTCGTATTCCAAAACGATAACTTTCAGCAATTTCTAGGGGCTCAGGACTGTAGTGCTGAGAATCTCCGTCAGTGGCGTGTCGGTCAGCTTGATGGGAGCAAGCAAATATTTCAGGCTTTGATACACCTCGGGGCCTAATTCAGTCAAGAAAATAGCCTGTTCCCTTTCCAAAACCACCCGGTTATGGTTTTCATCATCATGGACTTCAATGAAACTATTCAAGGTGAAAAACATTTCTAGCCGCTCCACATATGCGCCAAAAGTCTCTCGGTCACAATGGAACTCATGCAAGTGCACTATTATTCCCATAGGCAAGGCCATCTGGACTTTGATAGTTCAGCCAAATGTGCTTGTAATTTATTTTGGATTTTTAGTTGCTATGCAAAACAAAGAAACTCTCAAAGTCTCTGTTGGTTGGCTAGATCACCCACCAACAAAAATTTCAGCTAGGGAATCCGCTAATCCTAGCCTCGTTCACCAACATATATTCTTATGACATCACTGACAAACACACTCTACAAGATAGCTCTTACTGTCAGCATGTGACCTTGCCACATGATCCTTTATTATTTATATCAGTAGTTGCAGTACCACAGTAGTCCACTAGATGTAGCAGTAGTCCACTAGGGCAGCTCCATTACAGCCTCCTCCTCCCATCAGTTGTTTAATTGTCCACCACCATTCATGACTGGATGTGGCAGGACTGCAGAGCTTTAATCTGATTGTGGGATCACTTAGTTGTGTTTATAGCATGCTATTTCCACTGCTTAGCATGCATGTAGTCCTGTGTTGCAGCTTCCCAAGGTTGGTACCTCATTTTTAGGTGTACCTGGTGCTGCTCCTGGCATGCACTTCTACACTTCATTGAACCAGGGTTGGTCCCCTGGCTTGATGGTGATGGTAGAATAAGGGATATGCTGGGCTGTGAAGTTACAGATTGTGGTGGAATACAATGTTGCCGCTGCTAATGGCCCACAGCGCCTCATGGATGCCCAGTTTTGAGCTGCTAGATCTGTTCTGAATCTATTCCATTGAGCATGGTGGTAGTGCTACATAACATGATGAAGTGTGTTCTCAGTGTGAAGACGGGACTTCATCACCACAATGACTGTGTGGTATTCACTGCTACCAATGCTGTCATGGACAGATGCATCTGCGACGGGTAGATTGGCGAGGATGCGGTCAAATAGGTTTTTCCCTCGTATTAGTTCTCTCACCATCTGCTGCAGGCCCAGTCTGGCAACTCTATCCTTCAGGTCTCAGCCAGCTCGGTCAGTAGTGGTGCTATTGAGTCACTCTTGGTGATGGACATTGAAGTCCCCCACCCAGAGTACATTCTGTGCCCTTGCTCCCCTCAGTGCTTCTTCCAAATGGTGTTCAACATGGAGGAGTACTGATTCGTCAGCTGAGGGAGGGCGGTAACCAGCAGGAGGTTTCATTGCCCATGCTTGACTTGAAGCCATGATACTTCATGGGGTCTGGAGTCAATGTTGAGGACTCCCAGGGCCACTCCCTCCTGACTGTATTCCACTGTGCCACCACCTCGGGTGGGTCTATCCTGCCAGTGCGATGAGGAGAGAAGTAAAAAAAAGTTAGGAAGACAAAGAGGAACTATGAAATTTAATTATCAAGGAGGACAAAACAGTAACATATTTTACAGGCACATAAATAAGAAAAGGAAAGTTGAATAGGGCCACTAAAGGATGGACAGGATAATAACACAGGCAACGATAGAGAGATGGCAGAAATATTAAATAATTACTTTGCTTCAGTATTTACCAGGGAGATAGAACAGGTGGACATGACATCAGATGATGAGATTAGACGTGAGATAACTGCATTTAAAATAAAAAGAGGAAAATTATTAATAAATTATACTGAGGAGATGTGAATAAATTTGCAGAATGGGCATATAATTGGCAAATTAATTTCAACACAGATAAATGTGAGGTATTACATTTTGGTAAGAAAAATAGGGAGGTCACAGATTATTTGGAAAATACGAATCTAAATGGGCTAGAAAAGCAAAGGGAGCTCGGAATGCAAATTCATAAAACCTAATTAAGGATTTAAACTAAATTGGCAGGGAGGTGGGCACCAGCATATAGAAGTAAAAAAGAGAAATAAGGTGCATATAAGAATGAGAAAGTTGGATAGTACTAGAGAAGGAAGTAGTACCATATTAGAGAGGAGCAGACTAAGAAGGACAACGAGGAATACAGACAGGTTTAGAATGCATGTTTGTAAATGGACAAAGTGTGGTGAATAAGATTGGTGAGCTACAGGCAAATTAGCCACGTGGAAATATGATGTAGTGATAATAACGGAAATGTGGCTTAAAAATGGTGAGGACTGGGCGGCTTAATATTCATGGATACAAGATGTTCAGAAAAGATAGGGAAGGAAAAAAGGTAGATGGGGTGGCAGTATTGATTAGGGAAGACATTGTAGTGTTGGAAAGAGAGGATGTCCTTGAGGGGGCAAGGACAGAATCCATTTGGCTAGAGTTGAGAAGCAAAAAGAGGGTATTCTACAGACCTCCAAATAGTGAGAGAGAGATAGAAGAGCAAATCTGCAGTGAAATCAGAGATGTGCAAGAACTAGAGTGGTGATATTAATTACCCAAATATTGATTGGGATAATGTTAGAGTAAAGTGGAAGAGGAGGGGGAGGAATTTCTGAAATGTGTTCAGAAGAACATCCTTGACCATAATGTTCCCAGCACAACTAGAAAGGAGGCATTGTTGGATCTGGTGCTGGGGAATGAAGTGGGCCAAGTGGACCAAGTGTTTGTGGGAGAACACTTGGGTAAGACTGATCATCCTATCATAAGTTTTATATTAGTAATGGAGAAGAACAAGGAATAATCTGAAGTGGAACTTCTAAATTGGAAGAGCGCTAACTTCAATGGGATGAAAGGATATGTAGCCAGGGTAAAATGGAACCAAAGATTGACAGGAAAAACTGTAATAGAACAATGGGTGATGTTTAAGGAGGAGATGTTTCAGGTACAGGCTAGGGACATTCCAACAAGTGGGAAAGGTAAGGGAACCAAAGCCAGGGCTCTTTGGATGACAAGAGAGATAGAGGATATGATGAAACAAAAAAGGAAGGTGTATGATGCATGTCAGGTGAATTCTTCAAGTGAGAACTGGATCAAATACAATAAGTTGAGGGGGGAAGTGAAGAGGAAAATAAGACTGTCAAAGCGAGAATATGAGAATAGCAGGAGTAGGCCATTTGGCCCCTCAAGCCTGCTCTGCCATTTAATAAGTTCATGGCTGATCTGATCTTGGGCTCAGCTCCACTTTCCTGCCCGCTCCCCATAACCCTTCACTTATCTTATCGTTCAAAAATCTATCTATCTCCACCTTAAATATATTCAATAACCCAGCCTCCACAGCATCTGGGGCAGAGAATTCCACAGATTTATGACTCTCTGAGAGAAGAAATTCCTCCTCATCTCAGTTCTAAATGGGCAGCCCCTTATTTTTAGACTGTGCCTCCTAGTTCTAGATTCCACCACGAGTGGAAACACATTCTCTGCATCTACCTTGTCGAGCCTCTCATTATCTTATATGTTTCAATAAGATCACCTCTCATTCTTCTAAAGAGTATAGGCTCAACCTGCTCAACCTTTCTTCATAAGTCAACCCCTTCATCTCAGGAATCAACCTCGTGAAACTTCTCTGAACTGCCTCCAATGCAAGTATATCCCTCCTAAAACTGTAAGCAGTACTCCAAGTGTGGTCTCACCAATACCCTGTACAGTTGTAGCAGGACTTCCCTACTTTTATACTCCATCCCCCTTGCAATAAACGCCAACATTCCATTTGCCTTCCTGATGACTTGCTGTACCTGCATACTAACTGTTTGTGTTTCATGCACGAAGAATCCCAGGTCCCTCTGTACTGCAGCATTTTGTAATTTCTCTCCATTTTAAAAATAATTTGCTTTTCTATTTTTCCTACCAAACACTTTTCCACATTATACTACATCTGTCAAATGTTTGCCCACTCACTTAGCCTGTCTATATCTCTTTGAACATTTTTTGTGTCCTGCTCACAACTTGCTTTCACATCCATCTTTGTATCATCAGCAAACTTGGCTACATTACACTCGGTCACTTCATACAAGTCATTAATATAAATTGTAAATACTTGAGGACCCAGCACTGATCCCTGTGGCATCCCACTAGTTAATGTTTGCCAACTGGAAAAAGACCCATTTATCCTGACGCTCCGTTCTCTGTTAGTTAGCCAATCCTCTATCCATGCTAATATATTACCCCCAACCCCGTGAGCTCCTATCTTGTGCAGTAACCTTTTATGTGGCACCTTATCGGATGCCTTCTAGAAATCTAAACACACCACATACACTGGTTCCCCCTTATCCACCCTGCTCGTTACATCTTCAAAAAACTCCAGCAAATTTATCAAATGTGATTTCCCTCTCATAAAACCATGCTGACTCTGCTTGACTGCATTATGCTTTTCCAAATATCCTGCTACTGCTTCCTTAATAATGGACTCCAGCATTTTCCCAACATCAGATGTTATGCTAACTGGTGTATAGTTTGCTGCTTTCTGTCTCCCTCCTTCTTTAAATAGGATGTTACTTTTGTAGTTTTCCAAACCTCTGGGACCTCTCCAAAATCCATGGAATGTTGGTAGATTGCAACCAATGCATCCACTATCTCTGCAGCCACTTCATTTAAGACCCTAGGACACAGGCCATCAGGTCCAAGGGACTTGTCCACCTTTAGTCCCATATATGCTTAGAGGTACAGAGCAAGGCTAGAATACTTAATGAGTACTTTGTATCAGTGTTTACTAAGGAACAGGATGCTGATAAAAAATCAGTAGAAGTGGAGACGGTAGACGTAATGGATGAAGTGAAAATTAATAGACAGGATGTCCTGAAACATAGAAACATAGAAACATAGAAAATAGGTGCAGGAGTAGGCCATTCGGCCCTTCGACCCTGCACCACCATTCATAATGATCATGGCTGATCATTCCCTCAGTACCCCTTTCCCGCATTCTCTCCATACCCCTTGATCCCTTTAGCCGTAAGGGCCATATCTAACTCCCTCTTGAATATATCCAATGAACTGGCATCAACGACTCTCTGCGGCAGGGAATTCCACAGGTTAACAACTCTCCGAGTGAAGAAGTTTCTCCTCATCTCAGTCCTAAATGGCCTACCCTTTATCCTAAGACTGTGTCCCCTGGTTCTGGACTTCCCCAACATCGGGAGCATTCTTCCCACATCTAATCTGTTCAGTCCCGTCAGAATCTTATATGTTTCTATGAGATCCCCTCTCATCCTTCTAAACTCCAGTGAATAAAGGCCCAGTTGATCCAGTCTCTCCCATATGTCAGTCCTGCCATCCCTGGAATCAGTCTGGTGTACCTTCGCTGCACTCCCTCAATAGCAAGAACATCCTTCCTCAGATTAGGAGACCAAAACTGAACATAATATTCCAGGTGAGGCCTCACCAAGGCCCTGTACAATTGAAGTAAGACCTTCCTGCTTGTCATGTATTCAACCAGCATTGTAACCCATGTATAAACTGACCTAAGTTGTACACCGTGAGAACACTGACCACTAGGTGGGAGACACTCCTAACCTGGACCTTCAGGTATAAAAGGGGAAGCTCCACCCACCTTCATTACTTGAGTGCTAAGGAATAAAGGACAGGTCACAGACTGACTTTCTCTCAAGCATGGACCTCGTGTGCATTTATACTGTGTAGTAAGGACGCACCTCCCCCCCCCCCCCCAAAAGTCTTATTGGGATCACAGGTTGAGTCTCTCTGGTGGTTTACGCTCCCTTGTAGAGCGCCTGAGTTGGGGCTCCGGTTGTTGGGCGCTGGCCTGAGTGTCTGCTGTTTGCAGTGCCTCAGGCCTGTCCGGACTGCCCACAGTGACTGGGCTCTCCTCCCTTTGGTTCCGGTGTTCGGTCTCCTGTGGTGGAGTGAACTCTATATCGTGTTCTTCCTCTGCTTCTTCTATGGGGTTGTTGAACCTCCTTTTTGTTTGATCCACATGTTTGCGGCAGATTTGTCCATTGGTAAGTTTAACTACCAGAAACCTATTTCCCTCTTTGGCAATCACAGTGCCTGCAAGCCATTTGGGCCCTGCAGCGTAGTTGAGGACAAAAACAGGATCATTTACATCAATACATCGCGCCCTCGCATTCCTGTCATGGTAGTGATATTGTGACTGGCGCCTGCTCTCGACAATTTCTTTCATGGTGGGGTGTATAAGGGATAATCGGGTTTTGAGCGTCCTTTTCATTAGTAGCTCTGCGGGTGGAACCCCTGTGAGCGAGTGTGGTCAGGATCTATAGGCCAACAGGAGGCGTGATAAGCGGGTTTGTAGGGAACCCCCTTGGAATCTGAGCATCCCCTGTTTGATTATCTGCACTGCTCGTTCTGCCTGGCTGTTTGAGGCTGGCTTGAATGGTGCCGTTCTAACATGGTTAATTCCATTGCCTGCCATAAAGTCCTGGAATTCAGTGCTTGTGAAGCACGGGCCATTGTCGCTGACCAAGATGTCCAGTAGACCGTGGGCGGCGAACATTGCCCGTAGACTTTCTATCGTGGCTTGAATTTAAAATGTCACACTCGATCCATTTGGAGTAGGCATCTACTACAACCAAAAATATTTTCCCCATGAAAGGACCTGCGTAGTCCACATGGATGCGTGACCAAGGCTTGGCGGGCCATGGCCAGGGGCTAAGGGGGGCTTCCCTGTGCGCATGGCCCAGCTGGGCACACGTGTTGCACCTGCGAACACAAAGTTCCAGATCTGCGTCTATCCCTGGCCACCAAACGTGTGACCTGGCAATTGCCTTCATCGTGACAATGCCCGGGTGCCCATTGTGGAGTTCTCTGATGAACACCTCTCTGCCCATCTGGGGCATGACTACGCGGCTTCCCCACAGTAGGCAATCGGCCTGAATCGAGAGTTCATCCTTGCGCCTGTGAAATGGTTTAAATTTCTCAGGGCATGCCCTGTACGTGGCTGCCCAGTCCCCATTCAGGACACATTTCTTGACTAAAGACAATAGCGGGTCTCTATTTGTCCAGACTTTAATCTGACGGGCTGTCACGGGTGAGCCTTCGCTTCCGAAAGCTTCAACAGCCATGACCATCTCAGCAGCATGCTCGGTAGCCCCCTCAGTGGTGGCTAGTGGGAGCCTGCTGAGTGCATCGGCGCAGTTTTCGGTGCCCGGTCTGTGCCGAATTGTGTAGTCATAGGCAGCTAATGTGAGTGCCCACCTCTGTATGCGGGCCATTGCGTTTGCATTTATGGCCTTGTTGTCGGCCAAAAGGGACGTTAGGGGTTTGTGATCTGTCTCCAGCTCAAATTTCCTGCCAAACAGGTACTGGTGCATTTTCCTTACCGCATATACACATGCGAGCGCCTCCTTTTCTACCATCCCGTAGCCCCTTTCTGCCTGGGACAGACTCCTGGAGGCATAAGCTACCGGCTGTAACTGACCCTTGGCATTGACATGCTGCAACACACACCCGACACCATAGGACGACGCATTGCACGTTAACACAAGTTTCTTACATGGATCATATAGCGTTAACAGATTGTTGGAACATAACAAATTGCGTGCTCTATTAAAAGCCCTTTCCTGGCTGTCCCCCCAGACCCATTCGCGACCTTTGCGTAGGAGCACGTGTAGCGGCTCTAGCAGCGTGCTCAATTTGGGAAGAAAGTTCCCAAAATAGTTCAGGAGCCCCAGGAACAAACGCAGCTCCGTCGTGTTACGGGGTCTGGGTGCTCTCTGGATCGCTTCCGTCTTGGATGCAGTAGGGCTGATCCCATCTGCTGCTACCCTCATCCCCAGGAATTCTACCTCTGGAGCTAGGAAGACGCACTTCGCCTTTTTCAGTCGCAGACCTACCCGGTCCAGTCTGCGTAGCACCTCCTCCAGGTTGTGGAGGTGTTCTTCAGTATTGTAACCCGTAATGAGGATGTCGTCCTGAAAAACCACCGTCCCTGGAATCGACTTAAGGAGGCTTTCCATATTTTGTTGGAAGATCGCGGCGGCCGAGCGAATCCCGAATGGACATCTGTTGTACTCAAACAACCCCTTGTGTGTCGTGATGGTGGTCAGCTTCTTCGACTCACTCGCCAGCTCCTGGGTCATGTAAGCTGAGGTCAGGTTCAATTTTGAAAAAAGTTTGCCACCGGATAGCGTCGCAAAGAGGTCCTCCGCTCTCGGTAGCGGGTACTGGTCTTGGAGTGACACCCGATTGATGGTGGCCTTGTAATCACCACATATCCTGACCGACCCATCCGCCTTGAGCACCGGCACAATCGGGCTCGCCCAGTCACTGAATTCGACTGGCGATATGATGCCTTCCCTCAACAGGCGGTCCAATTCGCCTTCTATCTTTTCCCGCATCACGTACGGCACCGCTCTGGCCTTGTGGTGTACTGGTCTGGCGTCCGGGTTTATGTGAATCACTACCTTGGCCCCCATGAAAGTGCCAATGCCGGGTTGAAATAATGAGTCCAATTTTTCCAGGACCTGTGAGCATGATACTCGCTCCACAGAGGAAATTGCATTGACATCGCCCCATTTCCAGTTCATGACAGCAAGCCAACTCCTCCCCAGTAGTGCGGGACCGTCCCCTGGGACAATCCAGAGTGGCAACCTGTTCTCCGAATCTTTGTGGGTCACGACTACCTTGGCGCTGCCTATAATCGGAATGATCTGCTTTGTGTAAGTCTGTAGCTGTGTGTCAATCGGCGATAATTTTGGCCTCCTGGCCTTGGATGCCCACAACTTTTTGAACTGTTTGATACCTATCAGGGACTGGCTGGCACCCGTGTCTAACTCCATTGATACTGGAATGCCATTGAGGAGCACTTTCATAATTATCGGTGGCGTCCTGGTGTATGAACTGTATACGTGCTCCACATGAACTCGCTGAACCTCAGCTTCCAGTGATTTCCCCCAGTGTCCATTTCTGCAATTTCTGCAGGTATTTTGCTCATCTCTGCAAACTCCGGCTGAATATATGCCTCCACGCCTCCAGCATGAGTTGCGGTTTGAAACAAAAGGTCCCTTGCCAGTCGATCGTCCCTGACTGCCCCTGTGACTGTCCTTGAGTGCACCATTAACAGGTGTTGATGGCCCCATTACTGGCCGCATTGTCCCTTGCAATGGTGTGAATCGCTGTTCAGCTTGCCATTGTCTCTGTCGAACTCCCCCTCTGGTTTCGACTACATGTTGGGGCATGCCTGACTGCCCTTGTCTGCCTGGAGAACTGTGTGCTGCTTTAACAATGTTGAATCTCTGTCCCAACCATTCCTAAACACAGTACCTCTCATCTGTTCTGCTAGTGGCCATGCTCGCGTGGTTTAAATCCCAGTTTCTTGTCACCATTGATATGTCCTTACTACACAGTATAAATGCACACGAGGCCCATGCTTGAGAGAAGGTCAGTCTGTGACCTGTCCTTTATTCCTTAGCACTCAAGTGATGAAGGTGGGTGGAGCTTCCCCTTTTATACCTGAAGGTCCAGGTTAGGAGTGTCTCCCACCTAGTGGTCAGTGTTCTCACGGTGTACAACTTAGGTCAGTTTATACATGGGTTACAATGCTGGTTGAATACATGACACTGCTCCTATAATCAAATCCCCTAGCTATGAAGGCCAACATACCATTTGCCTTCTTCACCGCCTGCTGTACCTACATGCCAACTTTCAATGAATGATGAACCATGACACCCAGGTCTCGTTGCACCTCCCCTTTTCCTAATCTGCCACCATTCAGATAATATTCTGCCTTCGTGTTTTTGCCACCAAAGTGAATAACCTCACATTTATCCACATTATACTGCATCTGCCATGCATTTGCCCACTCACAAAACCTGTCCAAATCACCCTGCAGCCTCTTAGCATCCTCCTCACAGCTCACATCACCACCGAGTTTAGTGTCATCTGCAAACTTGGAGATATTATACTCAATTCCTTCATCCAAATCATTAATGTATATTGTAAAGAGCTGGGGTCCCAGCACTGAACCCTGTGGTACTCCACTAGTCACTGCCTCTCATTCTGAAAAGGACCCGTTTATCCCGACTCTCTGCTTCCTGCCTGCCAACCAATTCTCTATCCATGTCAGTACATTACCCCCAATACATGTGCCTTGATCTTACACACCAATCTCTTATGTGGGACCTTGTCAAAGGCCTTTTGAAAGTCCAAATACACCACATCCACTGGTTCTCCCTTGTCCACTCTACTAGTTACATCCTCAAAAAATTGG
The DNA here is from genome assembly GCF_044704955.1 of Pristiophorus japonicus. Lineage (NCBI taxonomy): Eukaryota > Metazoa > Chordata > Chondrichthyes > Pristiophoridae > Pristiophorus > Pristiophorus japonicus. The sequence goes on from NC_091986.1 coordinate 91,099,182, forward strand.
TCAAGCATGATTTCCCTTTCATAAATTCATGCTGACTTGGACCGATCCTGTCACTGCTTTCCAAATGCGCTGCTATTTCATCCTTAATAATTGATTCCAACAATTTCCCCACTACTGATGGCAGGCTAACCAGTCTATAATTACCCACTTTCTCTCTCCCTCCTTTTTAAAAAAGTGGTGTTACATTAGCTACCCTCCAGTCCATAGGAACTGATCGACAGTCGATAGACTGTTGGAAAATGATCACCAATGCATCCACTATTTCTCGGGCCAATTCCTTAAGTACTCTGGAATGCAGACAATCAGGCCCCGGGGATTTATCGGCCTTCAATCCCATCAATTTCCCCAACACAATTTCCCGCCTAATAAGGATATCCTTCAGTTCCTCCTTCTCACTTGACCCTCGGTCCCCTAGTACATCCGAAAGGTCATTTGTGTCTTCCTTCGTGAAGACAGAACCAAAGTATTTGTTCAATTGGTCTACCGTTTCTTTGTTCCCCATTATTAATTCAGCTGAGTCCGAATGCAAGGGACCTACGTTTGTCTTCACTAATCTTTTTCTCTTCACCTATCTATCGAAGCTTTTGCAGTCAATTTTTATGTTCCCGGCAAGCTTCCTCTTGTACTCTATTTTTCCCCTCCTAATTAAACCTTTTGTCCTCCTCTGCTGAATTGTAAATTTCTCCCAGTCCTCTGGTTTGCTGCTTTTTCTGGCCAATTTATATGCCTCTTCCTTGGATCTAACACTATCCTTAATTTCCCTTGTTAGCCACGGTTGAGCCACCTTCCCTGTTTTGTTTTTATTCCAGACACGGATGTACAACTGTTGAAGTTCATCCATGTGATCTATAAATGTTTGCCATTGCCTATCCACTGTCAACCCTTTAAGTATCATTTGCCAGTCTATTCTAGCCAATTCACGCCTCATGCCGTCGAAGTTAGCTTTCCTTAAGTTTAGGACCCTAGTTTCTGAATTAACTGTGTCACTCTCAATCTTAATAAAGAATTCTACCATATTATGGTCACTCTTCCCCAAGAGGCCTTGCACAACAAGATTGCTAATTAATCCCTTCTCATTACACATCACGCAGTCTAGGAAGGCCAGCTCTCTAGTTGATTCCTCGATATATTGGTCAAGAAAACCATCCCTAATACATTCCAGGAAATCCTCCTCTACCGCATTGCTACCAGTTTGGTTAGCCCAATCTATACGTAAATTAAAGTCGCCCATGATAACTGCTGTACCTTTATTGCACACATCCCTTATTTCTTGTTTGATGCTGTCCCCAACCTCACTACTACTGTTTGGTGGCCTGTACACAACTCTCACCGGCGTTTTCTGCTCCACCCATACCGAATCCACATCATCCAAGCCAATGTCCTTCCTTACTATTGCATTAATTTCCTTTTTATCCAGCAACGCCACCCCGCCTCCTTTTCCTCTCTGTCCATCCTTCCTAAAAGTTGAATACCCCTGGATGTTGAGTTCCCAGCCTTGGTCACCCTGGAGCCATGTCTCCGTGATGCCAATTACATCATATCAATTAACTGCTATCTGCGCAGTTAATTCATCCACCTTATTCCGAATACTCCTCGCATTCAGGCACAGAGCCTTCAGGCTTGTCTTTTTAACACACCTTGCCCCCTTAGTACTTTTCTGTACTGTGGCCCTTTTTGTTTTTTGCATTGGGATTCTCTGCACTCCACTTTTACTATTCTCCTTTCTATCTTTTGCCTCTGTCTCCTTTTTATTTCCCTCTGCCTCCCTGCATAGGTTCCCATCCCCCTCCCATATTAATGTAAATCCTCCCCAACAGCACTAGCAAACACTCCCCCTAGGACATTGGTTCCAGTCCTGCCCAGGTGCAGACCGTCCGGTTTGTACGGGTCCCACCTCCCCCAGAGCCGGTTCCAATGCCCCAGGAATTTGAATCCCTCCCTTCTGCACCACTCCTCAAGCCACGTATTCATCTGAGCTATCCTGCGATTCCTACTCTGACTAGCACATGGCACTGGTAGCAATCCTGAGATTACTACTTTTGAAGTCCTACTTTTTAATTTAGCTCCTAGCTCCCTAAATTCGTCTCGTAGGACCTCATCCCGTTTTTTACCTATATCCTTGGTACCTATGTGCACCACGACAACTGGTTGTTCACCCTCCCTTTTCAGAATGTCCTGCACCCGCTCTGAGACATCCTTGACCCCTGCACCAGGGAGGCAACATGCCATCCTGGAGTCTCGGTTGCGGCCGCAGAAACGCCTATCTATTCCCCTTACAATTGAATCCCCTATCACTATAGCTCTCCCACTCTTTTTCCTGCCCTCGGGTGCAGCAGAGCCACCCACGGTGCCATGAACGTGGCTGCTGCTGCCCTCCCCTGATGAGTCATCCCCCTCAACAGTACCCAAAGCGGTGTATCTGTTTTTCAGGGGGATGACCGCAGGGGACCCCTGCACTACCTTCCTTGCACTGCTCTTCCTGTTGGTCACCCATTTACTATCTGGCTGTGTACCCTTTACCTGCGGTGAGACCAACTCGCTAAACATGCTATTCACATCATTCTCAGCATCGTGGATGCTCCAAAGTGAATCCACCCGCAGCTCCAGGGCCGCAATGCGGTCTGTCAGGATCTGCAGGCGGATACACTTCCCGCACACTGGAAAGGTTGTATATGCTTAGAGTGGATAAGTTGCCTGGTCCGGATGGCTTACATCCCAGGTTGCTAAGGGAAATGGGGGTGGAGATAGCTGAAGGGCTTCCAATCTTCCCTAGATGCAGGGGAGGTCCCAGAGGATTAGAAGTGGCAAATGTGACATCATTGTTCACAAAAGGGTTTAAGGATAATCCTAGCAACGACAGGCCGGTCAGTTTAACATCAGTGGTGGGTAAGATTTTAGAAACAATAATCAGGGAAAGAATGAACAGGCACTTGGAGAGGTTTAAGTTAATTAAGGAGAGCCAGCACAGATTTGTAAAAGGCAGATCATGCTTGATTAATCTAATTGAAATTTTTGATGAAATAACAGAGAAGGTTGATGAAGAGAATGCATTGGATGTTATCTGTATGAATTTTAAGAAAGTGTTTGACAAAGTACCACATAAAAGGCTGATTAACAAAATTGGGTCTCATGAAATAGGAGGGTCATTGTCAACCCCCTTCGATGAGAAATTGGCTTAAGAACAGAAAACATTGAGTCATGCTAAATGGTTATTTTTCAGACTGGAGGATGGTAGACAGTGATGTTCCCTAAGGGTCAGTGCTAGGACCACTGCTTTTTTGATACATATACATGACTTGGATACTGGAATAGAGTAAAATTTCAAAATTTGTTGTGATACCAAACTTGGAGCTGTGGCAACCAGTGAAGATGATATCAATCGACTACAACAGGACATAGATAGGCTAGCAGAATGGGCAGGCAAGTGGCAGATGGAATTTAATACAGAGAAGTGTGAGGTAATGCATTTTGGCAGAAGGGATAGGGAGAGACAATATAGGCACAGTTCTAAAGAGTGTGCAGGGACAGAGTGACCTGGAGGTTCATGTGCATAGATCTTTGAAGATAGCTGGACATATTGAGAGAGTAGTTAGCAAAGTATATGGGATCTTGGGCTTCAAAAATAGAGGTATTGAGTACAAAAGCAGGAACATTATGCTGAACCTTTACAAAGCTCTGGTTAGGCCAGAACTAAAGTATTGCATCCGGTTCTGGTCATCACACTTTAGGAAGGATGTGAAGGTGCTTGAGAGGGAGCAGAAGAGGTTTACCAGAATGGTTCCAGGGTGAGGGATTTTAGCTGTAAGGTTAGGTTGGAGAAGCTGGGGTTGGTATCCTTGGAGCAAAGGAGATTGAGGGGAGATTTGATTGAGGTGTACAAGATTATGACGGGTTTGCTTAAGGTAGACAGAGAAAAGCTGTTCCCATTAACTATTGATACAAGGACTAGGAGACACAGATTTAAGGTTTTGGGCAAGAGATACAGGGGAGATATGAGGAAGAACTTTTTTACGCAGTGAATGGTAATGACCTGGAATTCGCTGCCGACAAGAGTGATGGAAGCGGAGATGATCAATGATTTCAAAAGGAAATTGAATAGGCACTTGAGTGAAATAAACTTGCAGGGCTACGGGGATAGTGCGGGGGAATGGGACTGACTGGATTGCTCTACAGAGAGCCGGCATGGATTCGATGGGCCGAGTGGCTTCCTTCTGTGTCGTAATGACTCTATGACTAAAAGTAGAGACATAGGTTAACAAAGTAAAGCAAGCAAACCAAGCACTAGGGTTTATTTCTAGAGGAATAGAACTGAAAAGTAGAGAAGTTATGCTAAACTTGAATCGAACCTTGGTTAGACCACAATTGGTGTACTGTGCACAATTCTGGTCACCATATTATAAAAAAGATATAGAGGCACCAGAGAGGGTGCAAAAAAGAATTACCAGGATGATATTTGAAATGCGAAGGTATACCTATCAGGAAAGGATGAACAGGCTGGGTCTCTTTTCTCTTGAAAAGAAAAGGCTGAGGAGCGACTTAATAGAGGTCTTTAAAATTATAAAAAATTTTGATAGAGGGTGTTTCCACTTGTGGGGTAAAGCAAAACTAAAGGCTATCAATATATGATAGTCACTAAGAAATCCAATAGGGAATTCAGAAGAAAATTCTTTACCCAGAGAGTGGTAAGACTGTAGAACTCGCTACCACAGGGAGTTGTTGAAGCGAATAGTATAGATGCATTTAAGGGGAGACTAGATAAGCATGTGAGGGAGAAGGGAATAGAGGGTTATGCTGATAGATTTAGATGAGGAAAGACAGGAGGAGGCTCGAGTGGAGCATAACTGTCAACATGGACTGGTTAAGCCAAATGGTTATTTCTGTGCTGTATGTCCTTGTAATCCTATGTATAGCACAGATAGAAATTAATAGGTTTAATCTAATAGTCATTACGGAAACATGGTTGCAGAATGACCAAGGTTGGGAACTAATTATTCTAGAATACTTGACTTTTAGAAGGGATAGGCAGAATGGAAAAAGAGGTTGCCCTGATGATAAAGGCTGGGATGAAGAGAGTAGAGAGATAGGATCTTAGCTCAGAAAAACAAGATGTAGAAACACTTTGGGTGGAGCTAAGAAACAACAAGGGGCAGAAAAGACTGATGGGAGTAGTTTATAGGCCCCTTAACAGTAGTTGCAGTATCAGGCACAGTATAATGCAGGAAATGTAACAAGGGTAATACAGTAATTAAGGGGCACTTTCATTTTCATATAGACTGGGTAAACCAAACTTGCAGTAATAGTGCAGGGGATGAGTTAATGGAATGCATTCAAATAAAATTTCTAGATCAGTATATCGAGGAACCAACTGGCGAACAGGTTATTTTAGATCCAGTATTGTGCAATTAGATTGGGTTAATTAATATATTTGTAGTAAAGGAGATTCTAGAGAGCAGTGATCATAATATGAGAGAATTTTATGTTGAGTTTGAGAATGAATTAGTTAAATCCAAACCTAAGGTCTTAAATCTGAACAAAGCACACTACGTAGGTATGAGAGGCAAGTTGGCTAAGATATGTTGGGAAACTAGATTAAAATATATGACGGTAGATAAGCAATGGCAAACATTCCCAGGACTGGGACCTAAATATTCAGGGGTATTTGACAATTCAGAAGGACAGCCAGAAAGGAAAAGGAGGTGGGGAAGCATTGTTAATAAAGGATGAGAACAGTGCGTTAGTGAGAAACGATATTGGTTCAGAAGATCAAGATGTTGAATCAGTTTAGGCGGAGATACGGAATAATAAGGGGAAAAAGTCACTGGTGGGCGTAGTCTAAAGGCCCGTAAGAGTAGCTACACTGTTGGATGGAGTATAAATCAAGAAATATTGGAGGCTTGTAATAAAGGAACAGCAGTAATCATGGGTTATTTTAACCTTCATATTGATTGGACAAAACAAATTGGCTAGAGTAGCCTTGAGGAAGAGTTCATAGAGTGTATCCGGGATAATTTCCTTGAACAGTACATTGCGGAACTAACCAGGGAGCAGACAATCTTAGATCTGATATTGTGTAATGAGACAGGATTAATAAATTATCTTGCAGTAAAGGATCCTCTAGGAATGAGTGACCGTAACATGGCTGAATTTCAAATTCAGTTGGAGGGTGAGAAAGTTGGTTCTCAAACCAGTGTCCTAAGTTTAAATAAAGGAAACTACAAAGGTATGAAGGCAGAGTTGGTTAAAGTGGACTGGAAAAATAGATTAAAGTGTGGGATGGTTGATGAGCAGTGACAGACATTTAAGGAGATATTTCATAACTCGCAACAAAAATATATCCCAATGAGAAGGAAAGACTGTAAGAGAAGGGATAACAATTTGTGGCTAACTAAGGAAACAAGGGATGGTATCAAATTAAAAACAAGGACATACAATGTGGCCAGGACTAGTAGGAGGCCAGAGGATTGGGAAACTTTTAAAAGTCAGCAAAGAATAACTAAAAAAAATGATAGAGAGGGAAGATAGATTATGAAAGTAAACTAGCATAAAATATAAAAACAGATAGTAAGAGATTCTACAGGTACATAAAAAGGAAAATAGTGGCTAAAGTAAATGTTGGTCCCCTGGAGGATGAGACTGGGGAATAATGGGAAATAGGGAAATTGCAAAGATGTTGAACAAATATTTTGTATCGGTCTTCATGGTAGAAGACACTAAAAACATCCCAATAGTGGATAATCAAGGGGATGTAGGGAGGGAGGAACTTAATACTATCACTAATGAAGTAGTACTCGGTAAAATAATGGGACTAAAGGCAGACAAGTCCCCTGGGCGTGATGGCTTACATCCTAAGGTCTTAAAAGAAGTGACTGCAGAGATAGTGGATGCATTGGTTGTAATCTCCTGGATTCTAGGGCAGTCCCAGCGGATTGGAAAACCGCAAATGTAACGCCCCTATTTAAAAAAAATGAGGTAGACAAAAAGCAGGAAACTATAGACCAATTAGCCTAACATCTGTTGTTGGGCAAAATGGTGGAGTCCATTATTAAGGAAGCAGTAACGGGACATTTGGAAAAGCATAATTCAATCAAGCAGAGTCAGCATGGTTTTATGAAAGGGAAATCATGTTTGACAAATTTGCTGGAGTTCTTTGAGGATGTAATGAGCAGGGTGGATAAGGGGAAACCAGTGGATGTGGTGCATTTGGATTTCCAGAAGGCATTCGATAAGATGCCACATAAAAGATTACTACACAAGATAAAAGTTCACGGGGCTGAGGGTAATATATTAGCATGGATAGAGGATTGGCTAACTAACAGAAAACAGAGAGTCGGGATAAATGGGTCATTTCCAGTTGGTAAACAGTAACTAGAGGGGTGCCGCAGGGATCAGTGCTGGGCCCTCAACTATTTACAATCTATATTAATGAATTGGATGAAGGAACTGAGTGTAATGTAGCCAAGTTAGCTGTGGATACGAAGATGAGTGGGAAAGCAAATTGTGAGAAGGACACAAAAATTCTGCAAAGGGATATAGACAGGCTAAGAGAATGGGCAAAAATTTGACAGATGAAGTATAATATGGGAAAATGTGAGGCTATTCCTTTTGGCAGAAAGATTAGAAAAGCAAATTATAATTTAAATGGAGAATAATTGCAAAGTGCTTCAGTGCAGAGGGACCTGGAGGTCCTTGTGCATGAAACATAAAAGATTAGTATGCAGGTACAGCAAGTGATCAGGAAGGCAAATGGAATGTTGGCCTTTATTGCAAGGGGGATAAGGTATAAAAGCAGAGAAGTCCTACTACAACTGTACAGGTTATTGGTGAGGCCATACCTAGAGTATTGCGTGCAGTTTTGGGCTCCGTATTTAAGGAAGGATATATTTCCACTGGACGCTGTTCAGAGAAGGTTCACTAGGTTGATTCCAGAGATGAGGGAATTGATGTATGAAGAAAGGTTGAGTAGGTTAGGCCTATACTCATTGGAGATCAGAAGAATGAGAGGTGATCTTATCGAGGGGGCTCAACAAGGTGGATGCAGAGAGGATATTTCCACTCATAGGGGAAACTAAAACTAGGGACATAGGGCTATATTTTACACTTTGGTGCATATCGCCCAAAAAATGGGCGTTATTTCCGGTGTGGGTGATAAAAATGGATTTTCAGATCGCCGGCTTCTCGCCCATTCTCAAAGCACCTAATCTCCATTTTTGAAATTGGGCATTACCGCGAGCGATATGAAACGGGCGGTAACGTTAGATTTCTCTGACCTTCTGCGATAAAGTGTCGCAATCCTTAGCAACGGCATGGCAACGCTTGATTCCCACAATTCAGGAGGTCAAGGTTCATCATGACATGTGCAGAAGAGGAGACAGAGAGAGAGGGAGCTGAGAAAAACATGGAAACATAGAAAATAGCTGCAGGAGTAGGCCATTCAGCCCTTCGAACCTGCACCACCATTCAATAAGATCATGGCTGATCATTCCCTCAGTACCCCTTTCCTGCATTCTCTCCATACCCCTTGATCCCCTTAGCCGTAAGGGCCATATCTAACTCCCTCTTGAATATATCCAATGAACTGACATCAACAACTCTCTGCGGCAGAGAATTCCACAGATTAACAACTCACCGAGTGAAGAAGTTTCACCTCAACTCAGTCCTAAATGGCCTATCCCTTATCCTAAGACTGTGTCCCCTGGTTCTGGATTTCCCCAACATTGGGAACATTCTACCCGCATCTAACCTGTCCCGTTCCGTCAGAATCTTATATGTTTCTATGAGATCCCCTCTCATCCTTCTAAACTCCAATGGATAAAGGCCCAGTTGGTCCAGTCTCTCCTCCCGGGAATCAGTCTGGTGAACCTTCGCTGCACTCCCTCAATAGCAAGAACATCCTTCCTCAGATTAGGAGATCAAAACTGAACACAATATTCCAGGTGAGGCCTCAGCAAGGCCCTGTACAACTGCAGTAAGACCTCCCTGCTCCTATACTCAAATCCCCTAGCTATGAAGGCCAACATACCATTTGCCTTCTTTACCGCCTGCTGTACCTGTAATCCAACTTTCAATGACTGATGAACCATGACACCCAGATCTCATTGCACCTCCCCTTTTCCTAATCTGCCGCCATTCAGATAATATTCTGTCTTCGCGTTTTTGCCCCCAAAGTGAATAACCTCACATTTATCCACATTATACTGCATCTGCCATGCACTTGCCCACTCACCTAACTTGTCCAAGTCACCCTGCAGCCTCTTAGCGTCCCCTTCACAGCTCACACTGCCACCCAGTTTAGTGTTATCTGCAAACTTGGAGATATTACACTCAATTCCTTCATCTAAATCATTGATGTATATTGTAAAGAGCTGGGGTCTCAGCACTGAGCCCTGCGGCACTCTACCAATCACTGCCTGCCATTTTGAAAAGGACCCGTTTATCCCGACTCTCTGCTTCCCGTCTGCCAACCAGTTCTCTATCCACATCAGTATATTACCCCCAATACCATGTGCTTTGATTTTGCACACCAATCTCTTGTGTGGGACCTTGTCAAAAGCCTTTTGAAAGTCTAAATACACCACATCCACTGGTTCTCCCCTGTCCAATCTACTAGTTACATCCTCAAAAAAATTCCAGAAGATTTGTCAAGCATGATTTCCCCTTCATAAATCCATGCTGACTTGGACCGATCCTGTCACTGCTTTCCAAATGCGCTGCTATTTCATCCTTAATAATTGATTCCAACATTTTCCCCACTACTGATGTCAGGCTAACCGGTCTATAATTACCCGCTTTCTCTCTCCCTCCATTTTTAAAAAGTGGTGTTACATTAGCTACCCTCCAGCCCATAGGAACTGATCCAGAGTCGATAGACTGTTGGAAAATGATCACCAATGCATCCACTATTTCTAGGGCCACTTCCTTAAGTACTCTGGGATGCAGACTATCAGGCCCTGGGGATTTATCGGCCTTCAATGCCATCAATTAATGGACAGATAGATAGAGAGGGATAGAGAGAGAGAGCCGGTTAGCCACGGTTGAGCCACCTTCCCCGTTTTATTTTTATTCCAGATAGGGATGTAAAATTGCTGAAGTTCATCCATGTGATCTTTAAATGTTTGCCATTGTCTATCCACTGTCAACCTTTTAAGTATCATTTCCTGCCTAATAAGGATATCCTTCAGTTCCTTCTTTTCACTAGACCCTCGGTCCCCTAGTATTTCCGGAAGGTTATTTGTGTCTTTTTCGTGAAGACAGAACCAAAGTATTTGTTCAACTGGTCTGCCATTTCTTTGTTCCCCATTATAAATTCACCTGAATCTGACTGCAAGGGACCTACGTTTGTCTTCACTAATCTTTTTCTCTTCACATATCTATAGAAGCTTTTGCAGTCAGTTTTTATGTTCCCGGCAAGCTTCTTCTTGTACTTTATTTTCCCCCTCTTAATTAAACCCTTTGTCCTCCTCTGCTGAATTCTAAGTTTCTCCCAGTCCTCAGGTTTGCTGCTTTTTCTGGCCAATTTATTTGCCTCTACCTTGGATTTAACATTATTCTTAATTTCCCTTGTTAGCCACGGTTGAGCCACCTTCCCTGTTTTATTTTTATTCCAGATAGGGATGTACAATTGCTGAAGTTCATCCATGTGATCTTTAAATGTTTGCCATTGCCTATCCACTGTCAACCTTTTAAGTATCATTTGCCAGTCTATTTTAGCCAATTCACGCCTCAAACCATTGCAGTTACCTTTCCTTAAGTTCAGGACCCTAGTTTCTGAATTAACTGTGCCACTCTCCATCTTAATAACGAATTCTACCATGTTATGGTCACTCTTCCCCAAGGGGCCTCGCACAATAAGATTGCTAATTTGTCCTTTCTCATTACACATCTCCCAGTCTCGGATGGCCAGCTCCCGAGTTGGTTCCTAGAGGGACTGAAGGTGTGTGTGGGTGTGGTGTGGCTGCTTTGGGAGGAAGGAGGGAGAGTTTAGAGCTTTAGAACAAATAGAGAAACAAAAATTAGCTATTACCAATCACATATTTGCCCAAATTTGGCCTATAATGGAGGGAGAGGGGGAGGCATCATAGCACACTGTGGAGACTGACGCTGGCGAGTGCAGTGAGGTGGGAGAGGAGCACATTGGAGGACGCAAAAGAACAAGGAGGTTCTCGGAAGAGGCAAATGCCTCCCTCCTGCAGGAGGTCGAGTTATGCTGGGGTGACACAGGGAAGCCCACCCCAAAGGCCTACCGGAAGATATGGACCGAGATAGCAGAGGTGGTCTTGTCGGTGACCAACGAGGTGCGTGAGGGCAACCAATGCCGCAAACAATGGAACGAATTTGTGGGATCCGCAACAGTAAGTATTACAATTCTTTACATGTACTTATGTATTTATATAATTTGATTTGTAACAGTTATGAGTGACTATCAGCAGATGTGAGGTCTTTCACTTTTACCGGGAATGTTTTACTCAAAGCCTGCGGTCACGGTGTACGTCTATAGGTAAAGAATGATAATTATCCTAATAATCATGATTATATCTGTCAGTTATGTGTTGTATCAGTCTCTGTGACAGTACCTAGCAATGATATTACGCAATGATCTCATGCCATGTTGCCCTGTCACCTTTTACAGAAGAAGCTATTGATGATGAGGCCCGTGCAAAGGTGAACGGGTGGGGGAGGCCACCAGTCCCGAGCAACATCACTGACATGGAGAAGCACACCCAGATGGCCACGGAAGCATCTGCAGACCCTGGAGTGATGCCATGTGAGTAAAGTTTACACTATTGCGTGATGTAAAGTCAATAGATGCTACACCCACTCATATCCGAACAATCATATATGATAGATGATTTTTAAAATTGTCCTAGAAATAATGCTGGCCTCATGAAAATCTTTGCAATGCACCATATGTTGATGGTTATGAAATGTGATGTCTGTGATGATTTTGATAGTGGTGGTGCTTTTGTCGTGCCTATGCTGTGTGTAGTGCTGGACTCACCTTGTGACCCTTCTCCTCCAATAAGCTCATTTGTGTTTTGCAGCTCAGCCAGCAGCGCGGCCCCAGGCAAGACCACAGAGGCCAGAAGGTGGGAGCGCGGGGCCAGGCTCACCGGACGATCCTACATCTGTTGCTGAGGAGCTCCGATTCTCGCCTTCAATCCGCTGGGTCTGTTCTCTACGGATGAGAGCGCGAACTACGAGGAACCTGCATCACCACGCTCCAGAAGCCATTCCACCCCAAGGCCATCTAGTGCTCCTACAATCATTCCCGCCTCCACTTTGGAGGTACCAGCCCCAATCACCCCGCGACAGGGCACCATATTGGTCCCCAGGACGGCGCCGACCCCGCGGAGACTTCGTGGACATAGAAACATAGAAAATAGGTGCAGGAGCAGGCCATTCGGTCCTTCTAGCCTGCACCGCCATTCAATGAGTTCATGGCTGAACATGCAACTTCAGTACCCCATTCCTGCTTTCTCGCCATACCCCTTGATCCCCCTAGTAGTAAGGACTTCATCGAACTCCCTTTTGAATATATTTAGTGAATTGGCCTCAACAACTTTCTGTGGTAGAGAATTCCACAGGTTCACCACTCTCTGGGTAAGAAGTTTCTTCTCATCTCGGTCCTAAATGGCTTACCCCTTATTGTTAGACTGTGACCCCTGGTTCTGGACTTCCCCAACATTGGGAACATTCTTCCTGCATCTAACCTGTCTAACCCCGTCAGAATTTTAAACGTTTCTATGAGGTCCCCTCTCATTCTTCTGAACTCCAGTGAATACAAGACCAGTTGATCCAGTCTTTCTTGATAGGTCAGTCCCGCCATCCCGGGAATCAGTCTGGTGAACCTTCGCTGCACTCCCTCAATAGCAAGAATGCCCTTCCTCAGGTTAGGAGACCAAAACTGTACACAATACTCCAGGTGTGGCCTCACCAAGGCCCTGTACAACTGTAGCAACACCTCCCTGCCCCTGTACTCAAATCCCCTCGCTATGAAGGCCAACATGCCATTTGCTTTCTTAACCGCCTGCTGTACCTGCATGCCAACCTTCAATGACTGATGTACCATGACACCCAGGTCTCTTTGCACCTCCCCTTTTCCTAATCTGTCACCATTCAGATAATAGTCTGTCTCTCTGTTTTTACCACCAAAGTGGATAACCTCACATTTATCCACATTATAGTTCATCTGCCATGCATTTGCCCACTCACCTAACCTATCCAAGTCGCTCTGCAGCCTCATAGCATCCTCCTCGCAGCTCACACTGCCACCCAACTTAGTGTTATCCGCAAATTTGGAGATACTACATTTAATCTGGTCCACGAGCGCCACATGAGAGCGGAGAGATGGTACAGGAGGACTGTTGACATTGGTGACTGTCATGTACTGTCATTGGTAACTGTATAGTCACATAAGGTGTGCCACCAGAGGGCACTGCAGTGGGAAACCTGAGTGTCACCTGCATAGGTGTGCAGGGCCCAGTATAAAAGGCTGCCTGTTATATATGTATACTTGTATTTACTCTGTACAGCCACCAGAGGGCTCATCCTCTGGAGTCCCAAGGGATCCCATAATCCCTTGGGAGCACAGGTATTTAAGGAGGCTTCACAGGTTGGAGAGGTACACTGGAGACCTGCAATAAAAGACTAAGGTTACACTTTACTTTGAGCTCACAGTGTTCAGTCTGACTCTTTCTCCATACACAACAACTGGCGACGAGATGCAGATAGCGAACCCAAAGATGCAGAGAACAGTGGGCATCCTGGAGAAATTCTCGGAGGGAGATGATTGGGAAACTTTTGTAGAGTGATTCGACCAATACTTTGTGGCCAATGAACTAGATGGGGAAGAGAGCGCTGCCAAATGAAGGGCGATCCTCCTCACCGTCTGTGGGGCACCAACGTATGGCCTCATGAAGAATCTGCTCAATCCAGCGAAACCCACATTGGTCCGAGAGCATTTGAACCAGAAGGAAAGTGTTCTGATGGCGAGGTGACAGTTCTACACCTACAAAAGGTCTGAAGGCCAGGAAGTGGCGAGTTATGTCACCGAGCTAAGATGCCTTGCAGGACATTGCGAATTTGAAGGACATTTGGAGCACATGCTCAGAGACTTTTTTGTACTTGGCATTGGCCACGAAAAGATACTTCGCAAATTTTTGACTGTAGCGACCCCAACCTTGAGTAAGGCCATAGCGATAGCCCAGGCGTTCATTGCCACCAGTGACAATATGAAGCAAATCTCTCAGCACACAAGTGCTGCTACAAGTACCGTGAACAAAGTGATGTTGTTTTCGAATCTTAATGTACAGGGCAGGTCACACATACCTGCAGCTGCATGTCCGCAGATGTCTTAGAGTCCACCATCAAGAATGATGAATGCAAGGCCATTAACACCTTGTTGGCGCTGCGGGGGTGATCATCGTTTCCATTCATGCCGATTCAAAGAGTACATTTGCAAGGGCTTTGGAACAATGGGACACCTCCAATGACTGTGCAGGCGAGCTGCAAAGCCTGTTAAACCTGCAAATCACCATGTTGCAGAGGAGTTTAGATCCACGGAGGATCACGACGAACCGGAGCCTCAGATCGAGGAGGCAGAGGTACATGGGGTGCACACATTCACCACGAATTGTCCCGCGATAATGCTGAATGTTGAACTAAATGGACTCCCAGTTTCAATGGAGCTGGACATGGGCGTGAGCCAGTCCATCATGGACAAAAAGACTTTCGAAAGGTTGTGGTGCAACAAGGCCTCAAGGCCAGTCTTAATTCCAGTTCGCACAAAACTAAGAACTTACACGAAAGAACTGATTCCTGTAATCGGCAGTGCTACCGTAAAGGTCTCCTACGATGGAGCGTTGCACAAGCTACCACTCTGGGTGGTACTGGGTGATGGTCCCACGCTGCTCGGCAGGAGCTGGCTGGGAAAGATACGCTGGAAACGGGATGACGTCCGAGCGCTATCGCCCGCTGACGACACTTCGTGTGCCCAGATCTTAAACAAATTTCCTTCGCTGTTCGAACCGGGAAATTCCAAGGAGAAAAAGTGCAGATCCACCTAATTCTGGGGGCGCAACCCATCCATCACAAGGCGAGAGCAGTACCGTACATGATGAGAGAAAGAGTAGAGATTGAGCTCGATCGGCTGCAACGGGAGGGCATCATTTCACCGATTGAGTTCAACGAGTGGGCCGGTCCTTTCATCCCAGTCCTCAAGGGAGACGGCACCGTCAGAATCTGTGGTGATTACAAAGTAACTATCAATCGTTTCTCCCTGCAGGACCAATAGCCGCTACCAAAGGCCAACGACCTCTTTGCAACGCTGGCGAGAGGAAAGACGTTCACAAAGCTGGATCTTACTCCAGCCTACATGACGCAGGAACTGGAGGAATCATCGAAGGCCCTCACCTGCATCAACACGCACAAAGGTCTTTTTATTTATAACAGATGCCCATTTGGAATCCAAACGGCGGCGGCGATATTCCAGAGAAATATGGAAAACTTACTGAAGTCGGTCCCGTGCACCATGGTCTTCCAGGACGATATCTTGGTCACAGGTTGGAACACAGTCGAGCATCTGCAGAACCTGGAGGAGGTTCTTAGTCGACTCAACTGCGTGAGGCTCAGGTTAAAACGCTCAAAGTGCATTTTCCTGGCACCTGAAGTGGAGTTCCTGGGAAGGAGGATTGTGGCAGACGGCATCAGGCCTAATTCGAAGATAGAGGCAATCGAGAACGCACTGAGGCCACAGAACGTGACGGAGCTGTGGTCATTTCTCGGACTCTTGAACTTGAATTCGGTAACTTCTTACCGGGTCTCAGCACACTGTTAGAACCACTGCATGTCTTACTACGAAAAGAGGACGAATGGGTTTGGGGCAAAAGCCAAGAAAATGCCTTTGTAAAAGCAAGAAAATTGTTATGCTCAAACAAATTGCTTGTGTTGTATGATCCATGTAAGCGTTTGGTACTAGCATGTGATGCATCGTCATATGGCATCGGGTGTGTATTGCAACAAGCTAATGATTTCGGGAAACTGTAACTTGTTGCTTATGCATCCAGGAATCTGTCTAAGGCTGAGAGACCCTACATCATGATTGAGAAAGAAGCGTTAGCGTGTGTCTATGGGGTAAACAAAATGCATCAATACCTGTTTGAGCTAAAATTCGAATTGGAAACTGACCATAAGTCACTTATATCCCTGTTCTCTGAGAGTAAAAGGATAAATACCAATGCATCGGCCCGCATCCAGAGATGGGCGCTCATGTTGTCTGCATACAACTATGCCATCCGCCACAGGCCAGGCACAGAAAACTGCGCCGATGCTCTCAGTAGGCTGCCATTACCCACCACGGGGGTGGAAATGGCGCAGCCCACAGATCTAGCCATGGTTATGGAAGCATTTGAAAGTGAGCAATCACCCGTCACTGCCCGACAGATCAAAACCTGGACAAGCTAGGACCCCTTATTATCTTTAATCAAAAGCTGTGTACTTCACGGGAGCTGGTCCAGTGTCCCAGTGGAAATGCAGGAAGAGATAAAGCTGTTCCAGCGGCACATAGATGAAATGTCTGCACAGGCAGAGTACCTTCTGTGGGGCAATCAAGTAGTGGTCCCCAAGAAGGGCAGAGACACCTTCATCAATGGCCTCCACAGTACCCACCCAGTCATTGTAATGATGAAAGCGATAGCCAGATCCCACGTGTGGTGGCCCGGTATCGATGTGGACTTAGAGTCCGGCGTTCACAGATGTAATACATGCTCGCAGTTAAGTAATGTACCCAGGGAGGCGCCGCTAAGTTTATGGTCTTGGCCCTCCAAACCGTGGTCTAAGGTACATGTCGACTATGCAGGCCCGTTCTTGGGTAAAATGTTCCTTGTGGTTGTAGACGCGTGCTCCAAGTGGATTGAATGTGAGATAAAGTCGACTAGCACATCCACTGCCACTACTGAAAGCCTGCGGGCCATGTTTGCCACACACGGCCTACCCGATGTCCTGGTGAGCGACAACGGGCCATGTTTTACCAGGCGAGACCCCACTCGCTGAGTTCAAAGAATTCATGATCCGTAACGGGATCAAACATGTCACATCTGTCCTGTTTAAACCAGTGTCCAATGGTCAGGCAAGAGAGAGCAGTGCAAACCATCAAGCAAGGCTTGAAGAGGGTAATTGAAGGCTCACTGCAGACTCGCCTATCCTGAGTCCTGCTTAGCTACCGCACAAGACCCCACTCGCTCACTGGGATCCCACCTTTTGAAAAGAGCACTTAAGACAAGGCTCTCGTTAGTTCACCCTGATCTACATGAACAGGTAGAGAGCAGGCAGCTTCAACAAAGTGCATAGCATGATAGTGCAAATGTGTCATGCGAGATTGAAATCAATGATCCTGTATTTGTATTAAATTATGGACAAGTTCCCAAGTGGCTTCCCGGCACTGTCGTGGCCAAAGAGGGAAGCAGGGTGTTTCGGGTCAAACTTTCAAATGGACTCATTCACCGGAAACATTTGGACCAAATCAAACTCAGATTCATGGACTATCCTGAGCAACCCACCTTGGACCCTACCTATTTTGATCCCCCAACATACACATCAGTGGCAACTGGCACCACGGTTGACCACGAAGCAGAACCCATCATCCACAGCAGCCCAGCAGGGCCCAACAAATGATTCAACAATACCAGCTTTCACACCGAGACGATCAACCAGGGCAAGAAGGGCCCCAGATCGACTCACATTTTAAATAGTTACATTATTGACTTTTGGCGGGGGGGGGGGGAGGAGGAGGGGGAGTGTTGTTAGATATGTATACTTGTATTTACTCTGTACAGCCACCAGAGGGCTCATCCTCTGAAGTCCCAAGGGATCCCATAATCCCTTGGGAGCACAGATATTTCAGGAGGCTTCACAGGTTGGAGAGGTACTCTGGAGACCTGCAATAAAAGACTACAGTCACACTTTACTTTGAGCTCACAGTGTTCAGTCTGACTCTTTCTCCATACACAACATTGCCCACCATGCTTGTGCCTCACTCTGGAGTTACAATAAATGGGACTAAGGTCACAACAGCTCAAGTACAATATTGGACCTCGTGGAGTCATTCATAAGAATATTAAAGACATAACAGTGACCAGCTTATCGAAGCAGTGGGGGGCATATCCCGACAGCTGGTCACCATGACTTAGTACATTCCGCGGATGGCGGAGGCCTTGGATGCGATAGCCAGGAACAAGCTTCCTCCCAGTGGTCCGCGAGCGTGGCACTCCACCCCTAGAATCCGCACCACCACTGCAAACGACAGATGAGAGGAAGGACCAAGAACCTGCTTCTGCATCAGAGAATGTTGCCCCCTCGGCACCCCCCGCTCCCGTACCCGTGCAACCACCACCTCTGCCTTCATCCCCCCCCCCGCCAATGAGGCACCGCCTGAGGAGCTCCTTGGCCAGGCGCCATGGAGTGAGGAGGGGAAGGGGTAGAGGTGGGGAATAGAAGGGGAGGGGTGGTAGGAAAGTGAGGTGCATGTCCGCAGGTGATGGCTTGTTTCAATTTTCATGAAGCAGGAAGAAAAAGATTTAGGACAGGAACAATCAAATCCAATGCTTTGTCGTTTTTGAAATCATTATCTGATAACTTAAAAAATTTGAATTCATACTTCTGATTAGAGATCGAGACACTGAACATCCATCCATATGTGATTCCTAATCCAAACCTCAAGCTCACTCTTTTAGTCACTCAGAAGTAATCATCTGCAATATTCTGCATCTTCCTATTTGTTACATTGAATATTACAATCCCAGACAGGACAGTTTTAAATAAGCAAGCCACTGAAAAAAAATTAAGCTGTACCTACAAATCTCAAGGGTTACCTCTCAAGACCTAGGCTTGCGAATTGTTGTGTATGCAATAACTCAATAGGCGTAGTACTGTGAACTCAATCAGGTGTGACCTGACTCTACTTTATTAGCTCTCAAAGTGAGGATTAAACATGGAGGCTTTCTTTATATACAAGGGCTGCATTTGTGTGTCTGTGGCCCAATGACCTCCGACGGTCGCTCCCCTGGTGGCAGGTAAACCCAGGCATACATACATGACACGAATAATATAAACACTGCTACATGGAGAGTCCTGGCTGTCTTACATGTGTCAGCTGAAGCATCCTTATGCTGAAGCACTTTTAGCGGCTGCACACATGGCGTGATTTGAAGAGGGCGGCAAGAGGAGCGGCGATATCCAAAATAGATGAGCGGGAATCAACTCGGCGTTGCACGTCTCGCTCCGAATGATTACAATACTTTCGGCGAGCGCAGGCAATGGGCAAAAGTGAGGAGTCTGCCATTTTTCCCCCAAAGCAGGCCTTAATGGCCAGCAGTAAGACCTCGAATATTTAGGCCATGGTATCTGTCCTCACAGAAAAAGTCACAAAAATATTCCAGAAATAGTGGGGAACCAAGGGTGTAGTGAGAATGAGGAACATAAAGAAATTAGTATTAGTATAGAAGTATTACTGGAGAAATTAATGGGACTAAAAGCCAACAAATCCCCTGGACCTGACGGCCTATATCCTAGAGATTTAAAAGAGATGGCTACAGAGATAGTGAATGCATTAGATTTGATTTTCCAGAATTCCCTCATTTCAAGAGCGGTCTCTGTGGACTGGAAGGTAGCAAATGTAACCCCACTATTGAAGAAAGGAGGGAGAGAGAAAACAGTGAACTATAGTCTAGTTAGCCTGACATCAGTGTTAGGGAAAATGCTAGAATCTATTATTAAGGACGTGGTAACATGACACTTAGAAAATTGTGACATGATTGGACAGAGTAAATGCGGCATTATGAAAGGGAAATCATTTTTGACAAATCTAATAGAATTTTTAGAGATTGCAACTAACAGGATAGATAAGGAGAGCTAGTTGGTGCAGTGTATTTGGATTTTCAGAAAGCATTTGATAAGATGCCACACAAGAGGTTATTACACAAAATTTGGGTTAATGGGATTGGGGGTATTGTATTAGCATGGATTGAGGATTGGTTAACAGACAGAAAACAGAGTCGGAATAAATGGATAATTTTCGGGTTGGCAGGTTGTAACTAATGGAGTACCGCAAGGATCAGTGCTTGGACCTCAGCTATTTACAATCTATATCAATGATTGCGCGTCGCTTGGAACCCACGATTTCTCGGATGAAAGTGATGGGCAACGCCATTAGAGCACTTGGGGACCATACCATGATGCTGGGTGTAATGGGCAATGCCACAGCTTCCATTGCAGCACAACCGGAAGTGACCCAATATCGGAGTGCTGCAATGGAAGCTCAGACTTCTGTCATGCAGGCTCAGCTTGCTGCCAAGCAAGATCAGACCACTGCTATCGTGGCTGCGTTTACTGATGTGGAAAGGATCTTGCAGGGTCTCAAGCAGTCCAGCAATCTGTCCTCCAACAGATGGGTAGGAATGTTGAGCTGCCGACCCAGGGAAGTGGCAGTGGCTCCGTGGAGCTGGAACCTGCTATCCTCTCTCAGGATAACAGGATTCATCCTCCCATCACTGCCACTCCACCAGTGCCCTTGCCTTTGCCTATGAGTCAGTCTGCCCAGACTGCTGCCGTCGATGCTGAGGTGGTGCAGTCCACAGCCAGGCTTTCTAAGCCTAGAACTGTTCATCCTGCAAGGCCAGCTGCAGTGTCCCCCATGAAAAATCAGCAGCCTTCCACCAGCCATACTGCAGCCACTGGGGTAGCACTTCGTAGGCCTATAAAAGAAAGACACTAAGGGAATTCACAATGGTGATTGGTTGAATTTGTAATGTAATATTGGAATTAATCATTCAGAAATTTTTGTTTGGGTTGTTTGTTATAAGTTGGCTTTCATTTCAGCATTGTGGCCAAGAAGACGCTGGTACAGAGGAATGGTAAGATGGGGAATTGTTGAGCAATGGGGATCTGGGGTTACATTCAGGGGAAATGAAGCCTGATGATGCACTCATGGACAGTTCGTCTGGAACAGTGATTTACAGGTTGCCTCCTCCCTTTCTCCTTCTCTTCTTCCTTCTTTTCCTCCTCTTCATCTACCTACTCTTCCTTCTCCTCTTTTTCCTGAGGTGATTGCGAAACCCGTGGTCGCAAGGGCTGCGCCCTCATGATGGCCAATTTATGGAAGATGCAACAGACTGGCCACTCCGGTCTGGTGAGTACTGGAGAGCTCCTCATGAGTGGTCAAGGCAACAGAACCATTGCTTGAGCACTGTGATGGTCTGCTCGATGAGATTCCTCATGGCAGCATGGCTGTCATTATAAGATTGCTAGCCATGAGTGGTAGGATTGCAGAGGGGGGACATCAGCCAGGTGCAGAGCGAACAGCCCTTGTCACTGAGCAGCCACATTAGGTTCGACATGGTGGCTGGAAGATTGCTGGCACAGCGGACTGGCGCAAGATGATGTCATCATGACTTCCTTCTCCTAGAGTAGAGTCTCTTTAACCTGAATACCGAGATATTTGCTATGTTGCCTGTTACTGTCTGGAAGGATCTACTGGTGAAAAGATTCAGGGCCATTTTCACCTTAAGACTCACTGGAAGAGTCGCCGTCGCCCTGCTCTGAGACTGCAGGTCTGGTTCCAAGAGATGACAGAATTCTGCGACCACCTTCTTGGTGAAGCAGACTCTCCGAATATACTGCTCCTAGTTTAGGTGCAGGACATCGCTTCAGTAGTTCCTCAGGGCAGTGTCCTGGGCCCAACTATCTTCAGCTGCTTCATCAATGACCTTCCCTCCATCATAAGATTAGAAGTGAGGATGTTCGCTGATGATTGCACAGTGTTCATTTCCATTTGCATCTCCTCAGATAATGAAGCGGTCCGTGCCCGCATGCAGCACGACCTGGACAACAGTCAGGCAAATGGCAAGTAACATTTGCGCCACACAAGTGCCAGGCAATGCCCATCTCCAATAAGAGAGAATCTAACCACCACCTCTTGACATTCAATGATATTACAATTGCCGAATCCCCCACTATCAACATCCAGAGGCTTAACTGGCAGAGCCACATAAATACTTTGGCCACAAGAGCGGATCAGAGGCCGGATATTCTGTGGCATGTGACTCACCTCTTGACTCCTCAAAGCCTTTCCATCATCAACAAGGCACAAGTCAGGAGTGTGTCAGAATACTCTCCAGATGCCTGGATGAGTGCAGCTCCAACAACACTCAAGATACTCAACACCATCCAGGACAAAGCAGCCCACTTGTTTGGCCCTCCATCCACCACCTTAAGCATTCATTCCTCCACCACCACCACTCCATGGCTGCAGTGTGCACATCTACAAGATGCATTGCAGCAAATCACCAAGGCTTCTTCGGTAGCACCTCCCAAAACCATGACCACTACTGCCTTCGAAAGACCAGGGCAGCAGGCACATGGGAACACCATGACCTCCACTTTCCCCTCCAAACCACACACCATCCTGACTTGGAAATAGTATGCTCTCTTGGGTAGTATGCTCTCCTCTGAATCAGAAGGTTGTGGGTTCAAATCCCACTCCAGGAACTTGAGCACAAAAGTCTAGGCTGACACTACAGTGCAGTGTTGAGGGAGTGCTGCACTCTTGGAAGTGCCATCCTTTTGATGAGATATTAAACTGGGGCCCCATCTGTTCTCTCAGGTGGATGTAAAAGATTCCATGGCACTATTTCAAAGAAGAGCAGGGAAGTTATCCCCGCTGTCCTGGCCAATAGTTGTCCCTCAATCAACATAACAAAAACTGATTATCTGGTCATTATCACATTGCTGTTTGTGGGAGCTTGCTGTGCACAGATTGGCTGCTGCGTTTTCCAGTTTGCAACAGTGGCTACACTCCAAAAGTACTTCATTGGCTGTTAAGCGCTTTGAAACGTCCGGTGGTCGTGAAAGGCGCTATATAAATGTAAGTCTTTCTTTAATGTGGGAAATATGCTCCTTAAATTTTGGAATCATTTTATTATTATACTTGTTTTTTATGTTTGTAGTGCAAAGGTTCTTAAAAGAGTGTTTGAAAACCAGGCCCTCAAAACTGCCACCAAGCTCATGGTCTACAGGGCTGTAGTAATTCCTGCCCTCCTGTATAGTTCAGAGACATGGACCATGTACAGTAGACACCTCAAGTTGCTGGAGAAATATTACCAATGATATCTCTGCAAGATCCTACAAATCTGCTGGAAGGACAGACGCACCAACATTAGCGTCCTCGACCAGGCCAACATCCCCACCAATGAAGCACCGACCACACTTGATCAGCTCTGCAGGGCAGGCCACATTGTCTACATGCCAGACACGAGACTCCCAAAGCAAGTGCTCTACTCGGAACTCCTTCACAGCAAATGAGCCAAAGGTGGGCAGAGGAAATGTTACAAGGACACCCTCAAAGCCTCCCTGATAAAGTGCAACATCCCCACTGACACCTGGGAGTCCCAGGCCAAAGACCACCCTGATTGGAGGAAGTGCATCCAGGAGGGCGCCAAGCACCTCGAGTCTCATCGCCGAGAGCATGCAGAAAACAAGCGCAGACACTGGAAAGAGCGTGCGGCAAACCTGTCCTACCCATCCTTTCCCTCAATGACTATCTGTCCCACCTGCGACAGGGACTGTGGTTCTCATATTGGACAGTTCGGCCACCTAAGGACTCATTTTAAGAGTGGAAGAAAGTCTTCCTCGATTCCGAGGGACTGCCTATGATGATGATGATGATCTCCTCTAGACCTCGTATAACTTTCACTGCACTCTCCTGTAACTGAGTAAATACTAGAAAGTCAAGATCGAGAAAACCATTTGGCCCACTAAAAGCTCATCCCTTTGGTTCCCTCACATTCCTATCACAACATTCAGGTGTTCATTGAACATTCCTAAAAATATGTTATTTCTGCTATCCTGCCTGTTATTGTTGTGTTCCTAACACAGATGAGACTGCACACAGGGAGGTAAAAGTAACAGTGACCTCAGTGTTTATTAAGACAGTCTAGAATGAGGAACAGGCCTTGGGTGCCGACTTATATACAGTGTCCGCAAGGGATGCTGGGATCCCTTGGGACTTCAGAGGATGCGCTCCCTGGTGGCGGAACATGGGAGTGAATGCTTTACAGATACACAACATCACTCCCCCCCAAAGTCAAAGTGAAAACTATTTACAAGGTGAGGCAGTCGGGAGCCTTTCTTTCCCTGGTGGACCGCCTCGGTACAAATGTCTGTTCTGGTGTGTTGGCTGTGCCCTCGCTGGGCTGGCGTGTTGTTGGCCCTGCAGGGCTGCTGGGTGAGCCTGGCCTTGCTGGGCTGTTGGACGTGATGGGTTCGATTTCCTGGTCCGGGGTGGTGTCGTTCATCCTTTGGGTGTGTGTTGTGGGCTCGAAAAAGGTGGTGTCTGCTGTGGGTTGTTCAGGGAAGTCTGTGAACCGCAGCCTCGTTTGGTCCAGGTGCTTTCTGCAAATTTGTCCATTGTCTAGATTGACTACAAATACCCTACTCCCTTCTTTAGCTATCACCATGCCCGCGATCCACTTGGGACAATGTCCATAGTTTAGCACATACACAGGGTCATTCAGATCAATTTCCCATGACACAGTGGCATGACCATCGCTTACATTTTGTTGCTGCCGCCTGCTCTCTACCTGATCATGCAGGTTGGGGTGAACCAGCGAGAGTCTGTTTTTTTGTGTCCTTTTCATGAGTAGCTTAGCAGGGGGCACCCCTGTGAGCGAGTGGGGTCTCGTGCGGTAGCTGAGCAGTACTCGGGACAGGCAGGTTCGGAGTGAGCCTTCTGTGACTCGTTTAAGGCTCTGTTTGATTGTTTGTATTGCCCGCTCTGCCTGCCCATTGGAGGCTGGTTTAAACGGGGCCGAGGTGACATGTTTGATCCCATTGCAGGTCATGAATTCTTTAAATTCGGCACTGGTGAAACATGGCCCGTTGTCACTGACCAGTATGTCAGGCAGGCCGTGGGTGGCAAACATGGCCCTCAGGCTTTCAATGGTGGCGGTGGCGGTGCTTCCCGACATTATTTCACATTCAATCCATTTTGAAAAAGCATCCACCACCACCAGGAATATTTTACCGAGAATCGGGCCCGCATAGTCGACATGGATCCTCGACCATGGTCTGGAGTGCCAGGACCACAAACTGAGTGGTGCCTCTCTGGGTGCGTTGCTCAACTGAGCACACACGCTGCATTGCCGTACACAGGACTCTAAGTCAGAGTCGATACTGGGCTGCCACACATGGGATCTGGCTATCGCTTTCATCATTACTATACTACGCGGTTATCCCACAACAGGCAGTCTGCCTGAATGGACAGCTCGTCCTTTCGCCGCTGGAATGGCTTGATTAGCTCTTGCATTTCAATGGGGATGCTGGCCCAGCTCCCATGCTGTATACAGTTTTTTTACTCGGGACAGCAGAGGATCTTGGCTGGTCCAAGTCCTAATCTGGCGGGCTGTGACAAGTGATTTATCATTTTCAAACGCTTCCATGACCATCAACAAGTCTGTGGGCTGCGCCACCATCAACAAGTTTGCAGGCTGTGCCATTTCCACCCCCGTGGGGGGTAATGGTAGCCGACTGAGAGCATCCGTACAGGTCTTGGTGCCTGGCCTGTGGCGGATGGTATAGTTATACGCTGATAGCGCGAGTGCCCACCTTTGTATGCGGGCTGAGTAATTAGTCTTTATCCCCTTGTTTTCAGCGAACATGGATTTGAGGCCAAACAGGTACTGATGCATTTTATTTACCCCGAACACACACACGCTAATGCCTCTTTCTCAATCATGCTATAGGCCCTCTCGACCTTAGACAAGCTCCTGGAGGCATAGGCAACAGGTTGCAACTTCCCCGCAACGTTAGCTTGTTGTAATACACACCCGACTCCGTACGACGACGCATCACATGGTAGCACAAGTCTTTTACATGAGTTATACAATACAAGCAGCTTGTTGGAGCATAAAATGTTTCTGGCTTTCTCAAAAGCAATTACTTGGTTTTTCCCCTATGCCCAGTTCTCACCTTTACGCAATAACACATGTAGGGGTTCTAAAAGGGTGCTTACCAAAATAGTTGAGGAGTCCCAGGAACGGCTCTGTGACGTTCTGTGGCCTGGGCGTGTTCCTGATAGCCTCTGTCTTGGCATCTGTGGGCCGAATGTCGTCCGCTGCGATCTTTCTCCCCAAAAACTCCACTTCTGTTGCCATGAAGACGCATTTCGATCTCTTCAGCCGCAGCCCTACACGATCCAGTCGCTGGAGGACCTCCTCCAGATTTTGTAGGTGCTCGACAGTGTCCCGACCCGTGACCAATATGTCGTCCTGAAAAACCACTGTGCGTGGTACCGACTTGAGTAGGCTCTCCATGTTTCTCTGGAAGATCGCTGTAGCCGACTGAATTCCAAACGGGCATCTGTTGTAGATGATCAGTCCCTTGTGCGTGTTGATGCAGGTGAGGCCCTTCGAAGACTCCTCCAGCTCCTGCGTCATGTAGACCAAAGTCAGGTCGAGCTTGGTGAATGTGTTGCCTCCTGCCTATCGTCACAAATAGGTCGTCTGCCTTAGGTAACGGGTATTGGTCCTATAGCGAGAAACAATTAATAGTTACTTTATAATCGCCGCAAATCCTGACCGTGCCATCACTTTTGAGTACTGGAACAATCGGGCTGGCCCACTCGCTGAATTCCACTGGGGAGATGATGCCCTCGCGTTGCAGCCTGTCCAGCTCGATTTCCACTCTCTCCCTCATCATGTGAGGTACCACCTTGTGGTGAATGGGTCGTGCCTCTGGGATCAAGTGGATCCGCACCTTCATCCTGGAAAAGTTTCCAATGCCTGGCTCAAAAAGGGAAGGAAATTTGTTAAGAACCTGGGTACATGAGGCCTCATCAACATGTGATAGCGCTCGGATGTCATCCCAGTTCCAGCGGATTTTGCCCAGCCAGCTCCTTCCAAGCAGTGTGGGGCCATCGCCCGGGACAATCCAGAGTGGCAGTTCGTGCACCGTGCCCTCATAGGTGACCTTGACCATGGCACTGCCCAGGACAGTGATGAGCTCTTTGGTGTACGTTCTCAGTTTCGTGTGGATGGGGCTCAGGGCTGATCTGAGTGCCTTGTTGCACCACAGTCTCTCAAACATCTTTTTACTCATGATGGATTGGCTAGCGCCAGTGTCCAGTTCCATGGCTACGGGTAAGCTATTCAATTTTATGTTTAGCATTATAGGTGGACATTTTGTCGAAGATGTGTGCACCCTGTGTACTTCAGCATCTGCCTCCTCTCTCTGAGGCTTGAAATTGCTTTGATCCACCATGGACCGATCTTCCTCTGCCACGTGGTGGTTAGCAGGTTTTGCAGAGCTTGCAGCTCGTTTGCAAGCTTGTTGGAGGTGCCCCATTGTTCCACAGCTC
The DNA here is from genome assembly GCF_044704955.1 of Pristiophorus japonicus. Taxonomy (NCBI): domain Eukaryota; kingdom Metazoa; phylum Chordata; class Chondrichthyes; family Pristiophoridae; genus Pristiophorus; species Pristiophorus japonicus. The sequence continues at coordinate 91,126,582 of NC_091986.1, forward strand.
TTGCAAACATACCCTTTGAAGCAGCATGAATAGGCTGAATGGAAGCCTCCACAACACCAACAAGGTGTGAATTGCCTTGCATTCATCCTTTGTTGCAGACTCTGAGTCATCTGTGTCACCTGAGGCCTGCTGGCAGTTGCAGACTCGTGGTTTCTGCCCTGTACATTTCTGCTCGCAAACACAGTTCCAGTTAATTTATGAACATTGCTAGCATTTGTGTGCTGAGGGATTTGTTTGGTGTTATCACTGGTGGACATAAACGCCTGTGCTATCGCAATGGCCTTACTGAGGGTCAGTGTCTCTACAGTCAAAAGTTTTCGTAGGATGGTCTCGTGGCCAATGCCCAGTACAAAAAAGTCTCTGAGCATTTGCTCCAGGTAGCCATCAAACTCACATTGTCCTGCAAGTCGCCTTAGCTCAGCGACGTAGCTCGTCACTTCCTGACCTTCAGACCACTGGCACGTGTAGAACCGATACCTCGCTCTCAGCACGCTCTCCCTCAGGTTAAGATGCTCCTGAACCAGTGTATACAGCTCCTCATACGACATATCTGTGGGTTTCACTGGAGCCAGAAGATACTTCATGAGGCTGTAGGTCGGTGCCCCGCAGACTGTGAGGAGGACTGCTCTCCTTTTTGCAGCACTTCCTTATCCGTCCAGCTCATTGGCTACAAAGTACTGGTCTAGCCGTTCGACATAGGCTTCCCAGTCCTCACCCTCTGGGAACTTCTCCAGGATGCCCACATCTTTGCGTTGGATTCATATACTCGTCACCAGTTGTTGTGTTCCTAACACAGATGAGACTGCACACAGGGAGGTTAAAGTAACAGTGACCTCAGTCTTTATTAAGACACTCCAGAGTGAGGAACAGGCCTTCGGGGCCGGCTTATATACAGTGCTCCCAAGGGATGCTGGGATCCCTTGGGACTTCAGGGGATGCACTCCCTGCTGGCGGAACATGGGAGTGCATGCTTTATAAATACACAACAGTTATATTATCTTGAACATTTATCATTCACTTGTAAGAGCGAAAAACCTTAATCAGGGGTAAAGTAATTCAGTGTAATTAATAGATAAAGCAAGAAAGACTGAGAGTAAGGTTTAAAATGCGTTCATGGTAGAATAGCTGAATTAGGCAAAACATAGAAGATCAGAGAAATTCTCTTAGGATATAAGAACACCCACAGGATTTATGTAGACAGTAATAATGAGAGAAGACTGCAATGTTCCAGTCATGCGAGATAACAGGCACAAGGCCTCTTTGAAATGGGTAACAGACAGGTGGTCTGCCAAGGTTACAGCCTGAAAGCTAGTATGGGAACATGTTTGCAGAAAAGTAGCACATAACCTATAGCGGAGGGGGGCTTTTCCTGTAGCAACAGTGATGTACCAATTCAAAATCACTGTAACCAATAGAATCATTAGAAATTACTGTAACCAATAATATTGCCTGTTACCTGTATTAACCAATGTATTAGTAGCAGGTGGGCGGGGACTGGTGGCAAATAACCAATGGAACAGTTCTCCGCGTAGTTCCACCATTTTGACTGTATTTGAACTGTATAAGAATGTAACTGCGTAGCTTGTCCCATGAGATCGGTGTGGAGAGCACTCAGTAACAGTACTGATGTGGCCGGATCTCCCTTGATTAATCAGTTTTTAATAAACAACTCTTTTCTCCATAAAAGACCTTTCGTGTGAGTGTTATATTTTTAATACTCCACAACACACTGAACAAAGCTCTTCCTATTCTTTTAAATTTACTTTTCATACGTCTGATTAAAGAGATACAGCTTTTAAAAACCCTTGGTCCTACTTTTCTGTTTCTATTTTGAAGTAATATTCTAGGTTGAGCTTATCGGTATAATTTCATACATATATAGCAAGATATGTGAAATCAACATCAGTCGGTAGTTTCACATTGCTTGTTACTAGTACTAGTTGCAGTATAAATCCAGCTTAATGTTTTAAACCTGTCTGTAATATAGAGCTCCACCTAGTGGACTACTGCTCCACCTAGGTGACGACTGTGGCAATGTAACTCCTGATGTAAATACAATAAAAGTCACATGATGTACTGGAGCCATCTTGTAGAAAATATGTGTATTAGTGATGTGGTAAAGAATATATCACACTGTCCAGTTTGTTGCACCTCACATATGTTTTAAATATATCGGCGTAGAAATTCCGCTTTCTCCTTCCCGCGGGCGTTCGACTAAATTTTAGAGAAAAAATACGCACTTACCTGAAGCTGCTGCGCCCGCTCGACTTTCCGATCCACAGGCCTCCTCTTGCTGTGCGTCACAGCGCGTGCACATCGGGACATGCACAGGCTGGAGCTGGAGTCACATGGCTCTGGGCAGCCAATCAGGTATAGTATATTCTCATTCATAGTAATAGGAGTTTCGTAAGTCCGACACTCCTATTACTATGAATGAGAAACCTCCCAAAACACCCAAAACACTAATAAAAAGTAGAAAATATACACTACATATTTAAGATTCATTTAAATTAAAGTTATTAATGTCTTATAAAAAAAATATTTTCCCGATTTTTAAAAAAGTTTTTTAAATTATGCCTTAAAATAAACTTACCATTGTGGGGAGAGTTGTTAACAATAAAATATATTTTCATAACTTTATTTTTATATGTTTTTATGTATTTTAAAACACTTGCGCCTGTAAACGTAAGCTATGCGCCTGCTTTTTCAGGCGCAAGATTTTTGAGGACATTTGCTGGGCAAGATATGCATAAATATCGCAAACTTGCTCGTACAAATGTCCTCATTCCCGATCTGGCTACGATCTATCAAGCTCGATCGGAAAAGCAGGTTTTCAGCGCATGCGCATTGCGCACTGAAAACCGGCTTTTCCGATGCCTTCCCGGCTCCGTAGAAACTTCGTATGGGCCCGGGGACGTTGGAATTTCTACCTCAGTATTGCACCATTTTAATGCAAGAAGACAAGTTACTGCCCGCTCTCATAACATTAGAATTAGTTGCTCTGCAGCTAACTGTTGCACATGCTGCAAAAGTGCATAGGCAGAGCTCTGTCCTGGCCTGGCTGGGTAGAGACCTGTGTACAGCATAGTCGAGGAGCATCGCCCAGGTCCTGTATTGTGCTAATCAGATACCACATTCAACCCAACAGGTCCCTTCCTGTGTCATTTACATTTATTTGTTCACATGGATAATTAAATAAACCTTCCGTTGAAGTTCTGAGATTATTCCTCTCAGTGATCATCTTGCATTGTCCAGATTCCTATGTCTAAGACAATCCAATTTATGGAGCAGTAAAGTTAATAATTGCGGATAAAATGTCCACAAGGGTTCTCCCGATCTTCCACTGTAAATTCGTCGGAAACGTCGAATTCGTCGGTGATTTTCTCGATGCTCAAATCATGTCAGATGTTCGATCCTGGTGTCCTGCAGGTGATCAATAGATTCCCTTAATAGATTACACTGTGCAACATTAGAGCTTCCAGGAAGTCAAACTATAGATGAATGAATTATGGCTGCCCTATAGTCAGGATGCCAGAACGTGGACTGCAATCCTTCTCCCGATGTGCCCTTCTCCTACCATCTCTATAGAGGAATTGTAACTACTCAGCATTTTAGACATGATGTATTGCTGGCCTTAACCTCCCTTGGACAAGGCCAGTGTAACATCAAACCTATCCGAGCAAAAGGGCTCCTTCGGACAAGAGCAAGTTTTTGAATTCTGTTCCTATTAGATAATGAATTCTGTTGTTACTGGATAATGTTGCTATGTAATTGACAATGATACCACTTGGCTTTTGGTGAAGGGGAGGAGTGTTCTTCGGAGATAGCTTTATTTACTGCAGTCCAACTCCGAATGCTGCTGACACTTCTCAGGCTTGAAGACACATCGCAGTTCTCAATCTACTTTAGAAAAGGTACACGTTTTATTTGGTGCATTCTCATATTACTAATTTATGTTGCTTATTTACTCAACTGTGCACAAGTTTATTTTATTTTCCTTCACACATGTATAATTGGATTTTTAGTTCATATTTTCCTCAAGTTTTACTGAAATATTTGCATTTAATTTGAATTAAATATTATTGTGCATTACTGCTAACTATTAGAAACAAAGTATGTTTGTGATAAATACATTGTATCTCCATAAAGATTGACCAGCTATTAAAGAAATAGTTTGCATGGCGGTGTGTATATCCACAGCATTGATTGCCAAAGAATCTAGTAAAAGCTGATAAGTGACCAACCTAAAAATATGAAAGCATTCCAAAGTAATGACGAAGAAATATGTTACCACAGAGGACATGATCACTGTAACTCTTTTAGTTGGGTTGTAAACAAATAGTGGGCTATATAAATCAAGTTAGTGATTCATTACCAAAGCCATTTCTAAAGAGATACTTCTTTGTCTCAGTTCCAAAAGTGTGTATGTCCTGGATTGAACGACTTTCCATTCTGCATTACTATGCCTTAATACAGTGAAGTGCTGAGAAAATGTTCGGTCACTCTGTCTCTGATTAAAATTAGAACAACAACATAACAGAACTTAATTCTATAAGAACAAAAGCAAAATGCTGCAGCTGCTGGAAATCTGAAATTAAAACAGAAATTGCTGGACACACTCAGTAGGTCTGTTAACATCTATGGAGAGAGAAACAGACTTAATGTTTCAGGTCGCTAGCCTTTCATCAGAACTGGAAGGTGTTTGAGATTAACAGTTTTTAAGCAGGTTCAGAGGCAGTGAAAGGGGAGAACGAAATAACAAAGGGGAAGGTCTGTGATTCGGTGTATTACATTAATTCCATGGGATTTAACATTTTGCATTTACAAAGAAAAAAAAACCTTGCATTTATATAGCATCTGCCATGACTTCAGGATGTTCCAAAGCACTTTACAGTCAACGAAGTACTTTTGAAATGTAGTCACTGTTGTAATGTAGGAAACGCTGCAGCCAATCTACGCACAACAAACTCCCACAAACAGCAATATGATAATGACCAGATAATGTGATGTTAATTGAGGGATAAATATTAGCAAGACACCAGGGATAACTCCCCTGTGTTTTTTTGAAACAGCATCACGGGATCTTTTACATCCACCTGAGAGTAGACGGGTCCTCGGTTTGACGGGTCCTCCGAAAGACTGATTTGGCTCAACCAGCCACCACCCCCATCAAACCAAAAAAAATGTAGCTCTCTGCTTTCATTCAAATAATGCTCTAATCTAGCACAACACACCGTGGATTGGTCATAGATGTAGATCCACCCATGTTTCCCGTGTGTAAAGTCATGATTTAACTGTGCTGCTGATAATTTGCTTAGCCCAGGCCAGGCCAGTAGAGTCACTTGCTTCCACCTTCTGGTGGTCAGCTCTAGAGGCTATTTATCAGGTCTCAAGTCCAGAATCATACATGTCAATTACAAGTACTATTAAATGACAGCATAATTTACTCATTATATTCATTGCATTTCAAAAGATATATCAGATTTACCATTGAGATTAGAGGTCCAATCAGATCAGTTGAAAGGCAGGTCTTGAGTGTACCAAAACCAATCAAATTGATTGGAGGACAGAACTGTGTGAACTAGTTAATAAGGCATTGTCTCGCACTGCTAATCTGAGGCAAAAATGGTTTAATGAGCTGATGGCTTCTGGGAGTCAGTTACGAATGTGTTTGCTTAGCATTTGTCACCAAAGAAATTAATTTAAAAAGCAGCTTTTAAAAACTTATTTTTCAAGGTTACTATCTCATTTGAAATAGCAGAGGAATGTTATATGACAAAATTAAACATTTACCCCTGTTTTCACTCAGAGTAATTTCAAGTCTCTTGTGTTTAAAACAGAAAATGTTTGACATGCACAGAAGTTTTCTGTAGCCTGGAAAACTCCTTTAGTGCTATCACAGTGTATGGACTTTAAAATAAAAGCACAGGGCTAGCAATAGCACTAAAACAAAGACTAGTAGTAATTAAAAAAAATACTGGGAGTGTGACTGAAAAATACAAACACCAGGACTTGGAATAAAAAACACACCAAAGTGCAAATGAGACAAAAGAAAAATATTGGGTACAGATTCCATTTGCCCTCTTATCCTTCATCTCCATTCCTATACCAAACTTCAAAAACTTCAAGCAATTGAAAATCTTTTCCCTACAGAGAAAATAAATGTTCCTCAGTCACTTCCCCCACCTGTATTTCTCCCCTGTTGGACGGGAACAGCAGCCTTTAATTTGCTATTCCTTGTCTTACTCTTTCAATACTCCTCTCAACTGACCCACAAATGGTATTATTATTCTGCAATAATCTGATTTGTGACTTATGCAGTCATCTTTCCACAATGGAGACCACCTCTACCATAGATATATCTGCAGAGAGTGAGGAGGAATTTGAAATTCAACACCAAGAACAACAGCCAGGAAGAGAATCTTCTCGTGAAAATGAAGGTATTGTATTATTTAACCAATATATACTATATTGCATTTGATCAGCATCTTTATAGTAAATGTGCATTTATCTTTCTCTCGGAGCAGAGATGTGTGTATATATAAGGAAGTACAAATACTAAGTATAAAAGTGTCAAGATTCTTAATGGTGTTTAATATGTTAATATAAAAAAAAATAAGGTTGAAGCTATGAACTACAGAAGATAATTTTGACTCAACAACTCCACGTTAAAATGACCAATTGATGACCACCTTGCAGAGCCCTATGGCTATACTCAGGCTACAAGAAAGAGTATGGTGGATTATAGAAATACAGCACCAAGACCTACGAGTGCATCATTGCCATAAAATAATGTTTTTTTTACAAAACATGTACATTTATACCATTGTAACTGTTGGCTTTGCACTTACATTTATAAAATGTATTTCTTTGCCAGATTTCATTGCAATATATTGTGAAGTATTGTGATGTCAATGGCCTTTTGCCATCAGCTATGGACGTAAATACAACATGGATGTTATCTCCATGTGTGCAGCATAAATCTACAGAACAGTTACTCATAAATCTCACCTATTCCCGATATTTCTATTATTTGTAAGCCAAAAGATTGTTCATGTGCCTTCATAGTATCTTCCATATTCAGTGGATTATGCTGTTATCCTCCACTTGTTGAATAATAACATCAGTCATCAGTGAGAAGAATCACAACTAAGATATTTCACCTCCAAGATGTTTTAATGCAATTCTAAATAACCTATGGTTCATCCTCTTGGGTTATTTATACTAATGTTCCCTCTGGTTCTGCTCAAGCTTCAACCTTTCGTTTTTCCACATTGCTGCGAGGAGGAAAGACTTTTTGACAATAAAGTGAAAAATAGCATATTTGAAATCTGTCTTTTAGCAAATGGTTAGTTGTATTTTTCTTCTATTTGTGCAAACAAACAGATCACAAGTACATGGAGCTTAACAACTATTGTCCACTATTTTCTTATTTTCTCAGCTGGTTGATTTAATAACAAACCTGTAAACTCTCCTGGCCAGAAGAAAAAATAACCGGTATATTTGAAGCTTTTAGAAGGATTATTGTTGGTGCTGTTGACACTTCTCCCTCTTGAAATATATTTTGCTTTTCCTTGGTTCTACAAATAATCTGCAGCCTAAAGAACAAGTGGCAACCTGGACCCAGGCTCCTAGCCAATGCTGCTCCAAAACTACCGTATATACTCGCGTATCCTACGATCTCACGTATCATGCGACCCCTAAATTTTCGTCCCCAAAACATGATTTTATCATATATCTCATGTATCATGCGAGTCACTTTTTTGAGATACCAGATGCCACTAGGCTAGGCTTTCAAACAAGTTTAACAAGTACCCAACACGTAACAAGTACCCTAACACATAACAACGATCGAATACAGACCTTAACAACCGAATCATGAAACATCGAGTGGATTCTGTTGTGAAAGCTGTTCGCGAATCGAACACCGATATAGCAATCATTCCAGCTGGCTTGACTTGCGTCGTTCAGCCACTTGACGTATCCATTAATAAGCCATTTAAAGACAATATAAGAAAGAAATGGAATGACTGGATGATGGAAGGAGAGAAATCATTTACGAAGGGAGGGAATATGAAGGCTCCGGATTTGCCTCTACTGTGTTTGTGGGTAAAAGAAGCATGGGCTGAGATAGATGGAGATTTGATTGTTAAAGCCTCTAATAATGCAGCAAACTTCAGAGGGAGTTGTGGGTGGCGATCTCTAGACCACAGCAAAGATACAGTACAAGTGACAATAGAGGCTGCAATCCAGCCCAGGAGATACCTGCCGAGATTCAGCGTGGATACGGTCTGCTTAACAGCCTAACAGCCTAATCTTGGCCAGCACTTCACACCCGCAAATTTTGTATCTCGCGTATCATGCGACCCCCCAAATTTAGGTTACAATTTAGGTCTTCAAAAGTCGCATGATACGCGAGTATATACGGTACTTGCATTTTCACTCATAATACCAGCATGTCCTGATTAAAATATATATTGAACAACAATAGCTACTTTCCTTTATATAGCATCTTTAACATAGAAATAGCTTTAGGTACTTCACTGAGGCCAAATCATAGAAGGGTCTTGAGGGAGGAGAGGGAGGCAGAGAAGTGGAGGAGTTTAGGGAGGGAATTCAAGAACATGGGGCTCAGATGGATCAAGATAATGTCACAAACTGTGGGATGAAGGAATTTGTGTGCACAAGAATGGGAGGAAAGGAGAATTCAGGGGAAGGCTGTAGGGCTGGAGGAGGTTACAGAGATAGGGAGATGTGAGGCCAGGAATTCTTAAAGATTATTCAGAGGATTCTCTTTTCAGTGCCAGCCTGTTTCAAAGACAAGGTAAAATGTTAGTTACCTCCCTGACAGGGCTGGATTAAAGGCATGATGGTCCTGGGGCAAACTGATCCAAATGGACCTATAGTTATACAAAAGCAAAATACTGCGGCTGCTGGAATCTGAAATAAAAACAGAAAATGCTGGAAATCTCAGCGGGTCAGGCAGCATCTGTGGAGAGAAAACCAGAGTTAACGTTTCAGGTCGATGACCCTTCGTCAGAATTGGTGAATGTTCAAAAAGAATAGATTCTTAAGGTGCACGGAAAAGGGGAGGAGAAGAAAGAACAAAGGGGAAGGTCTGTGATAGGATGGAAGGTAGGAGAGATTATGAAGACAAAAGGGATGATGGGTCAAATTGAAATGGTAATGGCAGAAGTTAGAAAAAAGTTAGTCTAGATAGGGTGTGAATAGCGGAATAATGACCAGCTGCCACTGGAGACAAAGAGAAAAAAAACCATAAGATCAGGGGTGGGGGAGCCCAAAATGGCCAGAGGTTATGGTCTGAAATTGTTGAACTCTATGTTGAGTCCAGAAGGCCGAAAAGTGCCTAAACAAAAGATGAGGTGCTGTTCCTCGGGCTTGTGTTGAGCTTCATTGGAACAGTGTAGGAGGCCGAGGATGGAGATGTCGGAGCGGGAGTGGAGTGGGGAATTAAAGTGACAGGTGACCGGAAGCTCAGGGTCATGCTTATGGACTGAACGGAGGTGCTCCGCAAAGTGGTCACCCAATCTGCATTTGGTCCCCAATGTGGAGGAGACCACATCGTGAGCAGCGAATACAGTATACTAAATTAAAAGAAGTACATGTAAATCGCTGTTTCACCTGGAAGGTGTATTTGGGGCCCTGGATAGTGGGAAGGGAGGAGGTAAAAGAGCAGGTGTTGCAGCTCCTGCGATTGCATGGGAAGGTGCCGTAGGAAGGGGATGGGTGCGGGGGTGACTTCGGAATGCACCAGGGTGTCGCGGAGGGAGCGGTCCCTTCGGAATGCTGAGAGGGGAGTGGGGGGGAAGATGTGATTGGTGGTGGGATCACGCTGGAGGTGGCGGAGGATGATCCATTGAATGTGGTGATTGGTGGGGTGAAAGGTGAGGACAAGGGGAACACTGTCGTGGTTCTGAGAAGGAGGGGAAAAAGGTGAGAGCAGAGATGCGGGAAATAAAACAAACATGGTCGAGGGTCATGTTAACCATGGGGGAGGGGAATCCTCTGTTGAGGAAAAAGGAAGACATGTCGGATGCACTAGTTGGAAAGGTGGCATCGTCAGAGCAGATGTGACGGAGATGGAGAAACTGGGAGAATGGAATGGAGTCCTTACAGGATGCGAGGTGGGAGGAGGTTTAGTCCAGGTATCTGTGGGAGTCAGTGGGCTTATAGTGGATACTGGTCGATAGCCTATCCCCCGAAAAGGAGACAGAGAAGTCGAGGAAGGGAAGGGAAGAGTTGGAGATGAACCATGTGAAGGTGAGGGAAGGGTGGAAAAAGGGCAAAATGAATTAAATTTTCTAGTTCAGTGCAAGAGCAGGAAATGGCACCGATACAATCATCAATGTACTGGAAAAAGAGGTGAGGGAGAGAACCTAAGTAGGACTAGAACAAAGAATGTTCCACATATCCCACAAAAAGGCAGGCATAGCTAGGACCCCATGTGGGTTCCCAAAGCAACATCTTTAATTTGGAGAAAGTGAGTGGAGTTAAAGGAGAAGTTGTTCAATGTGAGAACACGTTCAGCCAGGTGGAGGAGGGCGGTGGTGGATGGGGACTGGTTGGGCCTCTGCTTGCGGAAGAAGCAGGGCCTATAGTTATGTTTGTTCATGTTCATTACATTACGTATATAATTCTGATTCGGAGTATGAAAACATAGGTCAATATATTTGTAGTGCATGTCGGCAACTTTAATAATGACTCCACGAGGCAGGGTATGATACTTAAACTGTGCAGACCAGGTCGTTGGCTACAAAGAAATGTTCCAATCTTTCCACAAAAGCATCCCAATCTTCCCCCTCTGTAAATTGCTGGAAGTTGCTGAGGTTAGACATGTTGAGCATGTAGTTCGTGACCTTGTATTTCCGTCGCCAGTTATAGTGTATGTAGGCACCTTTAATAATGACTCCACGAGGCAGGGTATGATACTTAAACTGTGCAGATCTGGAGTCCTTTATTTGCAGCTCCTGAGTGACGACAACAAGCTGTGAGTTCCCTTTTATACTGGGTCACCTGCCGTGTGCAGGCAACCACTAGGTCTCCAGCAGCAGCACCCTCTGGTGTACCGGTAAGGTGTGTGCAGTATAAGGGTCCATTCACTGTGGCATAACAGTGTTACAGACATCACATAGTAAACAGGCATGCATACACGACAATGTTCAACAATGAAAGCATATATTCTGTATCAAGTAGGTATATATTCTGGTTCTGGTAACATTGCAATACTAGATTACTGTATATATATATATATGCAATTTTCTCTCAATAACATGTGAAATAAAACAAGCTAATACATATTCTGTTCTGTATATAGGTACATTGGTGTATATAGGTACTTCTGTATATAGGTATAAACAAGTGAATCTAGCCTGTATAAGGAAGTATATATCCTGCAGGTACGTTACAAGATAACATTGTGAGACTCCCTATATGCAAATTTCTCAATGATGTCTCCCGTTTCAATAGTAGCCAACAAGTCATGTTCAATACACAGAAGTGAAAGGACGTTCAGTCGGATTTGGTCCATCGTTGCCCAAATTTGTTTTTTTTAATCTCTTGAGCACAGAAAACGATCGTTCTCCGCTACAGTTTGTAATCATCAGGGACAGGTACATCCGAAGAGCAATTGAAACATTAGCAAATATTACACATAATCCATTGTCACTGATTCTATTTGGCTTATTTGGGAGGCTTTATATATTTTTTTCCTACATTTCTTTGGTGGGCCTGGGGCTGTAGCCCCATCCTCCCCATGGTTAATCTGCCCCTGCTCCTCAAGGACTTGTTCATATCAGACCAGGTCACATAATTAGTGAGACAAAGGAGGATAGATCTTAATCAAGGTGTGTTTTTAATGATGAATGAAAATATACAGGAATAACAAAGTGGAGCCTACATAAAGAGCAATATGTCTTCAATCTATATGCAAATGGATGGATTGTTGATAGTATACTATTATTTCAATCCAAATCATATTTTTTGTTCATTGCAGATTTATGTTTTTTTTCCACCAGAAATTCTCACGGACACCAAAAAGTCGTCAGACGCTGCTCGAAGGATTTGGTCCCCCTCAGTTTACGGCTGCGTTGCAAAGGAACTCTACCTGTTTGCAGGTTATGAGATCACCATCTACGAATCTATTGATCACTTTGGAGCTGTGACCTGGCCAGGGGTGTGTCTTACTTAACACATACTAAATTTAGAACCTACACTTGATGAGAATAAAAATGGGAGACATAGAATAAAGAAACAAATTGATAACACTTCCTATGGTTCACAGGAGTTGGTGTAAATTTACTATGATTTATCAATTTGTAACAATTATAACGATGAATGCAGTGTTTTTGCACATCATACTGGAGTTACAAAGTGGTGTGCATACTACAGGGGGCGGGAGGGGAGTCACGTTAATATCTATGGTCACCAGGCTCAGCCCTGCGATTCTGCCACATACTGCATTACTAATCTACATGCTTCCAGGAGTGGTAGTGAACACTGGAGTGAGAATCCCCGAGTCACTGTAATTCACCTTAGGGCAGCTGGTTACAGAGCAGCCCAGGCAAGGGCCTGGAAGCAGCTTGTCACCCCTTATGGCGCATGACATAGTAAGAGCACAGGACGGGAAGAAGGTGTAAATACATTCAACAAGGAGTAAAAATTAAAATTATTCTTATATTGCCACATAGCTGAGGATTATGCCGTTGAAGGGATTACATTCTCTCACCTCCACCCCCCTCCCGCACCCACCACACTACATTGTTCAGACCAGGTTTCCCAAATTATGTTCTAAAATTGCACATATAACCCACTGATTAGTGATGAATTGGAGTACACTGGATTATTTACCCATAAGTAATAATAGTATATCAAAGAAGCAGTTGCTCCATTCAAGCCTCTTTTTAAAATTGAAAGTTATAATAATTATAAGCATTGTTCTGTTTCACCCAATCCTGTTGAGCTTTGAATTTTTCTACTAGTTGGAAGGTGTTAGTGAAGGGGCAAAACTAAGAGTAATACACACACGGATCATTTGGCATCGATTGACTGTTTTAATGCAGTTTTCTCATAACGTGTACCATCAAAATCAGTATTCTATCAGGTGTCATCAGCACTCAACATTTAATTAATAATACAATCGTGTGGTAGTTAGAACAAAACAAAGGGATACTGATAATTCTGTGTAATTGTATTTTTTTTAAAAAAGGGGCCCTAATTGTAATATCTTCTTACAACATCACTAAAGCACACATATTGAAGATGGTTTCAATCTGGAATTTGCTTTATTGTAAACATCAGCAGTTGCATTGCCACAGTCGTCCACTAGATGGAGCAGTAGTCCACTAGGTAGAGCTATATTACACTTCTCCCTCCTTAATGAAGAAGTAATTATAACTACATAATCATCATACATAACTTGCAAGGTTATACCAAACAAAAGATATGAACTTATTTTGCCATATTTACAAATCAAACTTAACCACTGGTTTTCTGCTTCGAAGAGGAACTTCACTCTCGAACAGAACTTCCAAAACATGGTGTCGAACTTAAGACTCATTCTAGGCTGAGCCCGAGGAAAGTTTTTCTCTAAAGATAACCCTTGATCTACATTTTGACACTCCACAACTTCAGACTGTTTGTCTGCCTGACTCGGATTCAGACTTAAATTCTGATTTTCTTTTGGACTTGTTTCTAATACATCTGATGCAAGATTTGCTATTGGTACTCTACTTGTAACAAGACTATCTGACTCATCAGAAGTAATCAAAACATTCCAACTTTCAATTTCTTCCACATCTGTAGGTAAAATATGATCAATGTGAACAAACCTAATCTGTCCATGATCAAACATCTTGACCAAATATGTGTGAGGACCACATATCTTCACTACTCTTCCTGGTAACCATTTTAACCATTTATGGCAATGGTTCTTCACTCTCACCTTCTGATTCAATTTCACACTTCTCTCTCTTACTCTACCTCAATCATGATTCTCTTTCTGTCTTGATTGTGCCAAGTTTGGCTTTAACAAGAAGAACCTGGTTCGTGGCTGTCATTTGAGAAACAACTCTGCTGGTGTTCTACCAATAGTTGTATAAGGAATATTATGATAAATAATGTAAAAATTTGCCAATTTGTGGTCCAACGGCAACTACCATTTCCTTGGATTTGGATCCAACATTTGCTTGATGAGGCAGGGTGATATGGTGGAACCTTGGTATGTTTCACACCATTTCTGCTCATGAACTGTGCAAATTCTTCTGAACAAAATTGCAGCCCATTATCAGACACAGTTTCTTCTGGGAGGCCATATGAAGAAAACAATATTCGCAAATTAACTAGTGTTTTACTTGTTGTTATCTTCCGCATCGGAAACATCTCTACCCATTTCGAATGGCTATCAATCACAATGAACAAAATCTACATGTAACCTTTGCCACAACTGGGAGGCCATTTCCATGGCTGAAATGGTACTGATGGTGGTTTCTTGCTTACCGATTGACATGTTGTACATTGGCTAATGATGTATTCTATATCATTATCTAGACTTGGCTACCATAAGTAACTGTGTGCAAAACTCTTGGTCAAGCACATTCCCAGGTGCTGGTCATGAAGATCTCCTAAGAATTTGGACCTGAACTTATTGGGAATAACTACTCTTGCACCCCACATGAGGCAATCTTTATCCACTGATAATTCATTCCTATGGATGAAGTATGGATGAATATCTTTCTTGATACCTGGTTTGGCAAGCTATTTGCATTGTAAGCATATACCTTTGACATAACTGGGTCATGTTTGGTTGCTCTACCAATCTCTTCAGCTGTGATTGGCAGTTCACCAATGTATGAAATATAGAACACTTCTTTCCTATTGGGTGTAACCTGTGATGGGGATGGTAACCTGGACATAGCATCAGCATTACCATCTGACTTAGGTACAATAATGGGTGTAGCTCAATTACTTAGATCTACCTTAGAGATAATGTTCTCAGTTTCTAGTCTTTTGATTTCTTGCTCAACTTTCTCCTCGAGTGCATATGATACGGGACGTGGTTTGCAGTAAGCTGGTTGAACGTCCTTCTGTACCCTGACACTTACCTTGAAACTTTGGATCGGACTGCCTGTTTCACGAAAAACCTTTGGATACTGCTTGATGACATCATCCTTCGGTGCCAATCTTGTTTCAATATGAAAAATCTCATTCCAATCCAGCTTCAGTGATCCCAACCAATTTCTATTGATTAAGGCAGGCTCGTCTCCTGTCACTACTAAGAGATGCAAGCTCTGAAACTGATCTTTGTATTTCATTGATACGATATGTTTCACTGATATGATTTTCTCTCCTGATTAGTCTCGCAGCTCTATCTTCGTCTTCTCCATTGGAAAATCACTGAACTTGACGCGATGTAGTGATTTCGGTACTATGCTCACGGATGTACCAGTGTCAATTTCCATGGGTATCTTGGTTCCTGCAACGTCTACTTGGATGACAATACTTTGCGAATCAATGTTAGGTACCCTCGTGCTCCTGATGACGTGTGTCTCCAGAAACTTCTTGTCCTGTTGCTTCTCTTCAATGCTATGTCGCGTCTGGCGATTTCTACTTGTAGCATTGAACATCAGTTTACTCTTAAGTCGGCATGCCTTTGCAAGATGTCCAGTTTTTTTGCAGAAGAAACACTCAGCTTTCATATATGGACAGCTTTGAGTGAGGTGTTATCCCATACACCAAAAGCACAACTTCAATTTACTGTTATCCTGGCCAGTTGCTGAGGTCTTGGAGCCCAACTGCCTTTTACTTTAAACCTGCAGGCGATTCACCTCGGTTGTCTGGAAATGGTGCGAAATTCTCAGGAATATTGGTTGGCCATATCCATCGACATAGCTGTCTGACAAGGTAATTCAAAAGTCAAATTAGGGGTTGTCAACAACTTTCTTCTGATTGCTTCATTTTTCATCCCACAAACAAAGCGGTCACGCAATACTCGGTCCTGAAAGTTTCCGAAATGATAGTGAATGGATAGCTTTTTTAAAGCTACAATATACTCACTGATACGCTCGTCAGTTAATTGATCTCATGTTCTAAAATGATAACTTTCAGCAATTTCCAAGGGCTCAGGACTGTAGTGCTGTAGTGAGATATTTCCCATATCTCGGGAGCCTCTTATCAACAAAGGCAGACATTGATGTGGAGATTCAGCATCGCTTCCAGTGCGCCAGTGCAGCCTTCGGCTGACTGTTTGAAGACCAGGCCCTCAAATCTACCACCAAACTCATGGTCTACAGGGCTGTAGTAATACCCGCCCTTGTGTATGGGTCTGAGGCATGGACGATGTATAGAAGGCACCTCAAGTCGCTGGAGATATATCACTAACGATGTCTCCGCAAGATCCTGCAAATCCCCTGGGAGGACAGGCGGATCAACATCAGTGTCCTCGACCAGGCTAACATCCCCAGTATTGAAGCACTGACCACACTTGATTAGCTTCGCTGGGCAGGCCACATAGTACGCATGCCAGATACGAGACTCCCTAAGCAAATGCTTTATGCGGAGCTCCTTCATGGTAAACGAGCCAAAGGAGGACAGCGGAAACGTTATAAGGACACTCTCAAATCCTCCCTGGTAAAGTGCGACATCACCACTGACACCTGGGAGTCCCTGGCCGCAGACCGCCCGAGGTGGAGAAAGTCCACCCGGGAGGGCGTTGAGCTCTTTGAGTCTCGACACAAAGAGCATGAAGAGGCTGGGCGCAGGCAGCGGAAGGAGCGCGCAGCAAACCAGCCCTACCAACCCTTTCCCTCGACGAATGTCTGTCCCACCTTTAACAGGGTCTGTGGCTCCCGTATTGGACTGTTCAGCCATCAAAGAACTCACTTAGGGAGTGGAAGCAAGTCCTCCTCGATTCCAAGGGACTGCCTATGATGATGATGATGCTGTCCTAACTTGGTTAGAATTTCATTCAGTGGCTTGTCCTTCGGCTTAACAGGGACAAGCACATTTTTCAGGGCTTCACACAGCTCGGGACCTGCTTCAGTCAGGAAAATAGCCTGTTTTCTTTCCAACACCCATTGGTTTACGGTTTTCATCATCGGGGTTCGACGATACTATTAATTTCTAGCTGCTTCACATATGCTCCGAAAGTCTCTCGGTCATGGTGGAACTCACCCAAGCATCCTATTATTCCCATAGACGCAGCCATCTGGACTCTGGCAATGCCAACAGCGTGCTTGAAATTTACCTTGGATTTTTAGCTGT
Organism: Pristiophorus japonicus; assembly: GCF_044704955.1. Classification (NCBI taxonomy): domain Eukaryota; kingdom Metazoa; phylum Chordata; class Chondrichthyes; family Pristiophoridae; genus Pristiophorus; species Pristiophorus japonicus. Next base: position 91,143,859 of record NC_091986.1, read on the forward strand.
GCTGCAAAACCAAGTTTCTCTGTCGGTTGGCTGAATTATCCACCAACAAAAATTTCAGCTAGGGAATTACATTATCCCATCCTACGTCACGAATGTAATATCTTCTTACGACATCACTGAAGCACACACACTCAAGATGGTTTCAATCTGGACTTGTTTTATTGTAAACATCAGCAGTTGAACTACCACAGTTGTCCAGTAGGTGGAGCAGTAGTCTACTAGATGGAGCTATGTTACACGATTGACAAGACTCTCCTTAAGTAATAAAATAAACTTCATTTTGTATCAAAATGGTAGGTTTACTCTGCTTTGAATTTTAAAAAAAGCTGGCTGATTTCTGAATATGACAATAAGCCAGAGTTTATAATATGGCTCAAAATGGTACAGTACATGGTAGAATAACACCATATCACTTTATTAACACGAGTTAATTGGAACTAGACAACTTTATTGTATTTGACACTGTTATATTTTGTGTTTTATGCTACACATTCTACTTGGATTCAGTATCATTAATTGTTCACATAATCACATCTTGTAGCCCCTAAAAATAATGCATTTTTAACTGCCCAGTGCCTAGATAAAAGATAACGGACTAGAAATTCATGCCACAAAAGCTGTCGGTGTCACCTTGGGTGGGTGTAACAGCCGCCAAAATGGTGGCATTGACAGGACTGAAAAATTGGTTCTGGGGACTAATTAACATTAGCCCAGTCCTAAACTTAATGCAATGCTGTCCTGGTTGGGTTCGTCCCAGCAGGAGGCCCCGATGTACTGTGGCCGTAGCTTCATTGCAGCTGGAACAGCCTGTTTTGAAAGCGAGGCTGTCATTTCAGAAAGCAGTTCAGTCCCTTAAAGGGGAACCGCCTTCTGAAATGAAAAAATAAAAATCATGTAAAAAAAAAGGCAGTTTTAGCTCTCACAACTCAACTGCCTTCTGAAAAAAAATTAACATTAAAAATAAATCCTAAATGGAGATCTTCAGCTCTTCAAGCTGAATTGCCTTCCACACTTAAATAAAATGAGAAAAGTGCTAACACAAATGGCTCAGCAAGCCAGGGAAGGGACACCCAAGGTCTTGTACGCAGCATTCCAGCTTTGTGCAGGGGGTCAACACTGCAAGACAGGCCCTCTACCCACAGCGGCCAGGAGGCCCTCCAGAAAAAACAATGTGGGACCACATCACCGAGGCCATCACTGCCAGCAGTGTCGTCCCCACCACCTGGCTCCAGCGCACAAAGAAGCTTCATGACTTCAGACCAGGTAACGAGGTCAGTGAATACATCGTCAAAAGCCCTCTCCTAATAACTGCACCACTAGCCTCATACATTGCTCAATGCACGACTTCCCCCCAAATCACTCACCTATCAACAATATGTACCAATCACAAGGCACATCTCCCATTACTAGCTTCACCTCAGGGGATGTTGCTGGCCATTCTTGGCAGGGGCATGGATGAGCCCTTGGCCAGCGGCGGGGTTGAAAAGATAGAAGAAGCTGGTATTGTCTTATGTTATCCTCCTTCTCGCAAGCACCTCTTGTTTTCCTGCCCTCCCCTCACCACAATTCCACCCTTGTGCCTTTCTCACTTCACACACCCAAGAAATGCAGTCCGATGAAGAGAAGCAGCATCACTCAATTTCACAATCCCTTCCACCAGTCAGGCTGCAGGCACTGGGGTAGCACTGTGTGACATCACAGTAGGATAGACAAAGGCACACAAAAGACAGTCACTAAGGGAATGCAAAAGGGTGATGAGTTGATTTCTTGATGGTATATCGGATTGATAGATGTATTAAGTTGGATTGGAAAGCTTGCTTTGCGGTGGCTTTTGTTTCAGCATTATGGCCAAGAGGACGCTGTGATGGTCAGTAACAGAGGGAAAGTATGGCGAGGGACAAATGTTAAAAGGGGAATTGGGGTTGTGGTCACTGGTACCACAGGCGGATGATTCGATCCCTGATATTCCAGCCAGAAAGGGGCTGTCTGAGTTGCATCCTTACTTCTGCTTCTTCCCCTTCTGTGTCTTTCTCTTCCCTCAGCGAGCAGTTGCTGAAAATCTGAAATGAAAGCATAAAATGCTGGAAACACTCAGCAAATCAGGCAACATCTCAACCTGAGATGTGAACTCTGTTCCTCTCCACGAATGTTGCCTGACCTGCTGAGTATTGCCAGCATCCTCTGTCATCTCAGAGGCCTTCCTTTACCATCCGAGGCTTTACAAGCAACCAACAGCACTCTTTTAAAAAGTTTTAACATGTATTGCACCAAGCCACTTCTTCAACAAAATTTTAAAAATCCAGTCCAAAAGCTTAAATGCAAACTTACCTGAAAGATGTGCATGTCCCTTTAAAAGGTGCTGACAACTTCTCTGTCAGTCTGCTGAATGCTCGGTTTTCGGAGCGAGCTTAGGACCCAGCACAGAACTCAGCTCTAAGGTCATAATTCGCTGAGGTGATGTTATGTCGACGTGCAACGTCATGCTCTCTTCATTTACATGCCCAGGGCCAGTGCTACAATCAGCAGCTGTAAGGCCCTCAATAAAATGGCAGCCGTGGAGTCCCGTGCCAGAGAAGGGTGCTGGAGTGGCGGCCACCAGTTTTCGCCAGGACAGCGATGCAAATTGGTGGTGGTAAGTGGCCCAATTTTTAGGCCAATGAGTCCTATGAATAGCAATCAGTATGAAACTGTGTATTTATGATCACGTACAAATTTTGACATTCTTCACACTATGTATACATATTGATATTCGTTTTTTAACTGATAAACTATGCATGGAGTCAAAGTAACCCAATTTCCTGCTGGTAACAGTGAAACTGCTTAGCTGGGTTTCGGAAATCTCAGGTAAACTCCACTCAGAAGCTTCTGGCCTCAGGAGTTGTCAATCAAGGATGAAAGCCAATCACTGACTATGCGCTCTTCTCAAAGATTTTTGGTCATGCTTTTCTGTCAACATTTCCCATTCAATTTTGTCATGTTAACGGTCACAATTTGGTTTCAGACTCTGGCCAATAGCTAGCTCAAGAAAATCTCTGAATTCCATTAGCATATTGTATGGAAAAAAATTCTATTCAAGTTACTGTAGGCAATATACTAATATATATAAAATAATTATTGACCAGGGTTATAATTGTTTCTTCCTATAGGCAGTTGAACTGTGCCATTTTCTGGAAAACAACTGGAAGGAATTCAACCTTGATGACAAAAATGTAATAGAACTTGGAGCTGGAACAGGATTGGTGTCTATTGTGGCTAGCTTACTAGGTTAGTATTATGAAATATGCACTTTATTTTTATTTATATTATTCTTCCTATTTTAATCTTCACAATTTCAATTTTCATTAACCTCGTGCCATTAATGTAGAAAAGCATCCCAAGATGTTTCCTGGAAGCATAAAGAAAAAATGAACACCAAACCAAAGAAGCAGGAGCAACCAAAAGCTTGGCTAAAAGGGCTTTTTCAGAAGGATCTTGAAGGAGGAGGGTGGAGAGGCAGAGGGGTCAAGGGAAGGAATTAAGAGCGGGGGCCAGGCAGCTTAAGGCAGGACTGCCATGGAGGGTGGGGGGGGGGGGGGGGAGGGGGAGGGAAGCAGTGGGCAACAGGCTAAAATCAGAGGAACAGAGAGTTTGGGGGGGAGGGGGACTGTAATACTGGAGAAGGCTAAAGAGATAGGGATTTAAACACAAAGATGAGAATTTTGAAGTTGAGGTGACGGAGAGCCAATATAGGTTAGCAAGGATGGGCTGATGGGTAAGAAGGATTTGGTAAAGGACAGGATACAGATAGCAGAGTTTTGGATGAGCTCATGTTTACAGAGTGTGGAGAGTATTGGAATGGTCTAGGCTGGAAGTGACAAATGTATGGATGAGGGTTTTGCCAGCAGATGAGTGGAGGTGGGACGGAGGAAGGTGCTGTTATGGAAGGGAAAGTAGGGAGTCTTTCTGATGGAGAGGATGTGGGGTTGGAAACTTAGCTTAGGGTCAAAAATGACCTTGAGCATATGAGCAATCTTTTTTGCGGGGAGGGGGCTAGAGTCGGCGGTGAGGGTATAGTATTTATCGTGGGGGCTGAAGATGATGGCTTTCATTGTTCCAATGTTTAGCTAGAGGAAGTTGTAGCTCAACCGAGACTAAATGCTGCACAAGCAGTCAGACAGCACAGAAGCAGTGGAGGGATTGAGGGAGATCATGGAGAGGTAGAGCTGAGCATCATCAGCGCACATATGGAAGCTGTCCTCATGTTTCCAGATGTTGATGAGGGTGGTGGGGAAAGGCAAAAATGGGTCCATGGGGGACTCCCTAGGTGATACATAAAAACATAGAAAATAGGTGCCCTTCAAGCCTGCACCACCATTCAATAAAATCATGGCTGATCATTCCCTTAGTGCCCCTTTCCTGCTTTCTCTCCATACCCCTTGATCCCTTTAGCGTAAGGGCCATGTCTAACTCCCTCTTGAATATCTCCAATGAACTGGCATCAACAACTCTCTGCAGCAGGGAATTCCACAGGTTAACAACTCTCTGAGTGAAGAAGTTTCTCCTCATCTCAGTCCTAAATCGCCTACCCCTGGTTCTGGACTTCCCCAACATCGTGAACATTCTTCCCGCATCTAACCTGTCCAGTCCCGTCAGAATCTTATACATTTCTATAAGACTCCCTCGCATCCTTCTAAACTCCAGTGAATAAAGGCCCAGTTGATCCAATCTCTCCTCATATGTCAGTCCAGCCATCCCTGGAATCAGTCTGGTGAACCTTCGCTGCACTCCCTCAATAGCAAGAACGTCTTTCCTCAGATTAGGAGACCAAAACTGAATACAATATTCCAGGTGAGGCCTCACCAAGGCTCTGTACAACTGCAGTAAGACCTTCCTGCTCCTATACTCAAATCCCGTAGCTATGAAGGCCAACATACCATTTGTCTTCTTCACCGCCTGCTGTACCTGCATGCCAACTTTCAATGACCGATGAACCATGACATCCAGGTCTCGTTACAACTCCCCTTTTCCTAATCTGCCACCATTCAGATAATATTCTGTCTTCGTGTTTTTGCCCCCAAAGTGGATAACCTCACATTTATCCACATTATAGTACATCTGCCATGCATTTGCCCACTCACCTAATCTGTCCAAGTCATCCTGCAGCCTCTTAGCGTCTCCCTCACAGCTCACACCGCCACCCAGTTTAGTGTCATCTGAAAACTTGGAGATATTACACTCAATTCCTTCAACTAAATTATTAATGTATATTGTAAAGAGCTGGGGTCCCAGCACTGAGCCCTGCGGCACTCATAAGAACATAAGAACATAAGAATTAGGAACAGGAGTAGGCCATCTAGCCCCTCGAGCCTGCTCCGCCATTCAATAAGATCATGGCTGATCTGGTCGTGGACTCAGCTCTACTTACCCGCCCTCTCCCCGTAACCCTTAATTCCCTTATTGCTTAAAAATCTATCTATCTTTGACTTGAAAACATTCAATGAGCCAGCCTCAACTGCTTCCTTGGGCAGAGAATTCCACAGATTCACAACCCTCTGGGAGAAGAAATTCTTTCTCAACTCTGTTTTAAATTGGCTCCTCCGTATTTTGAGGCTGTGCCCCCTAGTTCTAGTCTCCCCCACCAATGGAAACAATCTCTCTGCCTCTATCTTGTCTATCCCTTTCATGATTTTAAATGTTTCTATAAGATCACCCCTCATCCTTCTGAACTCCAAGGAGTAAAGACCCAGTCTACTCAATCTATCATCATAAGTTAACCCCCTCATTTCTCGAATCAGCCTAGTGAATCGTCTCTGTACCCCATCCAAAGCTAGTATATCCTTCCTTAAGTAAGGTGACCAAAACTGCACGCAGTACTCCAGGTGCGGCCTTACCAATACCTTATACAGTTGCAGCAACACCTCCCTGCTTTTGTACTCCATCCCTTTCGCAATGAAGGCCAACATTCCATTTGCCTTCCTGATTACCTGCTGCACCTGCAAACTAACCTTTTGGGATTCATGCACAAGGACCCCCAGGTCCCTCTGCACCACAGCATGTTGTTATTTCTCCCCATTCAAATAATATTCCCTTTTACTGTTTTTTTCCCCCAAGGTGGATGACCTCACACTTTCCGACATTGTATTCCATCTGCCAAACCTTAGCCCATTCGCTTAACCTATCCAAATCTCCTTGTCGCCTCTCTGTGTTCTCTACACTAATCTTTGTGTCATCTGCAAATTTTGTTGCACTACACTCTGTCCCCTCCTCTAGGTCATCTATGTATATTGTAAACAGTTGTGGTCCCAGCACAGATCCCTGTGGCACACCACTAACCATTGACTTCCAACCGGAAAAGGACCCATTTATCCTGACTCTCTGCTTTCCGTTCGCCAGCCAATTCTCTATCCATGCTAATACATTTCCTCTGACTCCGCGTACCTTTATCTTCTGCAGTAACCTTTTGTGTGGCACCTTATCGAATGCCTTTTGGAAATCTAAATACACCACATCCATCGGTACACCTCTATCTACCATGTTCGTTATATCCTCAAAGAATTCCAGTAAGTTAGTTAAACATGATTTCCCTTTCATGAATCCATGCTGCGTCTGCTTGATTGCACTATTCCTATCCAGATGTCCCGCTATTTCTTCCTTAATGATAGTTTCAAGCATTTTCCCCACTACAGATGTTAAACTAACCGGCCTATAGTTACCTGCCTTTTGCCTGCCCCCCTTTTTTAAACAGAGGCGTTACATTAGCTGCCCTCCAATCCGCTGGTACCTCCCCAGAGTCCAGAGAATTTTGGTAGATTATAACAAATGCATTTGTTATAACTTCCGCCATCTCTTTTAATACCCTGGGATGCATTTCATCAGGACCAGGGGACTTGTCTACCTTCAATCCCATTAGTCTGTCCAGCACTACCTCCCTAGTGATAGTGATCATCTCAAGGTCCTCCCTTCCCACATTCCTATGACCAGCAATTTTTGGCATGGTTTTTGTGTCTTCCACTGTGAAGACGGAAGCAAAATAATCGTTTAAGGTCTCAGCCATTTCCACATTTCCCAGTATTAAATCCCCCTTTTCATCTTCTAAGGGACCAACATTTACTTTAGTCACTCTTTTCCGTTTTATATATCTGTAAAAGCTTTTACTATCTGTTTTTATGTTTTGCGCAAGTTTACCTTCGTAATCTATCTTCCCTTTCTTTATTGCTTTTTTAGTCATTCTTTGCTGTTGCTTAAAATCTTCCCAATCCTCTCGTTTCCCACTAACCTTGGCCACCTTATACGCATTGGTCTTTGATTTGATACTTTCCTTTATTTCCTTGGTTATCCACGGCTGGTTATCTCTTCTCTTGCCGCCCTTCTTTTTCACTGGAATATATTTTTGTTGCACATTATGAAAGAGCTCCTTAAAAGTCCTCCACTGTTCCTCAATTGTGCCACCGTTTAGTCCTTGTTTCCAGTCTACTTTAGCCAACTCTGCCCTCATCCCACTGTAGTCCCCTTTGTTTAAACATAGTACTCTCTTTTCTGACACAACTTCCTCATCCTCAATCTGTATTACAAATTCAACCATATTGTGATCACTCATTCCGAGAGGATCTTTTACGAGGAGATCGTTTATTTTTCCTGTCTCGTTACACAGGACCAGATCCAAAATGGCTTGCTCCCTTGTAGGCTCTGTTACATACTGTTCTAAGAAACAATCCCGTATGCATTCTATGAATTCCTCCTCCAGGCTACCCCCTGCGATTTGATTTGACCAATCGATGTGTAGGTTAAAATCCCCCATAACTACTGCCGTTCCTTTTTCACATGCCTCCATTATTCTCTTAATTATTGCCCGCCCCACCTTGAAGTTATTATTTGGGGGCCTATAAACTACGCCGACCAGTGACTTTTTCCCCTTACTATCTCTAATCTCCACCCACAATGATTCAACATTTTGTTCATTGGAGCCAATATCATCCCTCACAACTGCCCTGATATCATCCCTTATTAACAGAGCTACCCCACCTCCCTTCCCTTCCTGCCTATCTTTCCAAATCATCAGATACCCCTGTACGTTTAATTCCCAGTCCTGGCCACCTTGCAACCATGTCTCTGTAATGGCCACCAAATCATACCCATTTGTAATGATTTGTGCCGTCAACTCATTTACTTTATTTCTAATGCTGCGTGCATTTAGGCAGAATGTTTTCATCCTAGTTTTTAAACCATGATTTTTAGTTTTTACCCCTCCTGCAGCCCTTTTATATTCAGCGGTCCTTTTTGTTTCTTGCCTTTGGTTTCTCTGCCCTCCACTTTTACTCATCTCTTTTCTGTCTTTTGTTTTTGTCTCCTTTTTGTTTCCCTGTCTCCCTGTATTGGTTCCCATCCCCTTGCCATATTAGTTTATGCCACTCCACTAGTCACTGCATGCCATTATCCCGGCTCACTGCTTCCTATCTGCCAACCAGTTCTCTATCCACGTCAGTACATTACCCCCAATACCATGTGCTTTGATTTTGCACACCAATCTCTTGTGTGGGACCTTGTTAAAAGCCTTTTGAAAGACCAAATACACCACATCCACTGGTTCTCCCTTGTCCACTCTGCTAGTTACATCCTCAAAAAATTCCAGAAGATTCGTCAAGCATGATTTCCCTTTCATAAATCCATGCTGACTTGGATCGATCCTGTCACTGCTTTCCAAATGTGCTGCTATTTCATCCTTAATGATTGATTCCAACATTTTCCCCACTACTGATGTCAGGCTAACCGGTCTATAATTATCCGTTTTCTCTCTCCCTCCTTTTTTAAAAAGTGGTGTTACATTAGCTACTCTCCAGTCCATAGGAACTGATCCAGAGTTGATAGACTGTTGGAAAATGATCATCAATGCATCCACTATTTCTAGGGCCACTTCCTTAAGTACTCTGGGATGCAGACTATCAGGCCCGGGGATTTATCGGCCTTTAATCCCATCAATTTCCCACCTAAGGATTTCCCTCAGTTCCTCCTTCTCACTAGACCCTCGCTCCCTTAGCACATCCGGAAGGTTATTTGTGTCTTCCTTTGTGAAGACAGAACCAAAGTATTTGTTTAATTGGTTTGCTATTTCTTTGTTCCCCATTATAAATTCACCTGAATCCGACTGCAAGGGACCTACGTTTGTCTTCACTAATCTTTTTCTCTTCACACATCTATAGAAGCTTTTGCAGTCAGTTTTTATGTTCCCGGCAAGCTTCCTCTCGTACTCTATTTTCCCCCTCTTAATTAAACTCTTAGTCCTCCTCTGCTGAATTCTAAATTTCTCCCAGTCCTCAGGTTTGCTGCTTTTTCTGGCCAATTTATATGCCTCTTCCTTGGATTTAACACTATTCTTAATTTCCCTCGTTAGCCACGGTTGAGCCACTTTCCCCATTTTATTTTTACTCCATACAGGGATGTACAATTGTTGAAGTTCATCCATGTGATCTTTAAATGCTTGACATTGCCTACCCACCGTCAACCCTTTAAGTATCATTTGCCAGTCTATTCTAGCTAATTCACGCCTCATACCGTCAAAGTTACCTTTCCCTAAGTTCAGGACCCTAGTTTCTGAATTAACTGTGTCACTCTCCATCTTAATAAAGAATTCTACCATATTTTGGTCACTCTTCCCCAAGGGGCCTCGCACAAGATTGCTAATTAATCCATTGTCATTACACATCACCCAGTCTAGGATGGCCAGCTCTCTAGTTGGTTCCTCGACATATTGGTCTCAAAAACCATCCCTAATACACTCCAGGAAATCGTCCTCCACCGCATTGCTACCAGTTTGGTTAGCCCAATCAATATGTACATTAAAGTCACCCATGATAACTGCCGTACCTTTATTGCACACATCTCTTATTTCTTGTTTGATGCTGTCCCCAACCTCACTACTACTGTTTGGTGGTCTTTACACAACTCCCACTAGCATTTTCTGCCCTTTGGTATTCCGTAGCTCCACCCATACAGATTCCACATCATCCAAACGAATGTCCTTCCTCACTATTGCATTAATTTCCTCTTTAACCAGCAATGCCACCCCGCCTCCTTTTCCTTTCTATCCTTCCTAAATGTTGAGTAGCCCTGGATGTTGAGTTCCCAACCTTGGTCACCCTGGAGCCATGTCTCCATGATGCCAATTGCATCATATCCGTTAACTGCTATCTGCGCAGTTAATTCATCCACCTTATTCTGAATACTCATCGCATTGAGGCACAGAGCCTTCAGGCTTGTCTTTTTAACACACTTTGCCCGTTTAGAATTTTGCTGTAATGTAGCCCTTTTTTTTTTTTGCCTTGGGTTTCTCTGCCCTCCACTTTTACTATTCACCTTTCTATCTTTTGCTTCTGCCTCCATTTTATTTCCCTCTGACTCCCTGCATAGGTTCCCACCCCCCTGCCATATTAGTTTAACTCCTCCCCAACAGCACTAGCAAACACTCCTTCCCAACAGTACTAGCAAATACTGCAGGTTTGGAAAGAGAAGCCATTGCTGGAGATGCTCTAGTTATACTGTCATCCAATATCAGTGCTATTTGAAGACTGGCTAAGAGGATTTGGGTGGGAAGAGAAAGGCAATCACTTTTGCTCTTCCAAAGTTCAATACCTGAACAACATTTCATTTATACCATATACAGGTTAATGCAACATAAAGTTTTCTAAAATCTGGTAATTTGGCTTGATATCATATAACTGAAACTAAACATAAGAACATAAGAAATAGGAACAGGAGTAGGCCATACGCCCCCGCGAGCCTGCTCCGCCATTCAGTACGATCATGGCTGGTTTGATCATGGACTCAGCTCCACTTCCCTGCCCGCTCCCCATAACCTCTTATCGATTAAGAAACTGTCTATTTCTGTCTTCAATTTATTCAATGTCCCAGCTTCCACAGCTCTCTGAGGCAGTGAATTCCACAGATTCACAACCCTCTGAGAGAAGAAATTTCTCATCTCTGTTTTAAATGGGCAGCCCCGTATTCTAAGATCGTGCTCTCTAGTTCTAGTCTCCCCCATCTGTGGAAACATCCTCTCTGCATCCACCCTGTCAAGCCCCCTCATAATCTTATACGTTTCGATAAGATCACCTCTCATTCTTCTGAATTCCAATGAGTCGAGGCCCAACCTACTCAACCTTTCCTCATAAGTCAACCCCCTCATCTCTGGAATCAACCTAGTGAACCTTCTCTGAACTGCCTCCAAAGCAAGTATATCCTTTTGTAAATATGGAAACCAAAACTGCATGCAGTATTCCAGGTGTGGCCTCACCAATACCTTACATAGCTGTAGTAAGACTTCCCTGCTTTTATACTCCATCCCCTTTGCATTAAAGGCCAAGATATCATTGGCCTTCCTGATCACTTGCTTTACTTGCATACTACCTTTTTGTGTTTCATGCACAAGTACCCTCAGGTCCCGCTGTATTGCGGCACTTTACAATCTTTTTCCATTTAAATAATAACTTGCTCTTTGATTTTTTTCTGCCAAAGTACATGACCTCACACTTTCCAACATTATACTCCATCTGCCAAATTTTTGCCCACTCACTTAGCCTGTCTATGTCCGTTTGCAGATTTTTTGTGTCCTCCTCACACATTGCTTTTCCTCCCATCTTTGTATCGTCAGCAAACTTGGCTACGTTACACTCAGTCCCTTCTTCCAAGTCATTAATATAGATTGTTAATAGTTAGGGTCCCAGCACTAATGCCTGCCGCACCCCACTAGTTACTGGTTGCCAACCAGAGAATGAACCATTTATCCCAACTCTCTGTTCTTTGTTAGTTAGCCAATCCTCTATCCATATTATCCCCAACCCTGTTTACTTTTATCTTGTGCAGTAACCTTTTATGTGGCACCTTGTCAAATGCCTTCTGGATGTCCAAATAAACCACATCCACTTTTTCCACCCTGTTTGTTACATCCTCAAAGAACTCCAGCAATTTGTCTAACATGACTTCCCCTTCTTAAATCCATGCTGATTCTGCCTGACCGAATTTTGCTTTTCCAAATGTCCTGCTATTGCTTCTTTAATAATGGACTTCAACATTTTCCCAACTGCAGATGTTAGTTAGGCAAACTGGTTTATAGTTTCTCGCTTTTTGTCTGCCTCCTTTTTTAAATAGGGGTGTTACATTTGCACTTTTCTAATCTGCTGGGTCCTCCCCAGAATCCAGGGAATTTGGTAAATTACAACCAATGCATCCACAATCTCTGCCGTTACTTCTCTCAAGACCCTAGGAATGCAAACCATCAGGTCCAGGGATTTTATCTGCCTTTAGTCCCATTCTCTTACTGAATACCACCTCCTTTGTGATTATGATTGTGTTTGAACATTTTTTTTTATTTAAAAAAGGAGATTCTTCACTGACAGGTTGTCAAAAAGTGTAATGATGTTGCTGAGAAGTGGGAGGCAAGGCAGAAGTCTGACCTCATAACCTTCTGTTTAGGACTGATGATCCACAGTATGCACCAAGTCCTGTTTACCCATTATCCCTGTGCTCAGTGATCTAAATTGGCTCCCAATCCTGCAACAACTCAATTGTGGCCTCTTGCGCATCCCCTATTTTAATCGTTCGACGATTGACAGTGTGTCTTCAGCTGCCAAGGGCCTCCCTAAACCTTGCCACCTCAGCTCTCTCTCCTTTAAGACGCTCCTTAAAATTCATCTCTTTGGCCAGGCGTTTAGTCATCTGTCCTAATATGTTCTTATGTGGCTTGGTATCAAATTTGGGACATTTTACTATGTTAAAGGCATTGTACAAATGCAAGTTGTTGTTTGTGAGGGTAATACTGTAAAGATAAGACTTCCCTTATCCATATGTCTGCATATTTCAATTTTGTTGTATTTGACACTGATAACAGACATATAGGCCTAGATATTAACAGGGATGGGTTACATAGCAGGGGATGGGGGCGTTTCGGATGAGAAACCAGTATGTCTTTTGACAGGTTCCCCGCCCGGATCAGTCTGATTGACAGGCTTGGCTTCCAATTGGGCGGGGAGGTCTCCGGAGTAAGCCCAGGAGCAGGTAAGTCCGATCCATGACCTGAAGGTCTTCGTAGGGGAGGGGTATGATGGAAAGGTGGGGAGCTTGTGGGGCCGGAAAAAGCACTCCTGCACCTCCTGGCTCACAAGCAGTGCTGTACAGGCACTTATCTTCTCCTTGAAGCTGTCCCCACCTCACTTCAGCTATTGGGTTTTTCAAGGCCGAGGTGAAATCAGGGAGATGCTTATTTGTACTAGCAAAATGCTCTGCTAGGCTCTCTATGATAACATGACCCGATTGCAGATTGGACCACTTGGAGAAAAAGGCACACCCAGAAGTTTCTCTGGAATGCATAATTAGAATCACCCAGCCCATGTTCGGAGTGACTTTGCAAATTATAATTTGAGCCATTCTGACGTCTGACCACAGACAGGATAGAGCTCTCCTATCCCAGCTCAAATTCCTGACCACCTCCCCATCCCACGTTCCTGCCCCAACACAGTGCAAGTCCCTGACCTTACGCCTCCTCTGCCCCCAACATCATAGATAAGGCATTGTGTGGGGGTCACGGATTGTTAATAGGTTTATTGGGTATGAAGTGCATATAGACCATTTCATCCCTTGTCACACACGCACCGAGCTTGCTGAGAAATCGAGTGTGGGTGTAAAGGGGGCGGGGTTGGAAGAATGTGATCTGTCGCTCTATCCCCTTCGATCCCCCCAGTTTCTCTCTCTCTCTCCCCACCCTCCAGTCTCTCTCTCTCTCTCCCCACCCTCAGTCTCTCTCTCTCGCTACACTCTCCCCGCGCCTCTCTCAGTCCCGTTTCCCCCGCCGGGTCGGACTCTCTCTCCCCCGCTCGGGTCTCTTTCTCTCTCTCTCTCCTTCTCTCCCCCGCTCGGGTCTCTTTCTCTCTCTCTCTCTCTCTCTCCTTCTCTCCCCCGCTCGGGTCTCTTTCTCTCTCTTCCCCATCCCCCCTCCCCAAGTCTCTCTCTCTCTCTCTCTCTCCTCCCCACCCCCACTCCCCCCTCCCCAAGTCTCTCTCCTCCCCACCCCCCCTCCCCAAGTCTCTCTCTCTCCTCCCCACCCCCCCTCCCCAAGTCTCTCTCTCTCCTCCCCACCTCCCCTCCCCAAGTCTCTCTCTCTCCTCCCCAACCCCCCTCCCCAAGTCTCTCTCTCTCCTCCCCACCCCCCCCTCCCCAAGTCTCTCTCTCTCCTCCCCACCCCCCCCTCCCCAAGTCTCTCTCTCTCCTCCCCACCCCCCCCTCCCCAAATCTCTCTCTCTCCTCCCCATCCCCCCTCCCCAAGTCTCTCTCTCCTCCCCACCCCCCCTCCCCAAGTCTTTTTCTCTCTCCTCCCCACCTCCCCTCCCCAAGTCTCTCTCTCTCCTCCCCAACCCCCCTCCCCAAGTCTCTCTCTCTCCTCCCACCCCCCCTCCCCAAGTCTCTCTCTCTCCTCCCCACCCCCCCCTCCCCAAATCTCTCTCTCTCCTCCCCATCCCCCCCTCCCCAAGTCTCTCTCTCTCCTCCCCACCGCCCCCTCCCCAAGTCTCTCTCTCTCCTCCCCATCCCCCCTCCCCAAGTCTCTCTCTCTCCTCCCCACCTCCCCTCCCCAAGTCTCTCTCTCTCCTCCCCACCCCCCCTCCCCAAGTCTCTCTCTCTCCTCCCCACCCCCCCTCCCCAAGTCTCTCTCTCTCCTCCCCACCCCCCTCCCCAAGTCTCTCTCTCTCCTCCCCACACCCCCCTCCCCAAGTCTCTCTCTCTCCTCCCCACCCCCCCTCCCCCAAGTCTCTCTCTCTCTCCCCACTCCCCCTCCCCAAGTCTCTCCCTCTCCTCCCCACCCCCCCTCCCGAAGTCTCTCTCTCTCTCCTCCCCACCCCCCCTCCCCAAGTCTCTCTCTCTCCTCCCCACCCCCCTCCCCAAGTCTCTCTCCTCCCCACCTCTACTTTCCCAAGTCTCTCTCTCTCCTCCCCACCCCCCCACCCCTCCCCAAGTCTCTTTCTCCTCCCCACCCCCCCTCCCCAAGTCTCTCTCTCTCTCTCCTCCCCACCCCAAGTCTCTCTTTCCTCTCCCGCCCCGGGTCTGTCTCACTCGCCGCTGTCCCCTGCCAGGTCTGTCTCTCTCCATCCGTCTCCACGCCGCACTTTCTCATTTCGCCCCGCCCCCTGGTCTCTCTCTCTTCTCCCTAGTCGGTCTCTGTCTCCCCTCCTGTACCTGCCCCCTTGGGTGTCTACACCCCCTGGGTCTCTCTCATTTCTCTTGCCCCGTGGTCTCTTTCTCTCTCCTCCCGCTTAGCCCTCCGGTCTCTCTCCCACACCCCAGTCTTTCTCTCCTCCCCCAGTCTCTCTCTACCCCTTTCTGCACCCTCCCACCAGTCGGTCTCTCTCTCTCCCCCCACCCCCCCCCCCGTTTCTCTCTCTCTCTCCCCCCACGCCCAGTTTCTCTATCTCCCCCCACCCCTCCGTTTCCCTCTCTCTCTCCCCCCACCCCTCCGTTTCTCTCTCTCTCTCCCCCCCCACCCACCCGTTTCTCTCTCTCTCTCCCCCCACCCTCCCCGTTTCTCTCTCTCTCTCTCCCCCCACCCCCCCGTTTCTCTCTCTATTTCCCCCCACCCCTCCGTTTCTCTCTCTCTCTCCCCCCACCCCCCGTTTCTCTCTCTATTTCCCCCCACCCCTCCGTTTCTCTCTCTCTCTCCCCCCACCCCCCGTTTCTCTCTCTATTTCCCCCCCACCCCTCCGTTTCTCTCTCTCCCTCCCCCCACCCCCCCCGTTTCTCTCTCTCCCCCCACCCCTCCGTTTCTCTCTCTCTCTCTCCCCCCACCCACCCGTTTCTCTCTCTCTCTCCCCCCACCCACCCGTTTCTCTCTCTCTCTCTCTCTCTCTCTCCCCCCACCCCCCCGTTTCTCTCTCCCCCCACCCCCCCCGGTTTTCTCTCTCTCTCTCTCCCCCCCACCCCCCCCGTTTCTCTCTCTCTCTCCCCCCACCCCCCCCCGTTTCTCTCTCTCCCCCCCCCACCCCCCGTTTCTCTCTCTCTCTCTCTCTCTCCCCCACCCCCCCCCGTTTCTATCTCTGCCCCCCACCCCTCCGTTTCTCTCTCTCTCTCCCCCCACCCCCCGTTTCTCTCTCTATTTCCCCCCACCCCTCCGTTTCTCTCTCTCTCTACCCCCACCCCCCGTTTCTCTCTCTCTCCCCCCCACCCCCCCCGTTTCTCTCTCTCTCTCCCCCCACCCCTCCGTTTCTCACTCTCTCTCCTCCCCACCCCCCTCCCCAAGTCTCTCTCTCTCCTCCCCACCCCCCAAGTCTCTCTCTCTCCTCCCCACCCCCACTCCCCAAGTCTCTCTCTCTCCTCCCCACCCCCCCTCCCCAAATCTCTCTCTCTCCTCCCCACCCCCCCTCCCCAAGTCTCTCTCTCTCCTCCCCACCCCCCCTCCCCAAGTCTTTTTCTCTCTCCTCCCCACCCCCCCTCCCCAAGTCTATCTCTCACCTCCCCACCCCCCCTCCCCAAGTCTCTCTCTCTCCTCCCCACTCCCCCTCCCCAAGTCTTTCCATCTCCTCCCCACCCCCCTCCCCATGTCTCTCTCTCCTCCCCCCCACCCCCCTCTCCCCAAGTCTCTCTCTCTCTCTCCTCCCCACCTCCCCACCTCCCCGCCCCAAGTCTCTCTTTCCTCTCCCGCCCCGGGTCTGTCTCACTCGCCGCTGTCCCCTGCCAGGTCTGTCTCTCTCCATCCGTCTCCACGCCGCACTTTCTCATTTCGCCCCGTCCCCTGGTCTCTCTCTCTTCTCCCTAGTCGGTCTCTGTCTCCCCTCCTGTACCTGCCCCCTTGGGTGTCTACACCCCCTGGGTCTCTCTCATTTCTCTTGCCCCGTGGTCTCTTTCTCTCTCGTCCCGCTTAGCCCCCCGGTCTCACTCCCACCCCCCTGTCTTTCTCTCCTCCCCCAGTCTCTCTCTCCCCCTTTCTGCACCCTCCCACCAGTCGGTCTCTCTCTCTCCCCCCACCTCCCCCGTTTCTCTCTCTCTCTCCCCCCACCCCCAGTTTCTCTCTCTCCCCCCACCCCTCCGTTTCTCTCTCTCTCCCCCCACCCCTCCGTTTCTCTCTCTCTCTCCCCCCACCCCCCGGTATCTCTCTCTCTCTCTCTCTCTCCCCCACCCCCCCGTTTCTCTCTCTCTCTCCCCCCACCCCTCCGTTTCTCTCTCTCTCTCCCCCCACCCCCCGTTTCTCTCTCTCTCTCCCGCCACCCACCCGTTTCTCTATTTCCCCCCACCCCTCCGTTTCTCTCTCTCTCTCCCCCCACCCCTCCGTTTCTCTCTCTCTCTCCCCCACCCCTCCGTTTCTAACTCTCTATACCCCCACCCCCCGTTTCTCTCTCTCTCTCCCCCCACCCCCCCGTTTCTCTCTCTCTCTCCCCCCACCCCTCCGTTTCTCACTCTCTCACCCCCCACCCCCCGTTTCTCTCTCTCTCTCTCCCCCACCCCTCCGTTTCTCTCTCTCTCCCCCCACCACCCCGTTTCTCTCTCTCTCCCCCCCACCCCCCCCGTTTCTCTCTCTCCCCCCACCCCTCCGTTTCTCTCTCTCTCTCTCCCCCCACCCACCCGTTTCTCTCTCTCTCTCCCCCCACCCACCCGTTTCTCTCTCTCTCTCTCTCTCTCTCTCCCCCCACCCCCCCGTTTCTCTCTCCCCCCACCCCCCCCGGTTTTCTCTCTCTCTCTCTCCCCCCACCCCCCCGTTTCTCTCTCTCTCTCCCCCCACCCCCCCCCCGTTTCTCTCTCTCCCCCCCCCCACCCCCCGTTTCTCTCTCTCCCCCCCCCCCACCCCCCGTTTCTCTCTCTCTCTCTCTCTCTCCCCCACCCCCCCCCCCGTTTCTATCTCTGCCCCCCACTCCCGCCAGTTTCTCTCTCTCCCCACGTCTCTCACACCCTCTCCCTTACCCCCCCCGTTTCTATCTCTCTCTCCCTTGCCCCCCTGTTTCTCTCTCTCGCTCTCTCTTGGCCCCCCCGTTTCTCTCTCCCCCCCCACCCCCCTTTTCTCTCTCTGCCCGCCACCCCCCTTTTCTCTCTTACCCCCCAACCCCCCCTTTTCTCTCTCCCCCACCCCCCCCTTTTCTCTCTCCCCCACCCCCCCTTTTCTCACCCCCCACCCCCCTTTTCTCTCTCCCCCCACCCCCGTTTCTCTCTCTCTCCCCCACCCCCCCGTTTCTCTCTCTCCCCCACCCCCCGTTTCTCTCTCTCTCTCTCTCTCCCCCACCCCCCCGTTTCTTTCTCTCTCTCCCCCACCCCCAGTTTCTCTCTCTCTCCCCCACCCCCCCGTTTCTATCCCTGCCCGCCACCCTCGCCAGTTTCTCTCTCCCCACTCCCCCCGTCTCTCACACCCTCTCCTTTGCCCCCCCCCGTTTCTCTCTCTCTCCTTACCCCCACACCCCGTCTGTCTCTTTCTCCCAACACCCCCCGTCTCTCTCTCTCCTCCTTCCCCCTACCCCACATCTCTCTCTCCCCCTACCCCCCGTCTCTCTCCCCCTACCTCCCGTCTCTCTCTGCCCCCCACCCTCGCCAGTTTCTCTCTCCGCACTCCCCCGTCTCTCACACCCTCTCCCTTGCCCCCCCCGTTTCTCTCTCTCTCCCAACCGCCCCCCCCCGCGTCTGTCTCTCTCCTCCTTCCCCCCTACCCCCCGTCTCTCTCTCCCCCTACCCCCGTCTCTCTCTCCCCCCACCCCACCGTTTCTCTCTCTCTCTACCCCCAACCCCCCGTTTCTCTCTCTCTCTCCCCCCACCCCCCCGTTTCTCTCTCTCTCTCTCTCTCTCTCTCCCCCCACCCCCCCGTTTCTCTCTCTCTCCCCCCACCCCCCCCGTTTCTCTCTCTCTCTTCCCCCCCACCCCCCCGTTTCTCTCTCCCCCCACCCCCCGTTTCTCTCTCTCTCTCCCCCCACCACCCGTTTATCTCTCTCTCTCTCCCCCCACCCCCCGTTTCTCTCCCTCCCCCCACCCCCCCGTTTCTCTCTCTGCCCCCCACCCCCCGTTTCTCTCTCTCTCCCCCCACCACCCGTTTCTCTCTCTCTCTCCCCCCACCACCCGTTTCTCTCTCTCTCTCCCCCACCACCCGTTTATCTCTCTCTCCCTCCCCCCCCCCCCGTTTCTCTCCCTCCCCCCACCCCCCCGTTTCTCTCTCTGCCCCCCACCCCCGCCAGTTTCTCTCTCTCCCCACGTCTCTCACACCCTCTCCCTACATCTCTCACACCCTCTCCCTTGCCCCCCCCCGTTTCTCTCTCTCTCTCCCTTGCCCCCCCGTTTCTCTCTCTCGCTCTCTCTTGGCCCCCCCGTTTCTCTCTCCCCCCACCCCCCTTTTCTCTCCCCCCTCCTTTTCTCTCTCCCCCCACCCCCCGTTTCTCTCTCTCTCCCCCACCCCCCCGTTTCTCTCTCTCTCCCCCACCCCCCGTTTCTCTCTCTCTCCCCCACCCCCCGTTTCTCTCTCTCTCCCCCACCCCCCCGTTTCTCTCTCTCTCCCCCACCCCCGCCAGTTTCTCTCTCCCCACTCCCCCCGTCTCTCACACCCTCTCCTTTGCCGCCCCCCCGTTTCTCTCTCTCTCCCTACCCCCACCCCCCGTCTGTCTCTTTCTCTCTCCCAACACCCCCCGTCTCTCTCTCTCTCCTCCTTCCCCCTACCCCCCATCTCTCTCTCCCCCGACCCCCCGTCTCTCTCCCCCTACCTCCCGTCTCTCTCTGCCCCCCACCCCCGCCAGTTTCTCTCTCCCCACTCCCCCCCGTCTCTCACACCCTCTCCCTTGCTCCCCCCGTTTCTCTCTCTCTCCCCAACCGCCCCCCCCCGCGTCTCTCTCTCTCCTCCCTCTTCCCCCTACCCCCCGTCTCTCTCTCCCCCTACCCCCGTCTCTCTCTCTCTCTCCCCCTACCCCCGTTTCTCTCTCTCTCTCCCCCCACCCACCGTTTCTCTCTCTCTCCCCCCACCCCCCCCCGTTTCTCTCTCTCTCCCCCCACCCCCCGGTTTCTCTCTCTCTCCCCCCACCCCCCCGTTTCTCTCTCTCTCTCTCTCTCTCTCCCCCCCGTTTCTCTCTCTCTCTCTCCCCCCACCCCCCCCGTTTCTCTCTCTTTCTCCCCCCACCCCCCCCGTTTCTCTCTCTGCCCCCCATCCCCGCCAGTTTCTCTCTCTCCCCACGTCTCTCACACCCTCTCCCTACATCTCTCACACCCTCTCCCTTGCACCCCCGGTTCTCTCTCTCTCTCCCTTGCCCCCCCTTTTCTCTCTTCCCCCCCACCCCCCTTTTCTCTCTTCCCCCCCACCCCCCTTTTCTCTCTTCCCCCCCACCCCCCCGTTTCCCTTCCCCCAACCCCCCCCTTTTCTCTCTTCCCCCCCACCCCCCCTTTTCCCTCCCCCCACCCCCCCTTTTCTCTCTCCCCCCACCCCCCCGTTTCCCTCTCCCCCACACCCCCTTTTCTCTCCCCCCCCTTTTCCTCGCTCCCCCCATCCCCCCGTTTCCCTCCCCCCACCCCCCCGTTTCTCTCTCTCTCCCCCACCCCCCCGTTTCTCTCTCTCTCCCCCACCCCCCCGTTTCTCTCTCTCCCCCACCCCCCGTTTCTCTCTCTCTCTCCCCCCACCCCCTCGTTTCTCTCTCTCTCCCCCCACCCCCCCGTTTCTCTCTCTCTCCCCCCACCCCCCCGTTTCTCTCTCTCTCTCCCCCCACCCCCCGTTTCTCTCTCTCTCCCCCCAACCCCCGTTTCTCTCTCTCTCTCTCCCCACCCCCCGTTTCTCTCTCTCCCCCCACCCCCCGTTTCTCTCTCTCTCCCCCCAACCCCGTTTCTCTCTCTCTCTCTCCCCCCACCCCCCGTTTCTCTCTCTCTCTCTCCCCCCACCCCCCGTTTCTCTCTCTCTCCCCCACACCCGTTTCTCTCTCTCTCCCCCCACCCCCCGTTTCTCTCTCTCTCTCCCCCCACCACCCGTTTATCTCTCTCTCTCTCCCCCCACCCCCCCCGTTTCTCTCCCTCCCCCCACCCCCCCGTTTCTCTCCCTCCCCCCACCCCCCCGTTTCTCTCTCTGCCCCCCACCCCCGCCAGTTTCTCTCTCTCCCCACGCCTCTCACACCATCTCCCTACATCTCTCACACCCTCTCCCTTGCCCCCCCCCCCCGTTTCTCTCTCTCTCTCCCTTGCCCCCCCGTTTCTCTCTCTCGCCGCCCCGTTTCTCTCTCTCGCTCTCTCTTGGCCCCCCCGTTTCTCTCTCCCCCC